>NW_005871170.1:3106288-3172188 GCF_000147115.1 Myotis lucifugus | reverse complement strand
AGGGTGGGGGTCCCCACTGGGCTGCCTGGCCAGCCTGGATGAGGGGATGATGGCTGTTTGCAGCTGGTCACACACCCTTCAGGGTGGGGGTCCCCACTGGGTGCCTGGCCAGTCTGGGTGAGGGGCTGAGGGCTGCTTTCAGGCTGGTGGGTGACTGAAGCTCCCAACCACTCCTTTTTTTCTTTTTTTTTTTTATTCTGGGCCAAGGCCTCTGCTGCTGAAAGCGAGGTATCTGGTTTGTTTCGGTTCTATAATCGAAACACTGTATCATCTCCAGCTCTGAGATCCCGGCAGGCTGAAAGCTGGTTTCTGGGGTTTTGTTTAGCTTCTATATTTGTTACAGTGTTTCAAACTGCCAGCTCAGAGGCCGGCAGCAGCAGGCGGGGAACGTTGGAGTCCTCCTTCACTGAAGCAAGCAAGCCTCATGTTCGCTTCCAGCTGCCTGGCTGCCGGCCTCCATCTTGGCTGGCAGTTAATTTGCATATCGCCCTGATTAGCCAATGGGAAGGGTAGCGGTCGTATGCTAATTACCATGTTTCTCTTTTATTAGATAGGATATACTAGCTTCCATTTTTGGAAGGACTCTGTTACAAAATAACTGAATGCATTGTTTATCATGCTATCTAATATCCCTTATATAAAGATCCAAATGATAGATTCCTTTCAGAATTTGTTTTGTAATTTTCTTCCAAAATAACCTTAGCCTCCCTAATTACTATTCAATAAATAACACCTAATCCACTGGGTTTTCTATATTGTTCTTGTGCCACATCTATATTATGCTTTGTCTTTTGTGAAACACACAGAGCCAAATTTAGTCTCAGCTACAGTGGTCAATTACTCACAAGTTTCTGTTTAATTTCTCTTGTTTCTCTAAATGATCTTAGATATATCTGCTTTTTTTCTTTTTAATGTCTACCTTCATTGTCCAATCACATTTATATTCTAATATCATAAAATATTGCTTATACTACAGGTAACTAGAAGATAGATGGATGGACAACTGCACATACATCATAAATATATATAGTCATGGACACTGTGGTGAAAATGAGGTTGAAGATGGGAACTTGATTGATTAGTAAGCAATTATCTTCATAGAAGACAAAACAAAACGAACAAAAACAAGAAAACCTCTTTTTCATTGTTATAGGTGCCTGCTGAAACACTGGCCAGCCATTGGCCACAAACAAGACAAAAGTGTTTGGGTAAGTATGTTTAAGCCATTGCTTCATTGGAAAAGCAACTTAAAATGCATATCACATCGATTAGTTCCCAACGGAAACACCTTGAAAGGCAGTAAATGAAGAACCAGCAACTCCCCTATCCAACTGAGAACACTAGGGGGTGTCCCATAAATATGGGCAAGTGACATTATCAATATCTCTGTGTCACTCTTTGAGTATGAGATTAAATTGTTTTCACATAGACAAAGCCTTTATAGATTATTGAGTCGGTGCTCAGGCCATACCTGCCAGTCTTTACTCCCTTATATTAACTTGCAATGAAAGCTGCATCTTAAAGACACAAGTTCTAGATCAATGTGGTACATTTGTCACTGTTATAGAATTGAGTTTTAAAATATGTCCTATCTACAATTCAGGTAACTCCTACCAAGTGGATGGTAGTATCTATTTAAAATAGTAAAATTTCAATAGGTAACTTTCCTCCAGTTGCAGATAATTATGAGAAGAGTAAAAGGTGAAAGCAGATTAGCCAGCTGGTTAGACTATTTAGGATTAAAATAGTGACTTGCCCACAATTCCACAGCTAATACATTACAACAAAAATATAACATATTGGATAATAATAAAATAGAAAAATTAGTGAACTCTGAAAGTATGGATGAAGACAGACAGACATTGGGTAGTAAGATCTAAGAACTATAACATATTAAGTACAATGGGGCACTGTCTCCACCCACCTATTTCTTTCCATTTATTTAATTAAACACACTTAACAAGTTGCTGCTGTACAGAAAGTATTTTTCTGGACAGGAAGAACACAAAAATAGATTAAACAGTCTTTGTCTTCAAGGATTTTGTGAGTTACATATTTTTAACCATGCTAGGTACAAATGGATTGTAATTTTAAGGTTAGAAGCCTCTGAGTCTGTACCTGGCTCTGTCTCCTCTTGATTCTATGCCACTGCCTTACCCTAGATTGACTGGTTATATCCGCCCTACATGTTTAGTGTCTTACAGGTGCTATTCTTGTTCAGAGTAAGAAGCTTTATGCTTATTTCTTCATTTCTATGCCTTGTCTCTTCATGGCCAATTGACAGGAGCCTCTCAGGAAGCCTTCCTGACCATGGTCTGCACTTCAGCGGTCAGGTGGCAGCACCTGTTACTCAAGAGTGACGCTTGTATGGAAGACCCTCTTGAAGGCCAGTACAAGCACACCGCCTTGCACAATGCCAAATGTTTAACATACTAACAGTTGAATGTTTCTGGTTGTTATGACTCCTTATTTCTTATTTCTTAGTCATTCTAAGAACTGTTTTAAAACAAAATTGTATGGTAATGATTCTATATGTGCAATGAGCAGCTTTTGACTTCTTTTGGCATTTCAGACACACCTGAGACTCCATTCCTGAACCACAGGTGTGCAAGTTACCATCACAAGTAGAAAATACAGGATTTCAGAGTTTGAGTAAGATGAGTTCGGATTAAGTCCTATTTAAATCATTGTCAGCCACATGTCACATTATCTCAGAAAGGGTACACATAAGGAAAAAAAGAAAGACAAGGATTCTCCAAACCCTGGGTCAGCCAAAAGTGTAGCTTAAAATGTGACAGGCTCATTCTGTTTGTTATGAGTCAGAATTATTCATTATTCAAATGCAGGGGAAAATGCACAAATATTGAGTTTTTATATTTGGCCTGCTTAATGTCACAGGTTCTGTATAATGTGACAGCATTGCATGTGTACATAGGAAAAATATATGTCCTATTCCTTTTATTCTCGTAAAACCCTATTTCAAGTCATAAAGTGAAGGCAAATTGAGTGGCTTGTCCCTATGTGCTGCTATTTGAACCTCTGCAAACCTGGGCACATAATATATGGCTACTTACTAATAAGATTATTTAGTCTGCAGATCATAAGGGTGCTCTGAAATCTATTTCAAAAGAATGACTGCAGGATTTCCAGTTCTAGCAATATGACCAAATAAGTCTGAGAGCTCTCCCAATCCAATCGCTTAGAAACAGTGGGCAAAAGGTAACTAAAAAGCCTTTTGAGTGCTTAACTGAGCTTTCAAGAATTAGAAGGTAAGCTCTAGAAGCCAAACATAAAAAAGACACATCTGGCTGGTGTTGCTCAATAGTTGGGTATTGACTCATGAACCAGGAGGTCACCAAATCGATTGCTGATCAGTGCACATGCACAGGTTGAGGGCCCGATCCCCAGTGGGAGATGTGCAGGATAAATGTTTCTCTCCCATTGGTGTTTCTCTCTCTCTCTCTCTCTCTCTCTCTCTCTCTCTCTCTCTCTCTCTCTCCCTTCCTCTCTAAAAATCATTAAAAACTTATTTAAAGCCCTAGTCAGTTTGGCTCAGTGGATAGAACATTGGCCTGTGGACAAAAGGGTTCCAGGTTCAATTCTGGTCACGGGCACATGCTCACGTTGCAGGCTTGATCCCCAGTAGGGGGCATGCTGGAGGCAGCCCGTCAATGATTCTCTCTCATCATTGATGTTTCTGTCTCTCTCTCCCTCTCTCTTCCTCTCTGAAATCAATAAAAATATATTTTTAAAAACTTATTTAAAAAAATAAGACTCAAAATAGAAATGGAAGTACATGGGTGTACTCTATCTTGTTCACTTAGATTTTAGTATCCACATGATTTTTTTAAAAGGTGGGGAATGTAGCTCCTAAAGGTTCACTCCTTGGAGGGTATACAAGGGGGAAAATATACCAATAGACATAGGGAAGGAACAAGAAAGACCAGGGCAGATTGGGTAAAACAAACAAAAGTCTTCTTGAAAATACAAACCTAAATATACTTTCATCATGGTCAGATATTACCACATGGTCCAGAATTAATACAAAGCTTGATCATGAACTACTGGTAGTCCTAGGGCACCTACACTTCCAAAAGTCAGACCAAGGGATTCTCATGGAAAGAATAAATCCCACCTAAAAGATATGGTCACAATGAAAAATTACCAAACACAAGGAAAATCAATCCAACATGTGCAAGACTAAGCTGTATTAAAACTGCAAGGATTTCAGATTATAGAACAATATTCAGAAAGCAAACAAAAATAAGTAAAATAATTAGAGGCATAAAATCTAATTGTCAAGCTACTTAGGCTAAAAATAAGGCATTGGAAATAAGCCAATTAGAACTTAAACAAATGAAAACATATAATATCAGAAGTTAAAAACTCAATAGATAACAGATTAGAAATAGCTGAGAGAACTTGTGAACTGAAATATGGATCTGAGGAAATTGCATAGGATAAAAGACAATATCACAAAGAAAAGCAATGAAGAGTCATAAGAGATAAAACAAGGAATTCCAAGACTTGGTTAATATAAGTTCCAAAAGAAAAGAATAAAGAGAGGAAATATTCAAGGAGATAACAGCTGAAATTTTATTTTGAGAAAAGATGAAAGACATAAATCTTTATACTGAGGGTGTATGTCTAGTAACTCTAGAGCAGAGTAAATAAAATTAAATACACACCTAGACACATTATTGTGAAACCAAAGAATACTAAAAAGAAAACAAATTTAAAAGCCAAAAGAAGGAAGAATAGATTATCTATAATGATACAAAAATTTGATAGACAATAGATACTAAAGGACACATAGCAATGAAACAATATATTGAAAATATTTATAGAAAATAATTGTGACACATGAATTTGCATCCAACTAACCATCTATCTGTAATAATAAAAGTGTAATATGCAAATCAACTGAACGGGTGAACAGTAGAATGACCATCCAGATGACCACTCTATGACATGCACTGGCACCAGACCAGCCAAGGTGGGTGCAATGCGATTCATCAGGGGCCCCGCCATCACCCCACGATTGCCCCTCAGAGGGAGGCCCAGGCCACTGGCCAGCGGAGCAATCATTCGGGGGGCTCCACAATCGCCCCACAGAGGGAGGCCCAGGCCCCCCTCTGTGGGGCGATCGATCGGGGGTGGGGGGAACCAAGGAACCGGGGCGGGGGGGTGTGGTGGTGGACGCAGACAGTACCAGGCCAAGGCAAGTGCAGGTGGGGGGTGGGGCTGCAAAGCTGGCAGCTGGGACTGTGATGCTAGCAGCCAGGGGAAGGAAGGCCTACCCATGCACAAATTTCATGCATCAGGCCTCTAGTGTGTATATATACACATATACACACTGAATGGCCAGATTATTATGACCACCTGACATTTGTAGGCAAATTAGCTATAATTTCATGCTGAAGTTGCTAGAGGGCCAGACCATTATAAATATGGAAGCAGGTTGTTTACCACAACAGTACAAGTGATTTTTTTCTGAAGATATGAGTAAACAACACAATTTTACAGCCTTTGAATGTGGGATATATATATATACACTCTAGTGGGCCAGTGCACAAAATTTGTGCACGGTGGGGGAGGGGGAGGCTTCCCTTAGCCCGGCCTGCACCCTCTCCAATCAGGAACCCCTTGTGGGATCAGGCCTAAACCACCAGTTGGACATCCCTCTCACAATCTGGGACCACTGGCTCCTAACCATTCACCTGCTTGCCTGCCTGATCACCCCTAACCTCTCAGCCTACCTGCATGATCACCCCTAACTGCCTCTGTCTGCCTGCCTGATTGTCCCTAACCCCTCTCTGCCTGCCTGCCTGATCACCCCTAACCTCTCTGCCTGCCTGCCTGATCGCCCGTAATTGCCTCTGCCTGCCTGCCTGATCACCGCTAACTGCCCTCCCCTGCTGGCCTGATCTCGCCTCCAACTGGCCTCCCTTGCCAGCCTGATCTCCCCTAATTGCCTCTGCCTCAGCCCCACCACCATGACTTTGTCCAGAAGGAAGTCAGATGTCCAGAAGATGGCCGGTTGACCCAGTCTAATTAGCATATTACTCTTTTATTAGTATAGATAGATTATATAAGATAGGATTGCTTAAATGGGTGGGGGGAGCCTTTTTCTGCAGGAGGAGATGCTCTTGGCAAACAGAAATACATAATCCCTATATCTGGACTGATAGCCAGTCATATGCACTATACTGCCAAACCGGTCATTAAAAAATTGAACTGCTTTCTTACACCTTACACCAAACAGCTGTTTCCCTTAAAACCCTTCCTCAGCCCCCACCTTAGGTTCTGCCTTCACAGTTCAACCAGATTAGGTTCTGATTGGTCAGTTTCTATGCCAGTAAGTGTCAAAAGCTCCGCCTCCTAGGCAGCCATTGGCTCCTCGCAGTTCACCCAGATTTGGTTCTGATTGGTCAGTTTCTATGCCAGTCAGCGTCAAAAGCTCCATTTCCTAGGCAGCCATCTTGTGATGGTGTGATGGAGTGAGGGTGAATTTGCATATTGCCTCTTTATTATATAGGATATCTATATCTATATCTATATCTATATCTATATCTATATCTATATTTATATATATAGAGAGAGAGAGAGGGGGGGGGGCTAATATGCAGAGTGTCCCCATGGGATTTCGATCTGAAGACTGGGAGTTCAATTGCTCGCTATGACATGTGCTGACCACCAGGGGGCGGTGCAGAATGAAGGAAGGCCCTGGCAGGCAGCCAGAAGACCCCAATCAGCTCTGATTGCCAGCCAGGCCTAGGGGCCCAACTTGGGCAAAACTTTCATGCACCAGGCCTCTAGTTTTTCAATAATGAGAGAAAGCTAAACCATTTTGTTCCCAAAAAAGGCTAAGAAAATTTACTGTTTACAATGTTCACTGAAAGAAGTGCTAACAGACATATTTTATGAAAAAATAAACTGAGTCCATATGGAAAGAGTGAGATGTGAGAAACAATAGTGAACATATAAATTAGCAAGCAAGCATTTACTGTATAAAAATAATAATCTAATGTGGTATATAATAAAGACAACGTATAAATTAAAATATTGTGCAACAATTACCCACATATTGAAAGAGACACTGAGGGGTAGGTGATTGAAAATAAATTAGCCTCTATTATTATCTTGAAAAAGTTTGAGATAACAAATAATTTTAGTTTAAATCTTTCTTATTCAAATTTTAGGAGTAATCACTAAAAATACAAACAAAACATTTATTTTCAAAACCAGTAGAAGAGGAAAAGTTAGCATAAACATCTCATATGTTTAGAAATTTGAAAAAGCACTCCTAAATTATTCATGAGTCATAGAAGATATGAAATTAGAATTAGAACAAATGTTAAAATGAATGACAATGAGACATATGTAAAGCAGTACTTTGAAGGAAATTATAATCTTAACACAAAAGGAAAAATAATAAAATAACCATCCAGTTGGAATAAATATACAATAGAATATACTCAAGAAAATTAGAAGAAAAGAAAATGTTAAAATAAGGCCAAATATTGTAAAGAAAAATGAAAAATATTAGAACTAATTAGAGCTACACTGTTCATTAAGGTAGCCACTAGCTTCATGTGTCTAATGTGGCTAGTGCAACTATGGAAGAGAATTTTTAATTTAATTTTAATTAACTTAACTATAAAATTTAAAACTGAAGCAATACAAAATTTATTTTATTAAATTCTATTATTTAGGTAGAATTTCATTGTTTTAGCAGACTATATTTTACTTTAACCATTGAAAATTAATCATTCAATTTGAGATCTGTATGAAATACATGCCAAATTTGGTGAAATAGTATAAAAAGAATAAAATATTTTAGTAATTTATATATTGATTTATGTTAGAATGATAATTTTTGTATATATTATATTAAAGAAAATATATTATTAAACTTAATTTCATCTTTATTTTTCTCTGTGTTTAAATGTAGCTACCAGAAAATTTTAAATTACTTATATGGTTCATATTTCATATCTATTGAACAGTGCTGACTTACAGAGCTTAGCAATGCTATTGAGAATAATATTAAAATACAAAATATAATAGTGTTTCTATGCAACAAGAAACAATTATAAATAAAATCTTATTATGATACAATTTGCAATTGCCACAAGATTATAAAGAACTAAGAGAAAAATTACTGAAAGACATAAAGTATATCTAGATAAAAAGAGAAATGTTCCAACTTAATTGATTAGAAGTTTAAATATCTTAAAGATGATAATTCTGTTCAAATAAACATAGATTCAGTGCAATTCAGTACACTTTTATACACTGCATATGGACATTTGGAAGAGGAAATTAAAAAGCAGTGCCATTTAGACTTTTATATAATCTAGCAAAATATGTGCAGGATCTATATGCTAAAAACTATGAAATACTAATAAAATAAATTAAAGAAAATCTATTAAAATGAAGAGATATGTCATAGTCATGTATTGGAAGACTCAGTATTGTTAGTATGAAATTTTTCCTCAAATTGATCTATAAATTCAACATAATCCCAATCAAAATCATAGTAGAAATTTTAGAGATATCAATAAGTGAACCTAAAATGTATATGGAAACACAAGGGAATTAGAATAGTTGAAACAATTATGACAAAGAAAAAGTTGGAGAGCTTACACTATGTAATTTCACAACCTACTATACAGCTACAGGTATCAAACAATGTGTATCAAAACAGACCCACACAAATATGGCCAATTGATCTTGACAAAGGTACAAAGGCAATTAATGGGATAGAGTCAGTCTTTTCAGCAAGTGTTTCAAAATAATTAAACATCTATAATAATAAAAGCGTAATATGCTAATTAGACCAGCCATCCTCCGGACGACCTTCCAGACGAAGCCGGGGCTGCAAGGTAAGCCCGGGTCCCAGGTGCCTGCCAGCAGCTGGAGGGAAGCCTGGGTCCTGGGTACTAGAGCGATGCCGGTGCCAGCAGTTGGGGAGAAGAAGGCCTACTCTTACATGAATTTCAAGGTGCATTGGGCCTCTAGTTTATATTAAAGAACCTGAAAAGGCCTGGCTGGTTTACTCAGTGGTTAGAGCATCAGCCTGTCCACCAAAGGGTTTCGGGTTCCATTCCCAGTCAAGGCACATACCTGGGTTGCTGGTTCAATCCTGGGCCCTGGTTGGGGTGAGTTCTGGAGGCAGCCAATCAATATGTCTCTCTCATGTTGATGTTTCTCTCTTTCCCTGCCCCCTTTCTCCCTTCCACTTTCTCTAAAAAAAATCAATGGGAAAAATATCCTCTGGTGAGATTAAAAACAAACAAACAAAAAACCTGAACATCTACCTGTTCCTATCATATGCCTACTATAAAAATTAAATCAGAATGGTGCATAGGCCTACATGTAAAATTTAAAACTATCATGTTTAAAAACATAACATGAAGGGGTGAGGGGGGGAGAGTCTTTTAACCTTGAGTTAGGCAAGGAATTCTTAGACATAATACCATTAACACAATCAATAAAAGAAAAAAAATGGTAAATTGAACTTTATTATCTATATATATAAAAGCCTAAGTGTCCATCAGACTGTCCAACCGGTAGCTATGATGCTAACTGACAACCATGGGGCAGATGCTCAACGTAGGAGCTGCCATGATGCACACTGGCTGGAACCATGAACCTGGCATCAACAAACCAACACTCAGCTTCCCCCAGGTGGGACACAGGCCCTGCCACCATCCTGGAGTGACACCCCACCAAATCGCAGCCAATGCTGCCAAGACCCCATTGCGTAAAATGCAGCCCACAGCCCAACCGGGAAATGGTCGCTGTAGGCGCCGGGTAATGACGTTACATAGCAACTCACGGCTTCCTCTCCCTAGCAACTAGCCTCCTTGTAGTTTCTTCAGCCCAGGAACATGACTTGCTTTATAGCCAGTGCAAACATTTTACACTTTAACCAAATGTTTGTGAAGTGTTTTCATGTGCCTCATCTCATTTGATCCTCACAGAAGTCCTGGAGTAGGTAGATAGGAGACTTGGTAGAATCCTATTTTCTTTTCATTAACTGGAAAATGGAGATTTAGAAAGTTTAGAAACAACCCAACTGAAAAGAAGTAAGAAATGGTGGACCTTGACAATGACTTCAGGTTTTCTCACTGTGCAGAATATAGTCAAACACTGTTGCAGTTAAATATTTTATCCTTTGTTCTCCCTGTGTGATCTACAATAATAATCTGCTTCTTGTTGATATTTACTGCTGTGTTCCTGACAATTACCTGAAAGAGAAGTTGGGGTGCTTCACTGGCTGGAAAAAGTTTAGCTAAATCTGAAAGCAGGTCTAATTAAGCAAGTTTATTTTATATCTATAAAAGGCTAAGGTGACTCACGCATGCACAATACATATAAAGCTCTTGCTGGAGCCAACCGCACGTGTTTCGATCTGTCATTGTTGATCATGAATTTGGTTGACACTTTTATTATAGAGAAAGGGCAAATAGCGATATTAAAATATTTCTTCTAATTAATTTCCTTTCATTGTGCACAAATCCGTGCACCAGGACACTAGTAATTAAATATTTTTGGTCTATGAAAGATATTTTTAGGAGAATAAAAAAGCAAACCAACTGAGAGAAAATATTTGTAAATCACATATCTCACAAAATACTTGTATTCACAATATATTATGAACTCTCAAAACTCAACAATAATAAAAAAACAATAAAAGAATGGACAAATTTTTGGACACATCATCAAAGAATATATACAGATGGCAAACAAAAATATGAAACACAATGAGATACCACTACATGCCTATGAGAATGGCTAGTATTAAAAATCCATAAATAGGTAACTGATCATACCAAATGCTGGTGAGGATTTTGAGCAACTGAAACTCTCATACATTGGTGGTAAGAATGAAAAATTATACAGACACCATAAAAAGCTGGTTGATAGTCTCTTGAAAAGTTAAACATACACACTTATACAGCTTAGCAATTTATTTCTATTTATTTACTCAATTAGAAACAGGCTATTGATTATACTGAATATGAGCTTAGTGTATGACAGAGATGGCATTACATATTACTTGGGAAATGATGGACTATTTAATAAAATGGTGATGGAAATATGGTAAGAGATACAACTAGATCTTTACCCCACATTTTATACTTATACATGTGTGTGCGTGCACACACACACATACACACATTCACACACAAAAATAAAGACCTCAACATGAATTATTAACTTTGCAATTATTAGGCCTAATATATAAAGGAATAGATCAATATATTAAGGTGAAAGAGAATTTCTAAACACAAAACTACAGGGGATAAAAGATTCTAAATTTGAGAACATTATAATAAAAAATTCAATGTGAATAAAACTCTTTAAAAGAAAAGGAAACAAACAAAAATACCACAGATTGGGAGATTTTATAGCACATATAACTGACAAATTAGTACTATCCAGAACATAGACATAATTTCTTTTTAAAAAATCAAGAAACAAAAATTTTAGTCAAAAAGTGAACAAATGATATAAATAAAATGTTATAAAAATCTGAATAGCTGTTAACGTATGAAGTATATTCATATTTATAGTTAGTCCTTCAGGAGCAAAATTGATTAAAAACTATGGCTCATTAATACAATGGAATACTATATAACAATTTAAATATTCTATACAAATAAATCTAAAACATAGTGTTGAGAGGAAAAAAAAGCAACTTGTAAAAGACCTTTAAAGGAACACCAAAAATATGCATTTTTAAATCACAGCATAAATACAGGTATCCACGCATACATTCAAAAGTGTTAAAAGCATTCAAAATACTGGGGGACACTGACAAAACCAAGTGCTGGTGAGGCTGTGGAGCCACAGGAACATCCAGAGTACAAAATGGTCCAACTGCTTGATAAGACAGTTTAGCCATTTCTGACAAAACTAAGCACATTCTTACCATAGGAACCAGAAATCACTCTCCTTGGTATTTACCCAAAGGAGTTAAAAACTTACATCCACATAAAAACCTGCACACAGATGTTTATAGTTGCTTTATTCATAGCTGCCAAAACTTGGAAGTAAGCAAGATGTCTTTCAGTAGGTGAATGGATAAATAAACTTTGTACATCCAAACAATGAAAGATTATTCAGCACTAAAAAGAAATGAGCCATGAAAAGACATGGAGGAACCTTAAATGCATATTACAATCCGAAGAGGTTACATACTGTATGATTCCAACTATATGATATTCTGGGAAAGACAAAACTACAAAGATAAAAAGATCAGTGGTTTCCAGGGTGAGACACAGGTAGACAAGGCAAAGGAGATTTTTAGGGCAGTAAAAATACTTCATATGATATTTTAATGATGGATATATATCTTTATACATTTATCCAAACCTATAGAATGTACAATGGCAAGAGTGAACCCTAAGGTAAACCAGGGACTTTGGCTGATTATGATGTGTCAGTGGAGGTTCATCTTTGTTTAAAGAAAAAAAAATACCACTCTGGTGAGTGATATGGATAATGGGGAGGCTATGCATATGTGGGGCAGGGAGGATGTGGGAAATCTCTGTACCTTCTTCTCAATTTTGCTGTAAACCTAAAACTGCTCTTTAAAAATGCATGGAAAATGTTCATACCAGTCTCTCAAGAGTAGTTTCCTCTGAGGAAGGAGAGAGATTAAATTATGGTGAGAACTTGGGTAACAGTCGAGTTCTCCTTGTATAAGAAGTGAGTGGGGAGAAAGAGAAAGAGGGAGGGAGGGAGGGAGAAGGGAAGATCTGAACTAACTATGGCAAATATTAGCAACTATTTAAACTTGGTGTGTGTATAGTTTGTTTTTGAATTTTTTCATACTTTTTAAACAATTTCTTTACAGAAACATGGCATTTCATAAATGTTTTAAACAATGTCAAAATTATTGGAACACGCATTTATCTTCCCAAATCTCTCCATTAAAGGGCAACACTCATTTACTTAATGTGCTTCTGAAAAATGAACTCTACTGCTATGTCACATATACCCCTTGTTTAAAGGCTAGGTTAAAAGGGGACATCTGTAATACTTGCAACAATAAAGATACATTTTTTTAAAAAGGATTGGAGTAAAACACCAAGCTTTAAGCATGTGGTTAAGAATTTCCCATGAAGGGAAGGGGTTATGGATTGACACTTAAACTATATCAGTTAAGATCCCTCTTTTTGATGTTTTTACACATATTGATTGTTGGGTATTGTGCATTTTTTTTCAGTAAGTATCAGATCAATATTCTAAGAACATGTCTTTATTTTGCCTGAAGAGGCAGAGCCTTAGGGGAAAAAAATAGGTCCGAGCCCTTGCCAATGTGGCCCAGTTGGTTGGGCATCGTCCAGTGCACTGAAAGGTTGCCAGTGTGATTCCTGGTCAGGGCACAAGCCCAGGTGGCAGGCTCCATCCCCACTAGGGGGCAGACAGGAGGAGCCGATCCATGTTTCCCTGCCTCGTCATGTTTCTCTCTCTCTCTCCCACTCTCTTCTTCTCTCTATAAAAATCTGTTTTAAAATATTTCAAAAAATAGGTTAGAATTGGAAACTTAAAAAGAAGTCAAGGTTCTAACTGTGTGCCCCCATGTCGTTGCCCCCACTGACACCCACAATTTGTCAATGCTGCGCCCAGGAAATGGCACTCAGAAAGTCCTCATGCTGCCTCCACTCCCAGCAAGATACCAGGAGTTACTTAACTTCCTTCAATTCCTTAAGCTTCTTTTTACAGAGAAAAAGTTTTTCTTCTCCCTTGCCAGTTATATCACTTTTTCCCCCCAGTGACTTCATGAAGCTCTTGATATGAAAGCTTAGCCTTCCTAGACAACTGTTATTCGAAATGAGAGGCTGCATGGGTCTTGTCAGCCTCCATCTTACACTATTTAATTTTCACTCTGGAGTTTGCAAAACGGCCGTTTCTATAATGCATTCCATGTTTCCGGATAGAGAAGATTGCCGGCACAGTAAATATCCATCTAAGCCTTCTTTCTCATCAACAAAACATGTCGTTTGTAGTACCCACACATCAACAGAACTTCCTCAAGCCTGCCACTATTGCTTTTTCATAATTATATTTTATAATCCTCCTTTACACACGAGAGCGCAATTCACTTCCTCCTACAATGCATTAGCATCCTCTTCAAATCCATTAGTGGTATCGCAAGCGCCACAGCATCGTTCCCTCTTCAAAATATTTTATTATTAAGTTATTGTACTGCGAACTGGGAGTCTATGAATATTTAAGCAAGGCATTGCATGTTTATGTATACACTGCCAAGACCAAAAAAAAAAAAAAGCCTTATTTGCCTTAATATTTTGGCAGAGGTTTAAAAGATGCTATGTTTTTTAAAAAGAGATGTTTGCTCCAGTTTAAAATGATTGATATAAGTAGTAAATAATCCATGTTTTAAAAATCCTTGATGATTTAAACCTTGCTTGTTCTTCAGTCTGCAAATAAAGTGTCAATGCTAGTTAGCAGCAGCGTAGGAACAGGGGAGCTGACTCCAGTGCCGGAGAACCCTGGAAATTTCCTCCGCACAGCTAATGCATCCCAGGGTGGCTGCTCCATGTTCACTCCTTAGCAATTGGAACTGATGATCCCTACAGCTCAGTGACGGCTATGCTGACATGTTCATCATTGTTTACATTTTCCAAGTTGCATCAGTCTCTTGAGTTAGTTGAGTATATGTACAGATAGTAGTAATCCATTAATCTCATCCAAAATTAAATTGATGATATGATTTGGTACATCATATATTTGAAATTCAGTGACAAAAGATGTCTGAAATGTCCAGCGACAGATGAATGGATAAACAAATATGTCCGTATGATGTAATATTTTTCAGCAATAAAAAGAACAAAGTACGGATATATTATACAGCATGGATGAAACTTGAAACCTTTCTACAAAGAAAGAAGCCAGTCATAAAAGGCAACATACTATGTGATTCCATTTACATGAAATTTCCAAAATAGGCAATCTACAGAGACAGAAAGTAGATTAGTGGTTGCTTAAGGCTGGTGGGGGACGGAGATAAAGGGGGTAGGAGGTGATAACTACAGGGTCAGGGTTTCTCTTTGAGTGGTGAAAAAGTTCTAAAATTGACCATGGGAGTGGTACCACATTTCTGTGACTATACCAAAAGCCACTGTCCTATTTAGATGAGTAACTTGTATGCTGCATGAATTATATCTTAATAAAAATGTTATTAAAGTGAGTTGTAGTAATCTCATTTCTCTTAACATTAAAAAAAGACATTAGTTCATTATGTCATCTTGGACACTCACCATCTGTCTCCCAAGTGTGTACAGAGATGGCAGTGGGATTAGAGGGACATTGATTGATGTGCGGGAAGTGCGAGGAAGTGGGTAACCCATTACAGAACCCTTTTGGAGTTCTTCAAACTACATATCTCTTCTCCCAACAGTTGTGCAGTCCCTGCTCCTACACCAGGAGCCACAACTCCATGGGGAAGTGCTGAATGGGAATGGGAGTGAGTCACCTACTAAAAAGTCACTCTAAACAACCACTCTACGTGATGGCATCAATAGGGTGCTTCTAAGGATGAACAAGCGTGGCGGTGAATATTGGATTTATTTAAGGAAATGTGCTCCTGCTACTATGTTTATCATTTAACAAAGACAAGCAGCACCCTTTCTCTTTAGCAATGTTGTACTTTAGTCATTGGAAGTTAGTGTTTACAGTAAGAGAGGGAAATAATTATTGTAGGCAAAATAATTGAATAAGGCTGAAAATATTTGTTTTGTGTCAAGCCAAATTTGCTTTTAAAGTTCCAGAGGAAAACCAGTGTGGAGCATTGAAATCATGTATTAAATACAGAATTATGAACTTTCTGAAGAACTGTATATTATTATGTTTCCTTCCCTGTTTGAATTACTTCTTACAGTTTTACCTCCCTTTGACCTTGGAGACCTAGTCTGTGTGTCCAGACTGCAGTCCAAAACAGAAGCAATTTGGGACTAACTCATTATTTTTTCATCTGTTGACCTCCCTCATTTTTCTTGTATGTTTGACACTCCTTGAAACCATCCTCCCTTTGTTTCCTTGATACTGTATCTGGGTACTGCTGCTTCTTTTTAAGATGATACCTAATCCTTGCATACTACGTAATATATGTCAGTCACTGTTTTAAGCACCTCATATATTTATCCCATGTAACATTTAATCTTCTGAATAACTCTATGGTATAGTGCTATTAACTCCATCTTTAAATACAAGGAAATTCAAAGACAGAAGTTCAAGTAACTTTCTCCTTTTAGTTTTTCTGGCCCATCTGTGGTTTCCAACTCCTTCACAGAACATAGGAAGGAAGAAGGGTAAGTTTCACTCTATTGGTAGTATTGTGAGTTGGCATCTTGCTCTCTGAGTCAGGCAGGTGGTCAGAGGTACCTCTCTCATGAGTCCTTTCTTGAGTTCTTAGGAAAGTCCCCTCACTGGGAGAACTTTCACCTATAGTTTCTCTTGAAGCTGGTGATGTTCTGGTTATTGACTCCCTAATCTCTGCCTCTGAAATCAAGATATAGATTAAATTAAATAGATTCTGTTTGTTGAAGTCAGTTTGTCTCTTCAGGAATGATCTGCTGCTAGACAGAATTTCAGATGATTCCAGGCTGATATTGTCTCTCACTTGGCCCAAATTTAGTCCAAAGGAAACATACATTTGTCTCAGCAATACCAGATAATGCAGGCTGTACACTACAGTCACTTCCCGCTCAAGGTGTCCCACGGGAGCCAGCGGTGTATGTCATGCCTATTACATTTCTTAGGTAATAGACCATCCACTAGGTCTCCCTACTGTAAAGAACATATGTCAACTCCCAGAATTGTCTGAATGAAAGCCTTATTAACTTGAAGAACTGAACTCAAATGGTCTCTTTTATTGAGTTGAAGTGGGGAAGAACTCACAGAACACACAAAGTCTGTGCAAACCTTATTTCTCCCCATTCTCTTTTTCCTGTACCTTTTTATATTCCTGATTTGATAGAGGGAGTTAAAGGCTTTGTGAATTATATTTGCCATGTTCTTTTAAATCTTTGGTAATCAATACCTGCATGTGTGTATGTACATAAAGATACATTCATGTTTATTTCTTTTAAAAAACATGTTTTTATTGATTTTTAGAGAGGAAGGGGAAAGGATAGAGAGATAGAAAAATCGATGAGGAACTTTATCAATCGGCTGCCTCCTGCATGCCCCCTAAGGGGATCAAGCCCCCAACCCAGGTATGTGCCTGATTGGGAATCGAACAATCGAACCCCGTGATTTTTGGTTCCTGGATCAATGCTCAACCACTGAGCCACACCAACCATGCCTTCTTGTTTATTTCTCATTCCTCTACAGAACTATTAGTTTGCTAATGGCAGTAACCAGATATGTTATATTCACCACCGTACATATAGTATTTATTCTGGTATGTGGTATTTAATAGGCATTCATACAATATTTGTACAGTGAGTGAATGCACGAGCACATATTTTTAATAATTAATGAAAATATATAAAGATAGTTCAGAATGATCCCTTACCCAGCCATAACCATGAAGTCATACATGTCCCCAAAGCAATTACCATTTTTTCCACAAGAAACATTTTTTTTTGCACCAGTTAAGTAATAAACATTATTTCTAAAGTTCTACATAGTCCTGCCAAAATGTCAATCATACCATGACACAAGCAGGCATTTTAAAAAATAAAGCAATTTATAGTACAATTGTATACTAAGTGCCATAAATTCTCAGTTCGCTATACAAAAATATCAGGCCTCTCTGCTAATGAAATGAAGCAATATAATTGACAGTTATGTGATTTCATTGTAATGCACATGATATAATAAATCTGGTTACTGGAAATTCTGCAGTGCACTGTTTAAAGTATATTAATTGATTACCTTGGAGTCAGCTTATTTTGAAATTCCTGATTGTGAGCTTTAATATGAATGTACTATACATATGAAGTATATTATAATAGGTCTTTTCCAAATCCAGTGCACAGGATCAGTAGGGTAGGAGCTGTACAAAAACCTCTGTTACCATCTATTGTCAATTTGTAACAGATGCTGTGGTAATAAAAATTCCTGTTTGAAACAAATAAAAAGATTCTCTATATTAGGCTTTCCATGGTGCCTATGGATTAGCAATTCCAAAGCAAGTAAAGGAAAATTACTAACTCTCAACAGAATGGAACCACACAAAAATCAAGAACAAAAATGAATTTTCTATGTGAAATTAATTTGATAATTGTGTCATGAGTTAGAAGTTATTTAACTTTAAAATTCTAGGGTTTTGTTTGTTTAATTTTAAGAAGAGGGGAATAAAGGCACTGTTTTTCCTGCTGTTGTTGTTATTAGCAACACCTTAACAAGATTTATTAACTGGAAAGTCTAGTAGACATCCACAGAAAGCTTGAGATAGCACCTTTAAAATTTGTGACCAAGTGAGGAAAGTATGTTTCTGAACATATGTAGTCTGAAGTGCTCATAATACCTATCTTATATCACTTCAAGTGAAAATGTCATTCAAAATACAAATTTATTTATTATTATTATTATTTTTTTAAATCTTTACCCAAGGAGTGAGGATATTTTTTCCATTGAATTTAGAGAGAGAGTGGAAGGCACTGGGGAGGAAGGATAGAGAGACAAGAGAGAGAAACATCTAGGTGAGGGAGACACATCCTTGGTTGCCTCCTGTACTGGCCCTGACAGGGGAGGGTGGGGCGGGGCTGGGATGGAACCTGTAACCCAGGTGTAGACCATTGACTGGGAATCGAACCTGGGACGCTCCCTCCAGTGCACAGACTGACGTGTTAACCACAGACTAACTTATTTCAGAGGGAAGGGGATGGGAAGAGATTAACCAAAGAACTTATATGCATAACCCATGGACAGACAATAGGGTGTTGAAGGCCTGGGGAGGGGTATGAGGGAGGTGATATAATAAATCTGGTTACTGATTTAAAAAGAGGACATTTATAATACTTTCAACAATAAAGATAAATTTTTAAAAATACCAATTTATTGTAAGTATAGCCTAGGAAAAAATATATATGTTTTAATGAACCTATCTTTTAATTCGGTTGCTTGTCTTTTTATTATTGAATTGTAAGAGTTTTTTATTCTGGAAACAAGTCCTTTACCACATACATGATTAGCATATTTCTCTCATTATGTGGCTTGCCTTTCCACTTTCTTAATATTTTCTTTGAAGCATAATATTTTTAAATGTCAATAAAGTCCAATTCATCTTTTGTTTTCTTTGCTGCTTATGCTTTCAATGATGTCATATCTAAAACACACATACACACATACACACAAAAAAAAAAAAAAAAAAATCCCAATCACCTAATTCAAAGCTAAGAATATTTACAATTATGCTTTCCTCTAGAATTTTTATATTTTAAGGCTTTGAATTAGAAATTTGAGTAAAAGGCTGAAAGTCTTTTCTTTCACCACTTTTATTCAACACCAGAAGCCCGATGCACGAAATTTATGCAAGAGTAGGCCTTCCATCCCCCGGCTGCTGGCACCAGCTTCCCTCTGGCACTCAGGACCCGAGCTTCCCTCGCAGCCCCGGCTTCATCTGGAAGGTCTTATAATATAATAATATGCTTTTATTATTATAGATTATTATAGATAATATTGAAGTCTTAGACAAGAGAAATTAGGCAATAAAAAGAAATAGGAGCCATCCAATTGTGAAAGAAAGAAGGAAAATTGTCACTAGTTGAAAATGGCATGATATTATATACTAGAAGCCCGTTGCATGAAGATTCGCACAATAGGCCTTCCTTCCCCTGGCTGCTGGTGCCAGTTTTTCTCCGGCACCCGGGACCCAGGCCTTTGGTCCGGCCGCAGCAGAGATGCCAAGCCTCTTCAGTCTTCAGTCTTTGCCCACTCCTGCGTATGCAAATTAACTGCCATCTTTGTTGGGTTAATTTGCATAGTCACTCTGATTGGCTGGTGGGCATAGTGGAGTGACACCAATCTGCATGTTTCTCTTTTATTAATGTAGATAGAAAACCCTAAAGATCATCCAAAAAACATTTAGAACTCATTAAAAATTTTAGTAAGCTTCAGGATACTAAATCAAAATAGAAAAATAAAATAGATTATTATACACTAACAATGAACTATCAGAAAGAGAAACTAGGACAACTATTTATAATTGCATCAGCCAAAATAAAATATCTAGGCCTATATTGAATCAAGGAGGTGAAAGAGCTGCACACTGAAAACGATAAGACATTGATGAAAGAAACTGAAGAAGACTTGAATAAATGGAATGATATTCTATGCTCATGGACTGGGAGAATTAATATAGTTAAAATTTCCATACTACCCAGTGATCTACAGATTCAGTGCAATCTCTATCAAAATTCCAATGGTATTTTTCACAGATATAGAAGAAAAAAATTCTAAATTTGTATAAAATCATGAAGACCCTGAATAGCCAAAGCAATCTTTTGTAGTTGTTTTGTTAATCCTCACCTGAGAATATTTTTCCCATTTTGGGGCGGGGGGGTGAGAGTGTAAGGGTGGGGGAGAGACACACAGAGAGAAACATGGATGTGAGAGGAACACATCAATTGGTTGCCTCCGGCACATGCCCCAACCATGGCCGGGAATATAGCCTGCAACTTAGGTACATGCCCTTGACCAGAATCGAGCCCAGGGCCCTTTAGTCCATGGGCCAATACTCTATCTACTGAGCCAAACCAGCTAAGAGAGCCAAAGCAATCTTGATAAAGAAGAGCAAAGTAAGAGGCATCACACCTATTGATTTCAAACTATATCACAAAGCTGTATGATATTGGTATAAAAGAAGACACATAGATCAATGAAATAGAATAGAGAGCCCATAAATAAAACCACACATAGATGCATAATAATTTTTGACAGAAGGGCTAACAATATACAAAAGGAAATGAATAGCCTCCTCAATAAAAGATGTTGATAAAATGAATAGCCACATTTAAAAAAAAATAAAACTGGACCTTCACATTATATCATTCACAAACATCAACTCAAAATGAATTAGAGACTTAAAATGTTAGACCTGAAACTAGATAAAACTAGAAGAAAACACAGGGAGTAAGCTCCTTGACATTGTTCATGGCAATGAGTTTTTTATTTGACTCTAAAAGTAAAGGTAACAAAAGCAAAAATAAACAAATAGGATTACATCAAGCTAAAAAGCTTCTGCTCAGCAAGGAAACCATCAACAAGATGAAAAGGAAACCTATGGAATCAGAGAAAATATTTGCAAGCCACATATCACTTATATGTGGAATCAGAAAAGAAAAGGGTAGAAATTATAAAACAAACAAAAAAAAACCCTAAAGTAAAAAATGGCTGCCAGGGGCTCAGAAATGGGGGAAAGAGGGAGAGGTTGCTAAAAGGGTATGAACTCTGTTATAAGATAAAGTCTGAGGATCTAATGTAAAATATGGTGTCTATAATTGATAACACTATTGTGTAGTTGAACATTTTAAAAGAGTAAAACTTAATTATTCTCATCAAAAAAGAAGGGTGGTCTCCTGATTCAACCAGAAATATTATTTCCTCCCTATCAGGTCCTACTTCTAAATTTATCAAGGGCTCCTGGTAGGACCCTTCAACATAAAGGAGCCCCTGACTTGCCTAGTCTAAAAAAAAAAAAAAAGAAGGGCGGTAAATTTGTGGGTGATAGATGTTTTAATTGACTCAGTTGGAGGAATCCTTTTGTTTGTTTTTGTTTTTTACATTTTTATTGATTTCAGAGAAGAAGGGAAAGGGAGAGAGATAGAAACATCAATGATGAGAAAGAATCATTGATCAGATGCCTCCTGCATGCCCCTTACTAAGGATCGAGCCCGCAACCCAGGCATGTGCCCTTGACCAGAATTGAAACCCGGACCCTTCAGTCTGAGGCTGATGGTCTATCCACTGAGCCAAACCAGCTAGGACATCCTTTTGATGTATACATGTACCAGATCATCATGTTGTACACGTTAAATATTTTATCATTTTATTTGTCATTATACCTCAGTGAAGCTGAATAAATAAAAAAACACAAATTCCTGGACCCAGATGAGATTTACTGAATCAGACTTCAAAAAATTAGAAAAGAATTGATTCAAAGCATATGCAAAACTTCTGAGAATTTTAAGCACGCATTGCTATTTTGACTCAAATCCAGAAATACAAATATACTACATCTCCAAAATTCCCCCTACTTTACGTAAAGTAAGCTGCTTTGATATTACTTACTATTGGTGAACCCATGCTGGCTCCTAGTAACTATTCCTCCACAAACTATCCCTTTAATGACCTACTACAGAAAGTTTCCAGGTTTTCTGTTTGTAACTTTAAATCATATATTTTGTCCCCTTTATGCAGATTTAGTCAATATCTTCTATCTTATAGTATTTCACTCCCACATGAATTCTCAAAATATTTCCAGCAGTAATTCTGCTAGTTACTTCCGTATCAGTTGTGATGCATCTAAACCCCACTGTGTGGAACTCATTTCAAAGAGCTGGGCACTTTCTGCCTCTTAGCCATGTTTGTCCTATCCTTTCAAAATGATGGAGAATTATTCCATACCTCATATTCTCACTATTTTTATAAAAATCCAATAAATTGACACATATAGCACTTAGCCCAGTGCCTGGTAGTATTATAATTAGTCATATGATCTCCTTTTAACATGACTAATAGAGTAACAATGACAAAAATAATTATTGGGATAATGATATGGTCTAAAACAATAGAACTTGTTCTATTTTCTGAAATCTTCATTCTAAATTAATTTAAAGATATCTATTTTCATATCTAATAGAATGTTGTGATATGATGTTAATAAATTGCCTTTTGAACTAGTCCAGAGTAGGAAGCTTAAGAATGTAACTCAGTTTAACAGTAGTATTGCCGCTTCCATAGGAATGGTATAAAAAGTTATGATGTTACGATGTTACATATCAGCTGGATTCCTGTCAGTGCTAATATCCTTCAACTTCATTTATTAGCACAATTAAAAAATCCTTTCAACATTGCCTCACAAACAACACCTTCTCTCAGATAAATCGTCTTGATCATTCCAAGGCATGTATTTAGCCTGGTGCCCTTATCAACTTATCAGATTTAACAGGACAAAAAAAGATAGCACCCTTGACCCCTCTCCCAGTCACATACCAGTATTCCATCAGAATGCAGAGCTCCTGTGTTCTCCAAAAAAGGATAAGAAAGTTTACTTAGAAGAAAGAAGTCCCAAGACCCTAGCTATGACATCCCAATGGGTTTCAAATTACAACAGAGAAGGTTAAGCTTTATTTCCTTTAATGTTTACTAAATTCATTACTAACTTTTAAAAGCAAATAGAGTCTGTGCTACATAAAATGGTTGTACTGGGAAGAGACAGTCAATGAGAAGAATACCACACAAATAGTGATAGAGTTATCGTTTCAAAACAAATTAAAAATCAAGCCTTGACACAAGGCAGTTCTGAATTTTAGTAACTGACTGTGATGAAAAGTATAAAAATTAGACATCTCTCTACAGTAAATTTTATATCTTCTTTTAAAATTCCCTATCTTATTCATTGTGACAAATCAGAAGTTTGAGGGTGCATATAACACATTAAATAAAACAGTAGCCTGACTTCAAATTAAAAAAAATGATTCAAAAATATTCAACAATAACCCTTTAAATGTAATTGATCGTTATATCCATCAAAGTCACAGTTCAAGACTAAAATTTTTATCACTCCTCTGTAAAACCCATCTTAAAAAACTAATGTTATGAGAAGGGGCATTAAAGTATTTCAGTTCTCTTTGGGGATATACAACCGTAGGATAAAATATGCCAGTGGTCAAAAAGAGGCTAATTCCAGCTCTAGACTTATTCAAAATGGTGCATGTGAGGTTATAATGATTTAGATAGCATGGAAATAATTTCCAGACATTCCCCAACCTCACCATTTTCTCAAATGTTGAGAAAGCCTTCTGATTCTTCCCATATATGCCACTTTTACGAAGAAGCGGAGCCTTTGAAAGAAAAACATTTTGGCTCTGTTAATGCTAGTGTATTCTTCCAGGCCGGTATTCAGTGGGTAGGACTGGACAGGCAATTACATGCAAATTTGTTGGGAGCTAGGAGGTTCATTTACTACATTCAACTCCATAGAGGAAGATCAATAGAAGTGCAAAACCTAATCCTAGATGAAAGCACCATGATCAGGTAATGGTTATAGAGCTAAGGCCCTCTGAAAAATGTTGGGAATCAAAGGGCATTCTAGAGAAAAGCATTATGCATAGTGCTTTTTTAAACCATATGGGAAAGACAACAAAGTGAACCAAAGAGTTGGAACACAAGAAGGTAGACATGCAGTTCAACACAAATTGTTAGGGTTTTTGAAAAGATATGAATGAGGACTGGACCAATTAAAAATGGCTGCCTTGAAAACCTTTTGTTGGCTATTTAAAGAATAGTGGTTTGCAAACCACTGCTCAAACTTAAACCATGCAAGACATGCTTGCATTTAACTTTTAGGAGGAGCTCTTTGCTGCTAGTTTTCTTGTTTTTCATTTTTGTGGGGGTTTTTTTTTCTGATGTTTTTCCCTATCCAAGGCCACATACCTTGTTGACATTTAGTAAAAGTTATTAAATATTTCTTAATGAAAATTTAGGAAAGTGTATAAGTTAAGAGTTATTGTTGGTTTTATTGAAAGAAGATGATAAGAATGAACAGGGTGGGAACCTGTATATGTTGTAGAGGCTTGTGGTTGTCCTGATTGACTGTTAAATAATTTGAATATCACCTCAAGGTATGAACAGGTATGCAGCCTGCATTTTAAGGAGAAAATAAAAGTCTTTAGAACATAATTAATGTTTATCAATGACAACTATCAGTGTATTCAGAATGTATTGAGAGAATACATGACCAGGTGTGTGATGGACTTTCAAAGGAGCTGTGAATGGTTTCCAAAGTTCTCATGTATCTGTTATAATTGCATGCATGCTTTTATGTGCATGTACTCTGATGCAATTTACTGAAGAAGGAAGTCTAAAAATCTTAGAGCATTTTTGAATCAGAAATAAAATATCTAGAATTTTTTAAATTATAATTTATTTTTGCTGTTGGCATTATTATAGATGTCCCCCATTTCCTCCCCTTATCTTTGCTCCCTCCACCCAGATCCCACTTTCCCCTCCCTTTGGCCTTCACCACACTTGTCTGTGCCCATGGGCTATGCATGTATGTGTTCAGCTATTCTCTTCACCTATTTCATCCTGTCTACCCCACCACCTCTCCTCTGAAATCTGTCAGTCTATACAATGTATCCATGTCTCTGGTTCAATAAATAAGAAAATTGTCCAGCAATTTCTGTGATAGTCTATGTCCTCTAGGAAGCAGATGCCAACAACAGGATTAAGCATGTAACAATTCAATTAAGGGAAATGCCCAATGAGAGAAAATGGGGCAAGAGCATCAGTAGATGGGAAACTATCAGACCAGAATACATGTCTGACCCCAAGAGAAAAAGAGAGAAAAGAAAACATCCTAGACTGCCATGTGGTCTAAAGAAAGTTGGGCAAGGCTTCTTAGTAGGAAAGTTCTTAAGCCAAGTTACCCATCAGTGAAGTTCTGTGTCTCACAGGAAGGAGCCTGCCTTGGTCTCTCTCTGCCACACTCAACCCGGGGGAAGTCAGGGGGAAAGATGGTCTCAGCACAAACATGGCAATGGATTTCAGAGCCCAGCAGCTCGGACCTTGTCAGTCTTGCCCACTGTAACTGGAGGTCTGCAAGTCACATTATTGGTCAAATCTGCTCTCCAAACTGCTAAAAAACTTGTTCAGGAAATGAGATTAAATTCTATGCAGTTTTGAGCTCAGAATGTTTCATTGTCTTGATCTGAATAATAATCCAAATTTGAAACTTATTTAGAGCTCTAATCCTTTAATACACCCCTGATGTGCTGTTAGGTTTATATTTTCACTAGAGGCCCAGTGCACAAAATTCGTGCATGGAAGGGGGTTCCTCAGCCTGGCCTGCACCCTCTCCAATCTGGGACCCCTCGGGGGATGTCTGACTGCCAGTTTAGGCCCGTTTCCAAGGGATCAGGCCTAAACTGGCAGTCAGACATCCCTCTCGCAATCCAGGATGACTGGCTCCTAACCACTCGCCTGCCTGCCTGCCTGATCACCCCTAACCCATCTGCCTGCCTGCCTGCCTGATTGCCCCTAACTCCTCTGCCTGTCAGCCTGATCACCCCTACCTTGCCCCCCTGCCAGCCTGATCGCCCCTACCTTGCCCCCCTGCTGGCCTGATGGCCCCTAACCTCTCTGCCTGCCTGCCTGATCACAACTAACTGCCCTCCCCTGCCAGCCTGATCTCGCCCCTAACTGCCTCTGCCTGCCTGATCATCCCTAACTGCCCTCCGTTGCCGGCCTCATCTTGCCCTCAACTGCCCTCCTCTGCCATCCTGGTCGCCCCCAACTGCCCTCCCCTGCCGACCTGATCACCTCTAACTGCTTCTGCTTCAGCCCCCACCACCATGACTTTGTCTGGAAGGAAGTCAGACGTCCGGAAGATGGCCGGTCAACCTGGTCTAATTAGCATATTACCCTTTTATTAGTATAGATAGATTATATAGGATAGGATTGCTTAAATGGGGTAGGGGGGGAGCCTTTTTCAGCAGGAGGAGGTGCTCTTGGCAGACAAAAACACATAATCCCTATATCTGGACTGATAGCCAGCCATATGTACTATCCTGCCAAACAGGTCATTAAAAAATTGAGTCACTTTCTTACACCTTACACCAAACATCTGTTGCCCTTAAAACCACTCCTCAGCCTCCACCTTAGGTTCTGCCTTCAAAATTCACCCAGATTTGGTTCTGATTGGTCAGTTTCTATGCCAGTCAGCATCTCCAGGCCTATCTCTGGGCCTGATCATAGAGGCGGGCTGATCAGCAGCCAACCCAGGCTGCTGGTGAGTGGGTTGAACTGCTGACCTCTGGAAGAGAGAGGCTTGGTTACTGGTGAGGCCTGGAGAGAGAAGCAGGGTCTGGTCACCCTGCTTCTCTGATCACTCTGCTTCTCTCTCCAGGCCTCGCCAGCAGCCGTTGCCACTGCTGATCAGCCCCACCTCTCTCTCTCTCCAAGAGGTCAGCAGTTCAGCCAGCTTACCTGCTGCGTGTGCAGTCTGGCATTCAGTTGAGCCTTCGCTTGTTTTGGATGTTATGACCCTGGCTTTTTATATATAGATAGATAGTTTAGATTGCTTTTATTTAAAACTAAAAACAAAAGATTTTTCTCCTTTACCACCTTATGGTCTTTGAATTATTCACAAACTGAGAGTTCATTTTTGATAAGCTACTATACTAGGTGCAGTGTAGGATGTTATTAAATACTAGTGGCCTGGTGCACGAGATTTGTGCACATTAAAAGGAAATTAATTAGAGGAAATATTTTTTTTAAATATATTTTATTGATTTTTTACAGAGAGGAAGGGAGAGAGATAGAGAGTTAGAAACATCGATGAGAGAGAAACATTGATCAGCTGCCTCCTGCACACCTCTTACTGGGGATGTGCCCGCAACCCATGTACATGCCCTTGACCAGAATCGAACCTGGGACCTTTCAGTCCGCAGGCCGACGCTGTATCCACTGAGCCAAACCAGCTTCGGCTAGAGGAAATATTTTAATATTGCTATTTGCCCTTTCTCTATAATAGATGTGTCAAAGATGAAAGAAAATTAGTAAAATGTATATGAAAATCTCCCTCCTGTCAGGGTCTGGGGCATGCCGCTGGACCCAGAGTCAAGTCCCAGCCCACCTGTGTGCGCCTCAAAATCGTGTGAGACCCAGACCCGGCTGGCCCCACCCCCGTCAAGCCCTGCAGGGCAGGGAGTGCAACCTCAGGGCCCCCAGCCCAGCACCAGGCAGGGGGCACAACCTCAGGTCTCCCATCAAACCCCACCAGGCAGGGGGTGCAGCCTAAGGTCCCCCAGTGTGGTCTCAGATCCCCTGGCCCGGTGCTGGGGGGAAGCGGGGCACAGACTCAGGTCCCCTGGCCCGGCATCAGGTCCTCAGGCCCCAGCGTGAGGGCGAAAGGGCAAGACAACCATTTGCATATTAGCTCTTTATTATATAGGATAAGCTATTATTAGTGCAATCCTAGACTGAGCTGTGTTCTAAGTTGAATGAAGAGGGGAAGAAGAGCATGACCAATAGATAAAATTACATAAGGAAAGTTCAGTAGCTACCACCTAGAAACCTAATGTATATGCCTCAACATGACTATTTTGAATCACAATGTCATTTCAGAAAACTATTGTCCTATTACACTGATCATAATACTTATGCTACATTAAAAAATTTTCTGGATAGAAGACTTTTGATTAACTAATTTTGATTTTGAAGATTATAGTAGCATATTTAATTTATGCCACTCAGTGGAACCTATCAAAGACAGTTATTTCTATGAAAAAATAATCTAAAGTTCTTGCTTAATTCCACACATTGAAACTTAAAAAGGAGAAAAAAAGGAACTCCAAGAGCAACATAAATATGATTTAAAAACAAATAAATAACAAACTAGGAAAATATATACAATATGCATTGCAATTCCTTAATTTAGAAAAGCTTTCACAAATCAATAATCAAATGAATATATCCATTGAAAAATGGGCAAAAACAAGAAATAGAAAATGTATAAAAGAAATACACATATCAATATGAAAATACCAATATCATTTATAATGAATGAAATGCACATTAAGCAACAAGCTTTTATTTTCATTTATATAATTAATAATGCATAAAAAGGGACCAGTAAGACTTGGCAAACTACAGAAAGGACCACCCCCAACGCTGCAGTCGAAAGATCCTAGTCCCACTTAGTTCTGCCCCGCCTCCCCCCGAGTATGGGACCAGGACAAGTTTCTTTATCTCTCCAGGTTTTAGTTGGCTCACTGATGAGATAAAGAAGATACTACTTGCCTCAGAGGACTCGAAAAGATTAGAGATGATGGTTGTAAAATTCCTCTCTGTTTATATTTGCTCTATGGGTTGATGGCCCTAAAGCAGTGATTTTTAACCTTTTACTTCTCATGGCACACATAAACTAATTACTAAAATTCTGCAGTACACCAAAAAATACACTTTTGGCCTATCTGACCAAAAAAACCCCACATATAATTTGATTCATTCACAGCAGACGGCTATTGTGTTGATTTGTTATTTTTTTATTTGACAATCTAAGGGAAAAGGTGTCAGTGCCCTTGACCAAATAGTCAGGTATTGCATGTCTTAAAAATTCTTGAGCACATCAGTGTGTCGTGGCACACCAGTTGCAAATCATTACCCTAAAGCATTGGTGATTTTTGCCATCACCAAAGTCCCTCCATATTTGAAAACAGAAGTCAGTCCTGCTGAAATTTCTAATGGAGCCACATACCTTATGAATGACACCACCCTGTCCAGACACATCTAAATGACAATTCACAAGAAAAATAATCACCTGGATGTTTGTTCTGCCCCAGGAAGCTTAACTTTAAGAGAAAAACCACAAAAACCATTTGTAGCCCCATAATTTTGACTTGATTTTATTCAGCATCAGTTATTTGGAGTTTGGGAATACTACATATCCTGTGACCCTCATCTGGACCAATTTTTCTTCTCATTGTTTTAGAAGAAAAATTCTCTGATGGTCCATGATTGCCTATATAATAATAATAGTAACTGCTATAATTTTTAAGCAACTACTATGTGCCAGGTCCTCAGTTAGATCCTCTAAATACAAATTTTTATCTACAACCCCTCTGCAAAGTACACACCATTTCCATTAACTAGAGAGGAAATGGTGCCTAAGGGATTAAAAATCTTAATGCCAGTGGCAATAGTGAAATAATCTTCAATATATGGTGATTGACCAGGCCTCTTCATGACCAGAGAAAAACATTTTGTGAGAAAGCCTGGATATAAATGACTCTGAGTTAGAAAATAACAGAACTGTCAAACTTGAAATTTGAAAATATTTTGGGAATACCTTAATATACTTTACTTCTACTTTCCTTTTTATGAATGTGTAAGAGTAATATGCAATTAAGACATCTATATCTGAATAAGTCTAAAAGAGTTTTCAACCAGTATGAAATAAAAATGCTTAAGTAATATGTACACCTTGTGTTAGATTTTAATGAACATTTTTCTATCTCCACACCTTACAATGAATGTTGTTTTAGACATGGACTAAAGTACTAACTGAAGAATACCTTTAAATGCTTTAAAACTCCTTAATCCATATCAAAAGAGATGGCAAACCTGTTAGTAACAGTGGTCCATCAGCTGGAAGACTAATAGAGCAACTATATAACATAATTTTCAAAAATATATTTTTATTGATTTCAGAGAGGAAGGGAGAGAGATATTGAAACATCAATCATGAGAGAGAATCATTGATTGACTGCCTCCTGCACACCCCACACTGGGGATGGAGCCTGCAATCTGCGCATGTGCCCTGACTGGGAATCAAACCATGACCTTCTGGTTCATAGATTGATGCTCAGCCACTGAGCTTCACTGGCCAGGCTAGATAGCATAATTATCCATCACCAAAGCAGCCATGGACTGTTACTTTAGCTCCAAGATGACTAAGCCTATAATGAATTTACTCCAAAGTATAGTATTTAAAGTGGGTGAGTAATTCTCTTGTAGCAAACCACTTGCTGCTATGAGGTAAATGAGCTCTTCTCAACACCATTTAATAAATCACTTCTTACAGAGCACTAAGTTGTCCCCTGATGTTCTGGGAAGTCAATTTGCCACACTGGAATTTTTCTCCTATAGCGTGTTTTATTCCTCTTTCCTCGCATTGATCTTGTAGGGGCTAAGGAAGTGGTCAAATTACTGTAACACCTTAAAGTTTTGTCATTTAAGGGAATAACACGGTGACGTCCATAACAAATATGAATTCAGTCTTGTTAGGGAGCTTGGTATAATTTCTTTTAGGCAACAATTTCAGGGTTTGGTTTTGCTTTGTAAGGAAAAAATATTTAATAGGTTTAGGGTTGGAGGCTTCTTTTAACTCTAGTTTTCTATAGGTTTTCTGTTTTAATGCTTAGTTACTTCTCCTCTTTCTGTTGCTAAGCAGATGGGACAGTTGCTATGTGACATTTTACACAACCACTTTGATGCAGCTTCAACGGCAATGACCAGAGGTCATGAAAACATAATCACACACATTGAAAACTAGAGCACTTGCCTTTTTGTTCCTGGAAAACCACAGAGAATGTACCAAAAATGTTTTTTAAAATTTAATAATAATAATAACATATTTGTTAAATAAGTTTTCTTCTATTTTATCCCATTGGAGAGTCACAAAAAACAACAGTGAAATATTAAGGGAAAGTATCAGCACCAACACCATCATAATTATCATATTTCAGGTGAGAAAAATCCTATATAATAAAAGCCTAATATGCTAGGTGTCCGGTTAACTAGTCGGCTGTTCAAACAATCAAAGCATAATATGCTAATGATATGCTAAGGCCTCTCTGCTCACTATGATGTGCACTAACCACTAGGGGGCAGATGCTCTGACTGGTAGTTTAGCTTGCTGCTGGGGTTCAGCTGACCGGACTGAGCGAGATGGGCCAGACACTCCCTGGAGCCCTCCCGTGGTCCCTTCCCGGATGGCCAACCTCCCACGTCTCTCCTCAGCCCCAATCGTGCACCGGTGGGGTCCCTCAGCCTGGCCTGTGCTCTCTTGCAATCTGGGACCCCTTGGGGGATGTCAGAGAGCCAGTTTCAGCCCGATCCTGCAGGCAAGGCTGAGGGACCCCACTGGTGCACGAATTCGTGCACCGGGCCTCTAGTGAGATTATAAAAGGTCAAGTCAGTTGATACTAGAAAATACATGGCAATGATGGGAAATGAGGTCTATTCATTTGACTTCCTACCCAGAAAATAACAGAATGCCCTTTGAAGCATATGAAAGCTGGAATTTTTTATTACTCTTGTAATAAAAGCTAATTTAAAAGTATAATTTTACTTCCCATAGTTCTATATGCTAACTTGCATAACATAGTTAGTTTTATATAACTCTAATAAATATTATGTAAATGTAAAATCTACATATTAAAAATAATAAAAATAATAACAATGTAGGTAGTTATCAATTATCTGATAACTAAGTTTTACTAGGCATCCAAATAAATGCTGTCCCCATACCAGCCCACATAATCCTCACAACTGCCTTAGCATTATGTAGAATCAAACACTCAGAAAGTAAATAAAAGTCAATCATTTAATACATAGTGGGGCAAAATTAAAACTCAGGTGTTGCACCTCCAGCCTGCACCTCTAACCATTACACATACTCTCTTAGCAGCTAGCTCTTTCAGATTTCTCATAAGATTCCTTTTCCCTTAGTATTACAGGGGGCTTTTTTGTGACTCCAGTTTTAATTATGTTTTTAATTCTCAAGGAACACAGTGAAACTTGGCTTGTAAAGTAATAAAAAGGTTTGCATTTGGAAGGCATTTGGCAAATTAGCTGGGTGATTGAGAACTGACAGGCAACTATCATACAATGACAATAATGTGAGCATATGTGTGTGTGATTAATCGCTCTATTGTACACAAAGTAGAGAAAAGCCAGTGACCACGTGCATAGTGCACCAGGATGAACACTGCAATGGGGATTAGAAGCATGCTTTTTATCTTTTTAAATATGGACTAGACACAAAGAAGCATCTACACTAATAAAAGACAAAGATGCTAATTGACTGTACCTTCGCTACGCCCATCAGCCAATCAGAAGAGTATGCAAATTAACCCAACAAAGATGGCCATTAATTTGCATACTGCAGGCAGGGCGGGACAGCGCCATCCACCGCCTGTCCCACCACCATCCGGGCCTGCCATCTGCAACCCGGGGCAGCAGGGTGGGACAGCAGCGATCCACCACCCACCCAGCCGCCATCTGGCCCTCCCGTGTGTGACCCAGGGTGGCCGGGCGGGACAGCAGCGGAGACAGGAGGATACCAGGTGGTGGAGACAGGAGGGAGTGAGGCGGAGAAGAAGGAAGCAAAGCCTGCTTTGGCGGGCTTTCCTCCCTTCTCCACTGCTTAGCTCCAGCCTGAGGAAGCCCTATTCTTGCAGGAATCTTCCTGCAACGGGCCTCTAGTCTATAATAATAAAAGCATAATATGCTAATTAGACCGGACAGCTGAACGACCTTCTGGATGTCCTTCTGGATGACCTTCCAGACAAAGCCAGGGCTGAGAGGGCCGAGGCAAGCCACCATAGCTGCGAGGGCCGAGCCCCTTGCACGAATTTCATGCATCGAGCCTCCAGTTTATAAATATTTGTGGTACAAGGCATCACAGTAAAATTAAGATCTATGTATACACCATTCAGTTATAGAACTGGAGCATTACCATTATCTTTGGAACCGTCCCCCCTTTCTCTCCCTCCAAAGGTACCTACTCTCCTGAGTTTCATGTTGATCATGCTCATTGTTTCTTTTACTTTCCTCACACCATTTGCATGCCTAAACAATGTATTGCTTAGTTTTGCATATTTTGGAACATGGATTTTTTTTGTATTTATCTGTAGTCTTATGTGACTTGCTTTTTTCACTTGACATTACATTTCCGAAATACTTTTCAGTTGTTGCTTATAGTTGCAGCTCACTCTTTTTCATTGTCTTATGTACTGTATGCGGATACATTGGTCCTTTGTATGATTATATCACAATGTATTTATCCAGGCTAATGTTAATGGGCATTTATATTGCTTCAGTGTTTTGCTAGTATAAAAATTACCACTCTAAATATTTTTCTATCTTTCTTCTGGTGAAAGAATATCTCTAGGATATATACTTACAAGTAGACTGGCTGGCTTGTAGGATATGCATATCATCAATTTTACTAGATTATGCCCAGTGATGCTTGTCTAAAGTGCTTGTGCAAATGTACACTGCTCTTACAGTGTGTATAAATGTTCTGGTTGCTTCACAGCCTTAATCAATAATTGTTTGTGTCAACCTCCTAATTTTTGCCTATCTGCTGACTATGAAATGGTATTTCATTTTGTGGTTTTAATTTGAGTTTCCTTGAAACTAATAAGATTGAGCATATTTTCATTTGTTTTTAGACAATTCAAGTTTCTTCTGTACCCATTCAAGACTTTTGTACATTTCTGTACCAGATTGTTTACCTTTTTCATTCTGGTTTGTATGTATTTTTGTGTTTTATTCTGAATACTAATCTATTTTTGACTCTATGCTAAATATCTTCTCTCATTCAGAGGCTTGCATTTTCACATTCTCTAGGAGATGTTTATATGAACAAATTTCACTGAAAACAATTTTTTTTTTTTTAGTTTGTGCTTTTGCTTCTTTTTTAAAAGATTTTTTAAAATTGACTTTTAGAGAGAATGGGAGGGAAGGGGGAAAAAGATATAGAGAGATAGATAGAGATAGAGATAGAGATAGAGATAGAGACATGAGGGGGAGAGAGAGAGAAAGAGAGAGAGAGAGAGAGAGAGAGAAACATCAATGTGAGAGAGACACATTGATTGGTTGCCTCCCGCAAGGGCCCTGACTGGGCCAGGGATAGAACCTACAACCCAAGTACATGCCCTTGACCCAAAATCAAACCCACGACCCTTTGGTACTTGTGCCAATGATCTAACCACTAAGCAATGGTGTGCTTTTGCTTGCTTTTAAAGAAATCTGTCCCTACAATGTGATCATAAAGATCATCTCCAACATTATCTTCTAAAAGTTTCACAATTTTGCCTTGCACATAGGTCTCTAATCAACTTGGAATAGTTGTCAGTGTATGGTCTAAAATATGAAGTCTAATTTCATTATATCACTATCTATATATATAAAAAGCCAGCAACTGGAATGCCAGAACGACCAGAACGACCAGTTGCTATGATGCCCACTGCAGCCAGCAAACCAGCCTGATCAGGAGGTGGGGCCAGCAGCCAACCTCCCCCGGCCCCTCCCCCAAACCGGCCCCACCCCTGATCGCCCCTCCTACGCCAATAGGGGGTGGAGCCGGCCTGCCAACCTCTTGCAGCCAACCCCACCCCCAATGGCCCCCACTACCCAATTAGCCCACATCCCCTCCCCCCAGCCAGCTCCGCCCCTGATCACTCCCCATTACCCCAATAGGGGGCAGGGCCTGCTGGCTTAACCTCCTGCAGCCCCTCCTCCGGCTGCTGACACTCAATCAGCCCCCCACCTCATTCGGGGTTGGGGCCGGCCAGCTCACCACCCACAGCCCCTTCCCACAGCTGGCCCCACTCCCAATTGGTCCCCCACCCCAATCGGGGGTGTGGCCTGCTGGCCAATCACCCACGGATCCTCCCCCCAGCTGGCCGGACCCTGATCGGGCCTGATTGGGGCAGGCTGGCCAGCCAACCTCCTGCTGTCTCCTCCTCTCGACAGGCCCAGCCCCATTGGGGTCTGGCTGACTGGATCCCCCTTATACACTAATTCATGCACTGGGCCTCTAGTACAGATATACTAGTAATTCTAGAGTCACTTGTGGAAAAATTTGTTTTCCTTGGTGTCCTGCAATGCCAACTGGGTCATAAATCAGCTGTCCATATGGGAGGGTCTATCTAAGACAGTGGTTCTCAACCTGTGGGTCGCGACCCCTTGGGGGGTTGAATGACCCTTTCACAGGGGTCTCCTAAGACCATCAGAAAACACATATATAATTACATATTGTTTTTGTGATTAATCACTATGCTTTAATTATGTTCAATTTGTAACAATGAAAATACATCCTGCATATCAGATATTTACATTACGATTCATAACAGTAGCAAAATTATAGTTATGAAGTAGCAACAAAAATAATTTTATGGTTGGGGGGTCACCACAACATGAGGAACTGTATTAAAGGGTCGCAGCATTAGGAAGGTTGAGAACCACTGGTCTAAGGGCTCTCTGTTTAATTTCATTACTCTCTTTGTTAGACCATTTGCCAGTAGCACATCATCTGAATTATTCTGTTTATATTGCTTCTTGGTATCTGGTAAGAGTCTTCACCTAAGTTTTGGGCTCTTAACCAGTATCTGATCTCTTTTTGGCTTTTGATTTTTCAATTAAATTTTAGGATCAGCTGATAAAGTATCACAAAGAAAATTAGGTTATGATTTTTATTGGAATTGCTTTTAACCTATTCAGAATTTTTGCTAGAATTTACATCTTTATGATACCAGATCTTTTAGTCCATAAATATCTTATGATCCTCCATTTACTTAGAGCTTTTTCAATAAGTTCCCATGAAACTTTAAAATTCTCTCCAGAAAAGTCATGCATGTCTTTTGTAGATTTTCCCCCTAAATGCTTTATAATTTTGAGTGTACTGTAAATTGTATTTTTTGAATATTTTTAAATTCTTTTAAAGTAATCAATATATGTACACAAGAGGCCCAATGCACAAAATGTGTGCAAGAGTTGGCCTTCCTTCCCCTGGCTGCCAGCACCAGATTCCCTCCAGCACCCAGGACCTGGGCTTCCCTTGCAGCCCCAGCTTTGTCCGAAAGGTCATCTGAAAGGACGTCTGGAAGGATGTCTGGTCTAATTAGCATATTATGCTTTTATTATTATAGATGTTGATTTTATACACTGATTTTATATCTATCTACCTTGCTAAATTATTTTAGTAATTTAAACAAATCATACGCATTCCATATAATTACAAACTTATTTATTTAATAAGAGATAACTGATGTACAATAAGCTGCACATATTTAAAGTGTACAATTTGATAAATTTTGACATATCTATAAACCCATGAAACCATCACCACAATCAAGATAATAAACATGTCAACCATGACTCCCAAAAATGTCCTTGTGCCCTTTGCCTCTTTTTGCATCCCTCTCCCCCAACAACCACTGCTTTGCTTTGTTGTCACTATAGACTATGGAGTTTGTTTTTACTGGAAATTTATATATATGAAATCATAAGCATGTACTTTTTTGTTTGCTTTCTTTCTAAACATATTTATTTGAGATTCATCCATGATGTTGGGTTATCAGTAGTTCATTAGTTTATTTTTATTTTCCTCACCTGAAGATATTTTTCCATTGCTTTTCAGAGAGAGTAGAAGGGAGGGATGGAAGCAGAGAGAGAAAGAAAGAGAGAAAAGAAGAGAAAGAGAGAGAAACAAGGATGTGAGTGAGTCACATGGCCTGGTTGTCTCCCACAGGCACCAGACCAGGGGCAGGGAGGGAACTGCAACGCAGGTACATGCCCTTGACTGGGTATTGAACCCACAGGACAACGCTCTAACCACTGAGCAACCAGCCAGGGCAGTAGTTCATTACTTTTTACTATGAGTACATTCCATTGCATAGATATAGCAACTTGTTTATTCATTAATCTGTTGATAGTATATATTTCTTAAATATAAACTTTCTCAACTTTTAGTTTGCTATAAGTACAGTAAATTCTGAACTTTATCAAAACTTTTTTCTCCTTTTATTGAAATGATAATATATTATTCTCTTATTTACTATATAATAAATTACAAGTTAATTTTTTCATGTAAAACCAGTCTTGCATTCCCTGTAGTTGAAAGAATGCCAGATTAGTTATGTATTATCTTATTTATATACTATGTGAGTCACTTTTTCAATATTTTGTTTAGGACATATTCATCTCTATGAACAAGATGAGGCTTTTTCTATTCCCCATATTAGTTTGTATGGACTTGGAATAATTTATTCCTTCGATCCTTCGATGTCATATAAACTTCATTGGCTAAACCATCTGGAATAGTGTTTTGTTTGGTGTGTGTGTGTGTGTGTGTGTGTTTAGAGGAGAGGTTTTAATTACTGAATCAGTTTCTTTCACAGTTGTACAATTATGATTATCTATTCTTATTGTATTAACTATGGTAAATTATATTTTGGGAATTTTTCCAATTCTAATATCTTCAACATTGGAATAATGTTGTTCATTATTCTTTGAATGTTTACACACTCTGCAGTAATGGCCTGTTTTATTCCTAAATTATTATTTTTGTGCTATTTCTTTCTTGATCAATTTGGTCAGTGGAGTCTTTTTAAAGAACAAATCTTTCATTTTATGCATTCTATTATGCTTTTGTTTTCCATTTATTATAATTTCCATTTGATTTACATTTTTAGGTTATATTGAGTTTTTTTCTTGTTCATTAATGTTCTGTATTTTTCTTTTCTAATGTAAGCATTTAAAACTATTAACTTCCCTCTAAGTATCAATTTTGCTTTATCCCAGAAGTTATGATGTATAGTATTTTTGCTTTTGTTCTGTTCTAAATATTTTCTAATTTTATTATAATGTCTCAGTTAATCCATGCTTTAATTATATCCCTTGATCTTCAAATATCTGTGGTTGGTTGTAGTTTATTCTCAGTTTCTAATGCAGTTATTTTCTGATCAATGAAATTATCTGAATTACCTTAATCCTTTAAAATTTGTGGAGCCTTATTTTATGGCCCAATATATAGTCTATTTTTTTTCCATGAATACTTGGGATATATATGGGGATCATGGTTAACACTTATTAGTTCTGCTCTTTAGATCTTCTCTGTCTTTAGTGATTGTTTTATCTGCTTGATCTAACAATTACTAAGTGAAATAATTTTAAATCTCCTACCATAATGATAGGCTTGGCTAACTAAACATGTTTATCATTGCATACTCACCCTTTATCACTAGTTAACTATTTTACTTAATGGCCATTTTATCTGACATTAATAGAACTATCTCAATTTTCTTTTGACTATTACTTATCTGGTTATTTTTATTTTTCAATAAAAAATGCTTTGTAATGTCTGCATTCAACATTATTTTGTACTAGAGGCCCAGTGCACGACATTCGTGCACTTGGGGGGTGGGGGTCCCTCAGCCTGGCCTGTGCCTTTAGCAGTCCAGGAGCCCTCAGGGAATGTCTGACTGATGGCTTAGGCCCGCTCCCCAGGAGGCCTAACCCATCAGTCGGATGTCCCCAGCACTGCTGCGAAGGCGGGAGAGGCTCCCGCCACCGCCACTGCACTTGCCAGCCGTGAGCCCAGCTCAGGCCTTCTGGCTGAGAGGCGCTCCCTTTGTGGGAGCTCACTGACCACCAGGAGGCAGCTCCTGCATTGAGTGTCTGCTCCCTGGTAGTCAGTGCATGTCATAGCGACCGGTCATTCTGCCATTTGGTCGATTTGCATATTACCCTTTTATTATATAGGATTAGTTTCAGGTGTACATCATAGCAGCTAGACAATTATATACTTTACAATGTGCTCCCCCCAATATTTCAAGCACCTACCTGGTACCATACATAGTTATTATGATATTGTTAACTACTCGCTACTTCTTCATATATAATCTTTTTCTGTCCACTTTTAAGATCTAATGCTTGTCTCTGGTGTCATGAATTTGCCCTCTAAAGGGTGGATTTCTTTTAAGTATCCTGTAGCATTTGTTATGGTCTCTGGCTCTGAAGACTGATGACCTTAAGTGGTTCTGGAAAATTCAGTCATTATTTTTTCAATGATTGCCTCTCCTTCATTTGCTCTCTCCTTTCCTTAAGAACTCCAATTTCTTTTAAACTATCTTTCTTATTTTTCATTTTCTGTATTATAAATACTCTTTAGATATATCATAAAATTATACATCTTACTATGTATAGACATAATCTTGCTTGAATATTTAATTTTAAATTACATATTTTTCATTTCTAAAGATTATACTTGAATTTTTTTAAAAATATCTACTTGATCATTGTTAAGACTCTTGTTCATTTTCAACCTCCTTTATATCTCCTTATGCATATTGATGGTGTATATTTCATAATCTCTGTCTGATAATTCCAATATTTGATGGCTCTAGTATTCTACCAGCCTTTGTTTCTGCTGACTCTCATTCATAGTGTCATATTACCTTGTATGTTTTATTATGTTTGTATGTGAGCTTATATTCCTTGAATGTTAATATATAGGAATTCTTTGAGAACTGGGTTGAATGTGATATTTTCCCAAGGGATTTATCTTTGCTTCTCCCTGAGGACTAGTCATTTGTTAACTAAAATTAAGTTAAATTATTGATTTGAGTTTGTTGAGACCATCAAGGTGTATAATTCAGATATAAACTCTCAAGATGGACTGCCTACCTTTCCTCCAGCCAACACTAAGGCTTGAGATGGGAAAAATTTATTGATATCAATGTTACCCTCTTTCACACATACAATCCAGTACATGGACAAGTTTGACTCTAGTTACCTCCACAGTGAGGATGTAGCCGTTTGGGGTCCTACTTTTATTCAATGGATCTCCTATTAGATTCCCTTCCCCTCCCCTCTCTGTGGCAATAGAGAAGTCAAAGTTCAAGGTCATCTGGATTCAACAAATACCTTCATTGTAAAAGCAGCTTCAGTTCTAGTTTACTTCTTTAGATTCCTGCTGTCACTGTCCAATTTAGCAAATAAAAATACAGGATGTCCAGTTAAATTTGAATTTTAGATAAACAGCAAATAACTTTTTAGTAGAAGGATATCCCATGCAATATCATACTGAAAAAAATTTCATTGTTTTTCTGAAATTCCTGTATTTCATCTTACAATACTACACCAATGGAATTCTTATTTTCTTGCTAGTTCATTGATGCATCTAAACAGCCTTTTCAAAAACTATACTAAACAGCATTTGCAGTTGTTTCCTGCAGTCAGGTCAGTCAGGGTGTTACGTTTGCACATTGCTGAAGCAGAGCTAGCTCTTGTCCTCCTCCCACCGACCCACCTTTGTGAAGCTGGGAAGGTGATTTGCTCTGTGAACCTTAATCACCCACAGTGTGCTTTTCTGAATGTCCTGGAATTTGTAAAGGACCTAACAGATCATCCTCTATAAATCCCTTATATTAAGATAAAGAAAACTGAGATCCAGATAAGTAAAATGATAAGGCCAATATTATACCCAATGTAGTGGCAGGGAAACTAGAAATCCTGTCTCCTAACTCCTTCCCCGTCCTTTCCACTCTACCATGTGGACCATGAAGATCAAGTGAGCTGTGTGATATCAAGACACAGGCAGAACATAAAATATCGAAAGTACATAAAGTATTAGAATAAAAGTAGAAACAGTATTAAAATTATTTTGATTACAGAATCTAACAAAAGAATGGGCAGCTTAAAATGTGAGATTTGCTATGAAATTATATTTATGGAAGAAATCCCATAGGAATGCAATAGCATATTTACACAGTCTTTCCTTCCAGGAATCCTAAACATAACAATGAGAACGTTCTATGAATATTTAAAGAAAACAAATTAATAACATTAAAATAAAATATCTGGCTGGAAATATATTGTATTAAACAAGGATTTTTGAGCTAGAATATAATACATTCTCCATCACAAATAATACAGAAAAACAGAACTTAATTAACAAAAGCCCTCTCTTTTTTTTCCCTTCCTCTTTTCTTACAGAGAAATGCTTTCAGAATGCTTAAGACTCTCACCATGCTACTTTCTTTTCTACAATCAGTGCATGATTGCCACTCAAATTGCTATACTAGTCCTTTTTTCTCTAGCTCTGCATAAAAAGAAGATGCAGATGAATGGATTTTCTGTGGGTTAATTTATTAGGAGTGCAAAGCAATTATCAGCAAGGTAAATCATGGAACATGAAGTACACTATTACACGCTGGTTGCTGTATAATGTAGGTCCCTTGGCCACAAATGCAATTATAGTATATTTTATTCCTTTTAATTTTATCTCCTAGTCTATTCTACGCGTTACCCAGACAAGTTTGTACATAAATATGTGGTCAATAAGTAGAAATGTATAACTACCAGGAATGATTTTGTATTTTTGATGCTATGGAATACATTTTAACAACACGATAGCATAAATCTTCCAAATGAGGGCTGGAGAATTTAACTGTAGGACTCAGTTCCCAGGGCATCAGGTTGTCAGTTTCTTCTGTGGCTATAATTGGGCGAAATTATATTACTGTCACGTGACCAGAGACTGATGTGAGGTGAATTAAGCAGTGCTTGCAAATGCCTGTCACATTAATAGTATCTAAATCTTAAGTTTTTAATTTTAAAGAGCAGGTCCTAAGAAAGCCATGTTTACTAGGCTTTCAAGACTCATAAAAGAAATTCTTGACAACAAAAGCAAGCCTTTCCCCTACATAGACTAGTGCCATGCGAATAATAGGAAAGTGATAGAGAGGCAGTATTTCAACAAAGAGAGTAGGACTAAAATCCCTGCTCTGCACTTACTAACTAAATTTAGTTTCTTAACCTCTCTTTTCCTCAGTTTTCTCATTTATGAAACAGGAATAAAGATAGCTACCTGGTAGAATTATTAACAATGTACAAAAGATATCAGCATGTAATAAGGGCTCTATAAAAGGAAGCAATCATGATGATGTTAGTTATTCCTCGTTTACTAAGGCATGCAAGCCAATAGCTCATCCAAACAATGCATCAGGAAATAGCTAATAATAAGCCTTAAAACTTGTAGAAAGCTATAAAATTGTACAGGAAATGTGAGTGTTGAGGATGGGCAGGGTTAAGAAGAAAAGATGGCTGAGCAAAATTGAGTCTATATTCTGAAAAAAACAGATACAGGTTAGAGGAAAGAGAATGGCAAGCATGAAACTATAGTCATGTGTCACTTCATAATAGGATACATTCTGAGAAATACGTCATTTTCCCAACGTCAGCGTGCGCTGACACAAACCCAGATGGGATAGCCTACCCCACACCTAGTCCATATGACATACCCTATTGCTCCTAGGCTACCAACTTGTACAGCATGTTACTGTATTGATATTGTAGGCAATTGTAACACACTGGTAAGTGTGTGTGTATCTAAACATAAAAAGGTACAGTAAAAAATACAGTAAATATGATTAAAAATTGTATACCTGCATAAAGCTTTTACTATGAATAAAGCTTGCAGGGCTGGAAGTTGCTCTGGGTGAGTGCGTGATGAATGAGTATGAAGGCCTAGAACATTACATTACTGTAGACATTATAAATATTGAATACTTAAGCTACAGTAAATTTATTTTTAAAAATATTTCTTTCATTAATAATAAATTAACCTTAGTTATTGTAACATTTTTTACTTTATAAAACTCTACATTTTAACTTTCAACTCTTTGGTAATAACACCTAGCTTAAGACAAAACACATTGTACAACTGTACAAAGTTATATTCTTTCTTTATATCCTTATTCTATAAGCGTTTATTTATTTTTAACTATTTTATTTTTTTCACTTATTAGACATTTTTGCAAAAAACTAAGACACAAACACACACATTAGCCTAGGCCTACACATGGTCAGGATCATCGATATCACTGTCTCCACCTCCACATCTTTTCTCCTGTAGGAGCAGTGCCTTCTTCTGGAACATCTCCTGAAGGCCCTGCCTGAGGCTCTTCTTGAAGAAATGTGACTCTTTCAGAAAAATGTCCACGGTGCTTTGCTTGGGTAGTCTCTTTTTTTCATCCTAGATACTTATAAGCAGTTAATGCACCATGAATAGTTCTTTCTATTCATGAAAACCTTTTGGTGTTGGGTTCCTTGTTTTCAAACATTTTAAGGAGCTTGTTGAGGTTTGCAAAAGCTTCTGCTAACCCAGTCACTGTGAATTTACTTGGGGTTCTTCTTTTTCTTCTCCAGCAGTTTCCTTTTCTCTTGTCTCTATGTTAGCTATGTGTTCCTGTTCTAGCTCCAACAATTCCTCTTTACTCAGTTCCTCAGGAACCAATGCTAGGAGGATCTCAATGTCATCCTCATCCACACTCAGGTTAAAGTTGTTTGCTGTCTCAACCACAGCCTTGTTCATTTTTGCAATCTCCTCACCCTTGGAAAATCTTTGGAAGTGATAGATGAACCGCTTGAGTGTACCCTTCCAGATTCCATATATAGAATACTCCTTGTTGGCATCACTCCACACCCACACAAGGTTCTTGACACAGTCACCGATGTTATAAGCCTTCCAGAAGTGCACCAGTGTCTTCCTCAGTTAAAGCAATAGCCTAAACAAAGTCCTCCTTGGGTGATAGACATTAAAATAGGTCCTCCTTGAGCTATTGGTTGGATCAAAGAGGTGGTGTTTGGAGGGAGAAACCTCACTTTGATATTGGGATGAAGATAACCAATAAAAGGAAGATGTCCTGGAAGCATTATCAACAATAAGCAAAATCTTGAAAAGTATGTTATTCTCCAAATAGTACTTCTCCATCTCACTTGCATAGCAATTCAGGAGGGCACCTTGGAAGAGGAGCTGAGTCACTCATGACTTCTCATTGCTCCTTTAGTTCACTGGCGTGTGTGCTTATTGATGTGCTTGAAGGCCCTGGGGTTCTCACTGTGCAGACCACAAAGGGTTTCAATTTGTAGCTTGCAACATTGTCCCAAAGCAAGACCATTGTCTTGTCCTTAAAAGCCTTGCAATCTGGCATTGACTTGACCTCCTTTTGGATGAAAATTCTTTCAGGTGTCTGTTTCCAGAATAAGGAGGTTTCGTCAATATTGAATATTTGCTCTGGCAAGTAATTTTCCTCCACAGTCAGCTTATCTAGAGTTTCCAAAAATTCTTCAGCTGCCTTCGCATCAGCATTAGCAGATTCACCATTCACTTTCACATGATGGAATGAATAATAATTCTTAATCAACCACCCAGCTTTTTCTTTCAATATTGCTAACAAACGTTTTGCTTTGAGAATGATTCTCATGATGCTGAGAGGGGTACACTTCTGTGTCTGCTCTTCAATCCAGGTCATTAAAAGTATCTCATGTCTGATATAGGCCCTTCTCAAATTTTTGTTCGTCTCATTGTCTTTAATGAAGCAGATCCTTTAATAGTTTCTATCACTTTGCTCTTGTTCTTCAAGGTTGCAACTATGGTGGAATGGGACATGCCTGACTGGTGAGCAAGTACCATCACGGATTTTCCACCTTTGTAGTCTTTATTCACTCTTAATTTTGGTTCCAGGTCAATCACTTAATGTGTCCTCTTATTGGCAACATTAGCAATGGATTTTGTATGCTTAGGGGCCATGATGAACCAAACAACATGAGACTAAATCAAGCTAAAAAGGAAACATGACATACTCTCTTAAAACAAGCTTTTTTATAAGTAGAAAGAATACACTCTACAGTAATGATAAAAAGTACAGTATAATAAATATATAAACCAGCTGCAAGTCATTTATTATCATTATCAAGTATTATGCACTATACATAATTATATATGCTAGACTTTTATATGACTGGCAGCTCAATAGGTTTGTTTACACCAGCATCACCACAAACACTTGAGTAATGCCTTCTGCTACCAAGTTCTGATGACTATGAAGTCACTAGGCAATATGAATTTTTCAGCTACATTATGATGTTATGAGACCACTGTCATATATATGGTTGGTCATTTTGTCATTATGCAGAGCATGACTGTATAGAAGAACTTCCAGATTTAGTGGGTAAGTGTTGGCTTGGACAGTGTAGAGAAATTACTGAGAAATAAGTTAGAATAGCCCACTGAGAGGGTATATTTTCAGTGGTTATAAAAGAAATTTTAACTATTACTAGGTTAAACATTCCAATCTGTCTTGATAAACAATTTACAAACTCCAGGAATGAGGTAGTAATTAAAATATAATTCTTGCTGCTGTAAAAAAGAAGGAACTCTTACAATTTGCAACGGCATGGATGGAGCTGGAGAGCATTATGCTAAGTGAAATAAGCCAGTCAATGAAGGAAAAATACCACATGATCTCACTCATTCATGGATAATAGAGACCATTATAAACTTTTGAACAATAATAGATACAGAGGCAGAGCTGCCTCACACAAATTGTCAAACTGCAGCGGGAAGGCCGGGGAGGGTTGGGGGGCAGGAGGGAGGGGGGTAAGAGATCAACCGAAGGACTTGTATGCATGCATATGAGCATAACCAATGGACATAAGACACTGGGGGGTAGGGGAAGCCGGGGTATTGTCAAGGGCAGGGGAAAAAAAGGACATATATGTAATACCCTTTGTAATGCTTTAAGCAATAAAAAATAAATAAAATAAAATAAAATATAATTCTGACATACATGCTTCTATAAATTTTTAGCTTTCTAGGTCCTGTTATGGTGAAAAGCTTGAAAATGAAAAGACCAACCAGCCCTAACCGGTTTGGCTCAATGGATAGAGCGTCGGCCTGTGGATTCAAGGGTCCCAGGTTCGATTCCGGTCAAGGGCATGTACCTTGGTTACAGGCACATACCCAGTGGGGAGTGTGCAGGAGGCAGCTGATCGATGTTTCTAACTCTCTATCCCTCTCCCTTCTTCTCTGTAAGAAATCAATAAAATATATTTTTTAAAAAAAAGACCAACCAGAAGACTGTTGATAAGAGATGACAAAGGCAGTAGCTACAGCAAGTGACTATGTCCATAATGTGAGCTCAGGGCTGAAGGAAAGATCAATCTCTGCAGGCCTGTTTCTTCTCTGAGCTATTTTAAGCCTCAACATGCAAGTCAATGTCTTTCCTTTAGTCAAAGGCTCAGCCCATAGTGATAATGTGAATGCTCTGCACAAAGTTAAAATTAATCATCTCATGTTTTAGCACCACAGTGTGAATACATTTGTTTGCTTTTCCTAGAGCAGATGTCCACAGGGGATTGTGAGGGAGGTGGTAATAACTCTGAGGCCCACATGGGTGGGCAGCCATGGCTAAAGCAGAGAAGGTTGAAAGGGGAGCCTGGGGGTGCTGAGCATTGGTCTTCTGCAGTCTTGCCTGAGGCTGCCCTTGAGGGTGATAATGATGATGGTGCCAATAATGTTCTGTAAATTAAATGTGGTAGTAAGAGATTATATTAGTTACCTTGGAATTAAAAACTATTGTTTTAATGCAATATGATGAAAATAGGCAGTGATGTTAAAACAATGTTTCCCCAAACTCATTCTTTGCTTTTTTGAAAATTCAGTCCTTGTGTACATCGCTGCTCCTTTGTGTGAACAAATGTTAGCTTCAACCCAATTTTGTGTTGCACTTCCATTACACAAGTGTCTTTTGAGCTTCATCTCCCTTCTCTCCCTTGAGCTAACCCATCATTATTGTCTCAGCTTATCTATGAAACATGTGTTTTATGTTTAACTTACATGAACAAATTGAAGTGAGTTGTCAACCTTACTATGGACTGATAGATTCTGAAAAAAAGTACATGCAATGATATTGCCTCAGTGTTATAAGTACCCTTTTTGCATCTACAGCCATCCCCTCTGATGCTAAATTGTGTTCTTTTGAGTAATTTGATGCTTTTCTTATTTGAAATATGATGTATTCATGTTTTGTGTCCCCAACTCCAGTAAAAGCTATTGAAATCCTTATTCACCTCTGGTCCCTTGAATTCTCTGGGCTTAACCACAAACTCCTGGTCATGGGTAGAATTCCTTGCTCTTTTTCTGGAAGTGATCATTTTATACTATGTGATACTTGAAGTAATTATGTTTACACAGTCAATTAATGGGAGAGGCAGTGAGTGCAAAGTGAAACATGATTAAATGATTCCACAGCTTTGGAGTTGGTATAAACTTGAATATGATATATGCCTGTAGATGTTGAGTCCCTACTCACCGACTCATGGTACAAAATAAGGTCTCATATTCAAAATGAATTGCTTTGGAAATTGTGCCCTCTCCATCCTGCACATAGCTGAATTCCATTCTGCTCCTGAGATGCAGCTCTCTAAGTAATTTCTGGGGACCTCAGGAATCCAGTCACCCCCATCCCTGCCTCTGTCCTGTCCATGGCACTCTTTTTGCCTGATGTCACATAGTTTCCAGCAGTCCTGTTCCTATGGTGGCATGGGCCATAGACAGAATCATGACATCAACAGGACCTGTTCATACCACCTGCAGAGTCGGGACTGCAGATAGCCTCCTATTTCTCCTCTTCTACCCTCCCTCTCCCACTACTCCTTTACAGTCTTTGCATTTTCACACATCTGTCATGGTATTCAAACATTCATTACTTCACATAGGCTGTTCTCTCTGTCTAGCGCAGCGGTTCTCAACCTGTGGGTCGCGACCCCTTTGGCGGTCGAACGACCCTTTCACAGGGGTCGCCTAAGACCATCCTGCATATCAGATATTTACATTATGATTCATAACAGTAGCAACATTACAGTTATGAAGTAGCAACGAAAATAATTTTATGGTTGGGTCACAACATGAGGAACTGTATTTAAAGGGCCAGAAGGTTGAGAACCACTGGTCTAGAGTGTCCTTTCCTGTGCCCCGGTCCACATGGACAACCATTTAAATCTCAGCTAACTCCTTATCGCCTCCATCACTTTCTCCCTGACTCCCAGAATTAGCCGTACTCCCTTCTTTCTCTAATCTCTACAGGGCACCTTCCATATAACATGTATCACACTGAATTATAACTGTTTCCTTTCATGTTTTTGTCCTTACTAGATAGATCATGAAATCCTTGATGGCGCTGAGTGAAGAATAGCTTTGTAAGAACCTGTGCTCAGCTAGGCAGACCTATTTAGATATTTTACCAGCTCATCAATAACCAAGCCTTTTGTTCATTAGTTAGAAGGGAGGGTACATGGTGCTTCATTAAAGATAGCTTTATATCATGATTAAGAATTTGGCCTTTATTCAGTCCAAACCACATTCTGAGAAAATCTGCTTGAAATGAAGTATTATGTGTCCATTTAAATTTGTATATTGGGGAATAGCAGAGAGGATATGGCTATGAATATTTAAGGCCAGTTGTGTGAAGGATAAGAGAGGTGGGTAAAATTAACTTACCTATTTAAATGTTCCAGAAAATTTGAAAAACTTAGCTGTCAAAATAAAAAGAGAGAAAGAGAGAGAGCCTGTAAAGAACCAGCACATTGCTAGTCAGCATAATTTTGCTTAGAAAATAGCATTATTTCTGCTTGATTTGATTTCATGTGGTTAAGTTTGCAGGAAATGTTATTTATTATATACACAGCTAAGTTTATGTAATTATCTGCAAATGTTCTAGTATAGTACATACAGCCAACAATGCTGTTGCTTGTTGCATCAATTTAGAAAAGAGAGGAAAAAATTAGCCATGTAATAGTTAATTCAATTTATAAAATTAAATGTGTATTGAAAACATGTCTGGTAAATATCATGCCATCTGCACATGCTCAAACAGTGAGCCTGGTTAATATTTTATAGTTTATCTGATAAAGTTAACAAAAGAATTTAGTCAGAGTGTAGACATACATTGAATATTTCATCACCTTCTTAATTGCAGAATTCAGACAAGACATTTTTTTCCCTTTGGGAAAAATAAATGTTAAAAGTTATTACAGATGGAATCAGTTTGGCAATTAGGTTGAAATCCAACTGAAACGAAGCAGAAATTGACGGCTGCAAACATCACAATACCAAAGTATTTTCGGCCAACTCTATCAATTTACATGATGAAGCAGAAATGTTGATAGCAAGGCTGTGTTACTTGGCCAGCAGAGGTTATATTAACACGGAAGAAAAACTGGCTTTGTGCCTTTTTTCCCAATAGTTAATTCTCAGCCATCAAGAGCTGTCATTCTTATGCACAGCAGACAATATGATATACCTAAGGCTTTTCATTCTGACTCCTGATTTAAAGGTCTTCAGCCTGTGCTGTGGACCTTAACCTTGAAGCCAAGTGCAAATTAGCTTTAAATCAATGAAGCTGATTAAAGCTCTATTGTGGCTGAGCCCTTAATAGAAGAAGGGAGGGGAAGGAACCACTTGAAAACAGCATAAGAGTGGCCTCTCGTAACTTGGAACATATGTAATGCTTTTCAGCTCTTCTCTACCCTGACAGGACCATGAATGGTTTTACGGCTATTTACCTGCTAAGAGAATGGAACCAAAATTTCCAATTCAGTGAAAGAGAGCAAGGGAGAATCAAAGGTATTTTTTGCAAGCACTAGAATATAAAAGGTTGTTTTGAAAAAAGAGGGGAACATCAAAACAACTCTTCAGTAAAGGCCAAGAGAATTAAGTTTCTATCGTGTGAAAAAAATTCTTACATTTTGTAAGTACTCTGGGCTTCTGTTTGTTTTTGTTGTGTGGTTTTGTGTGTGTAGTTTTGTTTTCTTTTAGTTTTAAGATATACCATTTCTCAAAAAACAAGAGGTTGTTGCAAACTTCTGACCATCTAAAAAATGTTTTCCTCCCTCAAAAATGAATATATCTCCCAAAAAAGTATGCCTGGAAGAAGTTCTTTGTTTTGAGAGTGACCAGAATAAAGGCCAGCCAGCAGGCAGAACCACCCAGCACCATAGAAACTTTGCTCAAGGGATACCAATTCTTCCCAAATTCCCCAGGGCTATCAGAATCTAGTCAAATTCAATTTTTACCAAAGAATTATTCTTTTTATAACATCTTCAGAAATACAAAAAAAATAGACTAAAAAGAACATTTTAAACCAAGAAAGATTCATTTTATTACCCAATTTAATGTTTTAATGCTGCAATTTAATCTGCCCTTCATGGGAATGCCATCCCACTGTAATAGCAACCTTCTCAACCCTGCCCAAGGTGTGGGAGAATCCTTACCCTTATATTTCAGGTATGAGGAATTTGAAAACATGGGGGAAAATTTTTTTATGAAGAACCTTAGGAGAAATAAAGCAAGTACAAAAAGGCAGAAACTAAGGACGTCATAGAATACAGGAAATTTAATAATTAAGAGCTCCCCATGCCTATCTCCTATGTTAGTATAAATAATGTGCTTTCAACAGTGGCTGGCATAGAGCATGTGCGCAACCAGCAGGGCTATTGGCTATTATTCTACTGGCTTGGATGCATGCACCTGACCATCACAGAGGCTTCAATTCTTCTTCTTACCTATCCACCCCAAAAGCTTTGCCTTGAAACCCTCCAGATCTCCCCTTCTATTCTAATTTTGATGGAACCTAAATGGAGGGAGGATAAGGAAGCTGAACTAGAAAATAAAATAGTCACTTCCACCTAACTAAGTGGCCAAATACATGCTAATAGTCACCAAAGGTAGAAAAATATCAATTAATTAAAAATACATGTACCCTAAAAACTGAGCAGGGTATATCCTTCCCCTCTTTTGAAAGTTAAAGAGCTGTTTTCTACATGCATCTCCATGTGACTAGTTTATCTTGTATAATCTTCCAAGATAGGACAGACTAAGGAACAACAGAGATCCGAACTGGCTGGTGAAACAGAAAACATACAGAGAATGGAGATGGGGGAGGCAGCGGAATACTAGGAGAGGAAAGAGAACAAAAAAGAAATTGGAAATTACTGAAGAAAAAAGGGTGAGACAACAAACAGAGGATGAACTGAGATTAAGTGTATTGTTTCCCAAGATGAGGCTGAGTGGCAACTGATGGAGGACAGATAGCTCTGCTCTGCATAGACTCAAGGTTGCGTGGTTCCTTCCATTTACTGAGCTGTGGCTACACAACTCTAGACAGAGAAAATGGGCAAGGAGAGAGAGCTGAGGCATCAGCAAGGCTAGACAGCCAGAATGTAGAGCATGATAATTACCATGATTTCGTAAACCACAACTGTCCTCTGTCATCAATAAGATGTGAGAGAAATCAAGTTATCAGACGCTGACCTCTCTGGGAAGCGGTACCATTTACATGTAAACTGTTATTATGGATGGTGACGGTGATGATGGTGGTGGTGGTGATGACTGCAATGGAAACCACTCAAGATCTCCTTATTTAGAACTACCAGCCTCAAAGAGGCCCAAGCTGTTTTAAATCGCTTTAATGCCTGCCTGTAATTAATCATCATTTAAAATAACCCTTGGAAAGCATTTTAGAGGTTGCTGATAAAATGAAAAGCAAAATTATATGATGAAGAGTAACTTTCATTTGAACATGGGAAAATTTCAGGTACTTTTGATACCCTCATTTCATTTGCAGAGCAATGTCTTTCATTGGAATACATCACATCTATGACTAGGAACTGACCTTACAAGTAAATAAGTGCCAAAAGGGTGTGATCCAGGAAACTTTCCTTGACCCCAAATATCTCCTTTACCCAGACATAAAATAAATACAACAATCTGTCATTACAGGTCTGGTCCTCTGGCTTTCTCAGCAACTGGATCCGCATTTTTAAAATGCAAATGCTTCTAGATTTTATGAAGAAATTCAGCTATCTTTGTGTCCAAAAAGAGCTGTGGTTTTGTTACCTGATGTTTTTGGCTACTTTGAAGAAGGATCCCTAGCTACATGAAATGATTAGTCATCTGAGAAATTAGGGTGACACCAAACAGAGTAAAAGGCATTTAAAAATTAAAACGTAAATACAAGGGAGCAACAAGCCTCCCAAACAAATGTTATTCATTTCAATATTCTGCTTAAGACTGATTAACTCTGGATTGTTCTAAAGATCCAGCACTAGAATAGGCAAAACTGCAGATTCAAAGATGACTCAAAATAAAGCATCTTCTGTAGCTCTAAGGAAAAACAGCATCCAGTGAGTCCCAGTGGTCACAACTTCTGCCTACTACCATACAAAGCAGGGGATGAATGGTTTCCCTCCTCCCATTATTCCTAGGTCTCAGTTTTATAGCCACAGAATTGCAGGAAGAAATCAGTGCTGCAATTGCCAGCAGGGGTCCAGGGCCTATGGCAGAAGAACCAAAACTCACACCTCCATCTAATCATTGGCACCCTCTTCACCGAAATTCCTTCTTCATTGCCAAATTGCTCCTCTACAGAGTCAGGACCCACACATCACAGGGGCACAGAGAGTGAGGACCTACGAAAGATGGACCTACCTTCCTTCCAGTTCAAGTTGCCAACAAGCTTTCAGCAGTTTTCTTTAAATTCCTTTATGCATCATAGAAAGCAAAGATAAATTTTTTTGAGCCTTGAACTTCAGGAGGGGAAAATAAGCTAGCCATCCACAGGCCTGGATAGAGTTCAACACTTGGTTATAAGACAATTACTTATTAATCAGCTGCACAGGCTGAGATGGGTCACTAGTCAATCTAAGCTTCTCACCTCAGACATACCACTGAAAATTCAGCCCTAGACACAGAGCAGACCCCATGGCTCAGCCACCCTGCCATTGACTAATATGATGAATAGTATGAATGTGTGTTCTGTCCACTTTTCTTTAGCATCTGGAAAATCCCTGTGTGTCACCACCAAGTGGTTTCTTTGTGTGTACACGTGTGTAGATGTGTGTGTATGATATCTAACTCTATGTACATAGACACAGGGACAGAAACAGGGCTAGCCCCAACAAGATTACCTACTAAATTGCATCCTGCCAGCATTGTGAGGTTGTTGTGTATCCCTATGTAACATGTCCTGTCACCCACACCACTGTATACACATTATCCAGAGAAATCAGACTGAATCATGGAGTGGGAGGCATCATTTCAAGCATCTTTACATTCATAATTAACAAAGTTTATGTTAGCAAGGTTAGAAGATGCTCTTCTGAGTCTATTTCTCATCTCCCTACACTATCTACATCCCCATAACCCACCATTCTTCCCACATCATATATATCTCTGCATCTCCCCAATGTCTGTCCTTAACTCAATCTAGGGGTCACGTTTTTCGCACAGGTTTCAAATGTGTTCAATTGATGCTGAAATGCCCAAGAATTCTCCCCAATATTCTCTCTCCTCTGTGGTCCACCTTTTATCCTTCATGTTTTTGCTGAGAAAGTTTCAAGGGTGTCGGTCAGCATTTAGCTTCCGACTTGGAAAACATCTTGATGGAGCCAGGATGAACTACAACCTGATGGCAGTGGCAGGTCCCTTGTCTCCTCTCCAAGGTAAGACAAGTTAACACATGACAAAGGCCACCATCCAGGGAGGCAGCTTTTTGAGAGCAGCAAAAGTATCACAGGAAGTTGGTCACTTTGTCTCATATTCGACCAGGTAACAAGTCATCACTGTCCGGTTGGATGGCATGTTACTCAGACTCCCCAGTGACACTGAAGAGTGTGCATACGTCTATCTATTCTCAGAATAAGAGTCTCTATAAACACCCCGTGAGATGATTTTTAATAGTTCAAATGTCCCATCAATTTTCTCATAAGGTTGTTTAAAGTCAGTATGTGCCCTTGTCTATGTGATTCTTCAGGAACAAGGAGCCATTTTTAAATGCAGGGTAACTGACAAAATCTCTCCCCAACGGGTTTATGAAAAGAAAGGAAACTGACTACGAGGATGTTGCTTTTACAAGTCAGCCTTAGGGAGAACAACACACACAAAAGACTGATTTTCAAAGATAAAGCTTCTAGGGGAAAAATGAGTATGTACTTATTAGAATAATATACTTCTTGGTGCGCTCTTAAAATTATGTGAATAATACAGATGAAACACTGAAACAGAAAGCCTTCAGAAATGCTTTTTAAGAAGCTTAAACCGCAGAATTAAAATTTAAACATGTTAAAGCCTTTTTACATTTCTTCTACCCATTCCAGACTTCAAAAAAGAAATGGTCCTGTGAGACAGAAAAAGATACCATTTAGCCCTGGCAGGTGTGGCTCAGTTGGTTGGAGCATCGTCCTGTACACGAAAAGGTAGTGGGTTTGATACCCAGTCAGGGCATATGCCAAGGTTGTGGGTTTGATCCTCAGTTGGAGTATGTATGGGAGGCAACCAATCGATATTTTTCTCCCCCTTTCTCTCTAAAATTAATTTTTTTTAAAAGATTTCATTTAACATCAAAATGTCTCAACATACTATAGGGGTATATTATTGTTTATTAGTTGATTAGATTTGGTAAAAGTTCTCTTATGAAGGTTTGATTTTTCTGTTTGCATTCATTACTATTGAAGAGGAAGTTTCCAATGCTCTAAATATCTCCCAAATATTTAAAATAAGTCAAATCAGCTACATATATCAAGGTTGTTATAAGATTAAATACAGCTTACATAACGGAAAAGAAGCTTACTGACATCCCAGCCTGCATAAAATACAGAGGAACCTCAGAAACATAAAGAGCAGTAATTGCTTGACCCTGATTTGGAAGACTGTTATTTACCTCCCTCACACTCCATCCCAGCCTCAAGTCACAACAGCACCTAAAATACAGTGAGCCACGCTGGAACTACAGAATAGTGTGGAAAGTAGTTTGGGTCATTTTTTCCTCATAGATTCTTCAAAGTGAGGTTCAGTGAGATCACTTCTCTTTCATTTTCTAAATAATTTTAAAGAGGTTAAGAATTTGACCCAAACCCAGATCTACCATGTTGCAATTTGATAATTATAACAAGAAAAACCATCACAATTGTATACAAGGCACCATATAGGAAACATTTATTATGGAAAAAAACAAGTCTGGAGAAAGATCTATTTAGAAAATATATAACCAATCAATTCTACTGCTGAGAAAATAAAATATTGGCCTCTCCCCTAGGAATTAGTGAACAACCTCTATAGCAATGATCCCAAAAGCTTCCTTGATTTTCTAAAACGGACATGCTTGGGACTCCAGCACAAGTCAATCAGAAAATCGTATGGTGACAGTATGAGAAATGTGAAGAAATTAAGCTTTCTGTTGGTATAAAATTCTATCCACTGGAAGAAAAACAAAAGTGCTTAGAAGATGAGATGAAGAAAAAAAGACCCGATGAGTTTAATAAGTGCCATTGTTGCTGAGAAATCTAAAAGGGTGATAATATGAATCACAAGAGAAGTTCAATAGGGCAGCTATTTGAAATTTGTTTTTCACACATTTAGTGCAAAAACAATGGCTCTTGCAAGAAAGGTCAATCCTCCCACACATTAATCTCCAATCAAGCAGCACTTTGAGAATCCAAATGTGATTGCAAATCTCTAGCATGCCAAGATGAAGGCGTTTTTCTTTCAATCTATCTATTACTACCAGCATTTTACATTCATTATGCTTAGGGGTTGAAGTGCACACTAGGTATTTGGCTGGTGCTGAATTCCAGCACTTCCCTCATTACACTAGAATAGAATTAACATATGAACACACACACACACACACACACACACACATGCACAGGCGTGCGCACACACAGCGATGCTGTAGTAACCATAGCATCTAACTTACCCTGGCCCAAATTATGAGATTCAGACTTAAAGCTTCCTCTCCAACCTCATTTCACCCCTGAAATTATGTCAGGGGGTCTCCTCAGCGTGCTTAGCTGGCCTCATGTGTGATAATAAGACCCAGCATGATGGGTAAAGAGCAAAATGCAATTAGCAGAGGTTGTCCTTTCTTTTGTAAATTCAAGTCAGACCCTGAAACTTTCTTCACATCAACACCTGTGGTTGTCCCTTAATTTCCTTTTTAAAAATAGTTCAAGTACTTTATTTTAAATTGTCAAATACAACACAGCTCATTCTTGAACAACAGGGGTTTGAAATAAGCAGGTCCACTTACAGGCAGATTAAATATAGTCAGCTTTTCATATCTGCAAGATTTGCATCTGTAGATTAAACCAAATGCTGATGAGAACAATATTTTTCCATTCCCAACTGCAGATTCCCAACCTCTGTGGACTCATAACCATAGATGTCATACGGTAATGGAAAATACTGTTTTCCATCGATGGTTGGTTGAATCCACAGATGTACAGGGCCAACTATAGAGTCAAAAGTTACAGGGAGATTTTCAACTTGTGGGGGGTCAGTGACCTTAACACCTGTGTTGTTCAACGGTCAACTGTCCATTTAAAAGTGCATAAAACAAATATGCACCTTAATGAACTATTGAAATAAACAGCAACACAATACACACTCATGGTAAAACATAATATAACAGAATCCCAGACTTGTCCCTTCTTGAATATAAATCCTCCCTTCCTACATCTGTAACCAATATTCCTGAAATGCATATCTATATCTTTGTCTTTCTTTAAGGTTTTATTATATAATTATGCATACCTAAAATATGGTTGAATTATGCCTGTTTTATATTGATGTAATTCAATTCAGATAGAATATATTCCATCATGTATGTCTTCTGCTCAGTATTATATTTTATGATTGATCCATTCTTTTGTGTATTTGTAGTTTGTTCATTTTTATTGTTGCATACTATTCCAATGCCTGAGTATATTACAATTGCTTATTCATTTGAATGTTGATGTGTTGATGAACATTTGGGAAATATATCTGACCCACTACAAGGCAGCTTTGAAAAGTCTTAGACATATTCTTGCATACATAAGCAGAAATGTATGGGGGTGTATACGTAAGAGTGGGATTACTGGATCATAAGGTATTTTCATGTTTAGCTTTACTAGAGACTGGAAAAAGTTTTCCAAAGTTTCCATCCCACCAGCAATGCATAAGAGTTCTTGTTGCTTCACCTTCACCACAGCACTTATGTTGCTGTGTTGTTTTTATTTGTTCGTTTGTTTGTTGGCTGGTCTGGCTGGCATCCCTTTCCTTTTTAAATAAAATAGTTTGACAGATAATTCCTCATTGGACTTTCTGAACCCACTCTAAAGGGCACCAAAACTCCCTCCATCTTGTCACTGTGCACTATTAGAGAGTCCCTTAATTTAGAACTTATTGCAGTAATAAACTGCATTAGTTCTAGAAGATCTATTACACATTCAAAAATCTAGAGAAAATAGACTAAATTTATCAAAGATTTAGTAGACTTATGACTTAGATAAGAGAACAAAGCAGTTCTGCATTATATGTAAATCAAATAAATAAATGAACATCAGATTTTGTAGAAAAAAGTAAAATCTTATTATTGTATCTGAGAAAGTTCCTCACAAAGAAAATTAAATCTGAGAAAAGTGGTGTGGGAGCATGGGAATTAAATAAAGAAAAAGTCTACTCTTCCTTAATTTCTATCTCCTCCTACACATACACACACACACACACACACACACACACACACACACATTATTTCTCTCACCACCTCCAATACTAATTAGTGAGTGACTTCTCTCCTTTGAAATGCTAACAAGTTCCAGATGAATACATTTTTTAAAAAGAACACAAAACTATTTGAATATGAGTTAATATTTTTCCAAGAATGTATTTCTCTCATGACTGAGTTCCATATATACAGAGCTATACCAAAAAGGGCATTTTCTGCACAAGCTTCCTGTTAATCAGGGCTTTGTATGAAGGTCACAAATGTATTTTCTACTTAGAAAACTGACAAGAGCAATAAATGTACAGGAAGCGATGTAGAAACTTGCTATAATCAATGATACCTCTTAGTCCTTCATGAAGCATTTGCTTTGCAGGCTTTCAAAGTCAGGACTATGACTTTCCTCACCTACATCTATTTAGACATCAGAATTCATCAAAAATTCAATTTATTCCTTATTTTGGAGATGATTTACTAATATGTATTTCACCTCTCTGGCAAGATCTTACCTGTGTAGGTTATATCAATAGTTAACTGGGAAATGGAATATTGTGAATTAATTGCTATTTTGACATGAACTCATGTACAAACACAAGGAAGAGATTTTAGGTGGTATTAATAGAAAATGGACCAGTGCTCCATAATAATCATATTCATCTAGGGGAGTTTTTACAAATGCAGATATCCTAAAAATTATGATTCAATAGTACAGGAGTGTCATATTTAATTTTAAAAAATTACTCTAGTGACTCTGAAATCTAGCCAATGTTAAAACCAGTGAAATAAAGAGGAAGAAGATGAAAAAATCAAATGTCAAAGGACCAATCTCTTAAGTTTAAGACTCTTTAAAGGTTATTAACATTGGAGTTAGTATATCAGTTTATGATGTGATATGCTCATATTATTCCTTCCACTTTCTCCCTTCCACCTCTCAGCCACTATAATAAAGAAATATGACCATGAGTTTGTCAGCTTGAACCCAATTTCTGTTCACAATGGCTATATTTTAGTTAAGATCACTTTCTTTTGTACATTATGTAGGACTTTATTTCTGAGGGATTATTAAATGCATTATGCTGTTCTGGTTTATGATAATTTTGTTCTATGTACCCCCATTATGTCCATGATTTATGCTTTTTCAAATAGGAAAGAATTGAGGAACCAAATTAATCAAGTGTAAGTTTTTTAAAAGCCACATAATTTTGATGTACCTCTTTCTTTGAAGAAAAATATTATTGTGAATTCTACTAAAAGTATGGTAGTTGCCCTGGCCAGTTTTGCTCAGTTAGACCATCAGCCCATAGACAGAAGGATCTCCGGTTCGATTCCCTGTCAAAGGCATGTATTTCGGTTTTGTGTTCCATCCCTGGCCTAGGTTAGAATGCGTACGGGAGGCAGAGGCAACCAATCAATGTGTCTCTCTCATGATGATATTTCTCTCTCTCTCTCTCTTTCTCTCTCTCTCTCTCTCTCCCCCTCCTCCTCCTTCCCTTCCATGGTGTCTGAACATCAATGGGAAAAATATCCTCCAGTGAGGATTTTTTTAAAAAGTGGGATAATTCACAAAAGAAGCAAACAGAAATTGAATTTAAAAACCTGTGTATTTTAACAATCTTGCAGATTATCAATATTTAAATAAGATAATATGTACTCTTATCAAGTGACATAAAACCAAAATCCAAGCTATATTTTATGCAAAACAGCTGAGACTCAGAGAATCCCCACAACACACACTGACCAGTTTCCAACCCAGACAAAAGTAAGGGCATCCCCATACTGACCCCAGGGTACACACTCTAAGAGAGACAGACATTTACAAAGCTATCCTATATAATAAAAGGCTAATATGCAAACCAACCAAACAGTGGAATGACCAATCACTATGAAGTGCACTGACAACCAGAGGGTTGATGCTCAACACAGGAGCTGCCCCCTTGTGGCCAGGGTGCTCAGCCACAAGCCAGGCTGACAGCTGGGGAATGCAGTGGCCCACCTCCCCAGCAGCACTAAGGATGACTGCGGGGAGCAGGCTTAAGCCGTCAGCCAGACATACCCCGAGGGCTCCCTGACTGCGAGAGGGCACAGGCCAGGCTGAGGGACCCCCACCCCCTCCATCAAGTGCACGAATGTCATGCACTGGGCCTCTAGTTTTCTCATAGCAGTGAGAAAAAATAAGGCACTAAATCCAAGCTATAAAATAATTCACTACAGTTTTGCATTTTACCTTTGTAAATAATAAATATGAATATTTTTATCTTCTAAACCAAATAGTATGGTTTCTATTAAATGAAGCACAAGCTTAAAAATATGGTCATTCTAGCCCTAACCGGTTTGGCTCAGTGGATAGAGTGTGGGCCTGCAGACTGAAAGGTCCCAGGTTTGATTCCAGTCAAGGGCATGTACCTTGGTTGCAGGCACATCCCCAGTAGGGGGTATGCAGGAGGCAGCTGATCAGTGTTTCTCTCTCATCAATGTTTCTAATTCTCTATCCCTCTCCCTTCCTCTCTGTAAAAAGTCAATAAAATATATTTTTAAAAATATGCTCATTCTAAAAGACTATAGAGAATAAAGCATTAGATGATAGCTATATAACCAAACTAGAATTTTATGATCAATTCTTTAAAAATAATCATTAATCTTCTGAATTCTAAATGGCAGACACTATGCAGAATAAAAGAAGACAAGAAACACATTGATAACAGATCATTAAGAGGCAGTATGATTTTATTGAATAATAGGAAAATATTGTTTCCTTCTCACTAAAAACAACAAAACTATTAACTAAAGCATTATTTAAATGTCCTAGTAAAGCCAAGGGACTAATAAAAACATGAGGTTATTATTTTCAATGATTAAAAATTGCCACCATTATACATATATCCAGTAGTCTGAAATTGCTTAAAAGGAAATCAGATATACACACCATTTCCCTAGAATGAAAGCTGATTTCTCTTATTTTACTGCCAAAGTACTATCCCTTTTATAAGTAATCTTTTTTTTCACAAGTAGATAAATAAACACAAACATTTGAAAATACTTGAAAACCAGTGTGATGATATACAGTCTTTTAGTTAATGTCAGTTTTAAGGGAACAAGACATTCAGGTTTTCTTGCATTCCTTCCCTTTGTTCTATGCATTAAGTATACTAAAGCTAAGCCACTATAAGGGAAATAAGGTAAAAAAAAAATATTCAAGTTAAAAATTTTATTCTCAGAACTAGAATATTGATTTGGTTTTCCTGGCCAGGTAATAATTCTAAGTGCATTGTTCTCCTGTGGTCAGCAAATTGGGAAAAGTTTGATTTTTTCTCTCATTAGAGATTCTTAGCCCTTTATCTTCCTAAATTGAAACAATAGTAATATGTTTAGAAAATAATTTTCAAATTATTATTATAAAATGTTTTATTTTAATATATATTTTAAATAATTATATAACTGAGCTCCATTTTTTTCTTTTAATAACTTTTTTATTGTTGACACTATTACAAATGTCCCCATCCTCCCCCCCAATTCTACCCATCCCCCACCACACCCCCTTCCCTCTGGGCATCACCTCCCAGTAGTCTGTGTCTAGGGGTTATGCATATATGCTTTTGATGGCTATCCCGAAAGGCTGAAAACATCTAGAAATATTAAATACAGAGTTAACCAAGCACTGAAATTAGCAATGGTCTTAAGGGCCATCTGCCCAACCATTATGTCATATAGCTCCATTCTTTCATGGAAATCAGGAGACCAAGCCCACTGTAGCTTTCCAGAATAGATGCTAGATTAGATCCTCCTATAAACAGATAGCAAAGATAGTAAACTAAGAGGGAAAAAAACCACATAGGAAGATGGAGTTGAAATTTGCCTATTAGTTTCTTGACTTGGGATAGAGGGGGGAAAGTCCTCATTAAGACTTCATAATCATAAACCAGTATTCATGTATCATTTGGACTAGAATTCATACTATTTATATGAACAAGCTAAAAATCATTTTTAAAGAATACTTCATTGTTAGTGACTCCAGGAACCTGGTTTAAACAAAGATAAATCCATATTTAGAGGAACCATTTTCAACTCAGGCCTACTGGAACATCTGCAATCAAAAGTTAAATACCCACAATTAAAAATAAAATACCACATTGTATCAGCCATGAACTAACACTTGGACAAACAAACAAAAGCAAACCCACAAAAACAACAGACATCGGACTTATCAGATACAGAGTTGACTAGAAATTAATTATATTTAGCATGTTGAAACAATGAGAGCATTGGAATTATTTCAAAAGAATAAGACTATCAAAATGAGCTGTATCTGAAAAATAACTATATATATATCCTATAGAAATAAGATATATAGTAACTGAAATTAAACATTTACTAAACAAGACAGCTGGAAAGACAAAGCTGAAGCCAAAATTAGTGCACTAGAAGGTAAATTTGGAGAAATTACACAGAAAAAGCCCTGAGGAATAAAGAGGAAAAAAATATGAAAGAGCTAGTATAATGAGTGGGCAATGAAAAGAAATAACCTAACATTCAATAATTGACATACTAGAAAAAATAACTAGAAGAATGGGGGAGAGTCAATATTTTTAAATATTGCTAAGGTTTGTTTTATAATTTAAAAATGCAAACTCTCAAATTTCTAATATATCTAAAGCAGAATAAATAAAGAAAAATTCATCTCTGGACATAATACAAAAATCTGCACAGCATCAAAGACAAAAGAAAGTCTTAAAAGAACAGAGACAAAAATAAAAATTAGACATGCAGCCGACTTTAATAACAGAAGCCAGAAAAGAGCAAAATAATAGCAAAAGTGCTAAGGAAAAATAACCATCAAGCTAGATTTCTATATAAACAGCGATTTTCAACCTTTTTCATCTCATGGTACATAAACTAATTACTAAAATTTGGCAGCACACCAGTAGAAAATCACTGATGTAGAGTCAAGTTATTATAATTTAAGAACATGGGTGCCTTGCTCATGTCCTGCTTCCAAGGTGACCAAGAAAAGGAGGAACAACAGTTGTGCCAAAAAAGGCCGAGGCCATGTGCAGCCTATTCACTGCTTCTCTTGCGCTAGATGTGTGTCCAAGGACACGGCCACTAAGGAGTTCATCATTAGAAACACAGTAGAGGCCGCAGCTGTTAGGGACATTTCCAAAGCGAGTGTCTTCATCCCTAAGCTCTTCCCAAGCTGCATGTGAAACTCCACCACTGTGTGAATTGTGTCATTCACAGCATGGTGGTCAGGAATCATTCCCAGGTAGCCCTCAAGGACCGAACACCCCACCTCTATTTAGACCTCTGGATGCTGCCCCAGGACCTCCACCAAAGCCCTTGTAAGGAGCTAAGTCTTTCAGGACTGAAGAAAAGTTTTCTGGAAAAAAATAAAATGGAAATTATACCTTTAAAATAAAGAACATGGAAAAAATAAATATTGAGTATGTACTATTAATAGAGGCTCAATAAAGTCATACCTGTAAGATTTAATTTAGAAAATATAAAATGAGAAAAAAAGGAAGTCTGAAAAACAAGAAAGGTGAGAGAAGAAAGTAGAAAATTGGGTTGACATTTTAAAAAGACACTTAAAATATCCTATATAATAAAGAGCTAATATGCAAATGGTCATCACACACTCACACCCTCATGCCCTCACACTGTCATGCCCTAATTGCTCAGACACTCTAATACTGGGGAGAGAGGAATGGGGACTAGCCAGGCACAAATGAGCTCGCAAGAGAGGAATGGAGACCAGACAGGCTGTGGCCTGGGAGAGGGACAAGCCACATGCCCCGCAGTCTTGTCCCAGCAAAGCTGCTGGCCCACGATCCCCTGCAGCTGTGTCTGGCCCAGGCGAATCTGACCTGGGTCCTGGGTGCCAGCAGCCAGCCAGAGGGAGGAAAGCCCAGGTTCTGGGTGCCAGGTGAGGCAGAGTCAGTTAGGGGCGATCAGGCCAGCAGGGGAACAGTTAGGGGCAATCAGGCAGGCAGGCAGAGGTGGTTAGGGGCGATCAGGCAGGCAGGCAGAGGGGTTAGGGGTGATTAGGCAGGCAGGCAGGTGAGCAGTTAGGAGCTAGCTGTCCCGGATTGCGAGAGGCAGTCAGACATACCCCGAGGGGTCCCAGATTGGAGAGGGTGCAGGCCGAGCTGAGGGACCCCCCCCCCACCCTTGTGCATGAATTTTGTGCACCGGGTCTCTAATACAACTATAATATCTATTTTGTGGGGTTTATAAAAAAAAAGCCACTAGAAAATAATGGCAATTGAGATAATAAAAATGTAATAGGAGTCCAAATATTCTCATATGACTGTTGGATGAGAAAGAGATTAATTTCAGATTATTAAGCACTAAAATAAAAAGAAATACCAGCATAGAAATTAAGCAGAGGATACATGAGAACATAAATCCAAATGTATTATTAGTCCCACCCACTTCAAAAAGAATAAACTTCATGTTAAAAGCCAGGGCATTTCAGACTAAAATTTTAAAAATCTAGATATCTGTAGTTTACATAGGATAAATAGATATAGACAGATAGATGATAGATAGATAGATAGATAGATAGATAGATAGATAGATAGATGATAGATAGATAGATAGATAGCATGCATTGGGCTATATTTATGGTTAGAAACTGTATACTTTAAGAAAAAAAAGGTCAGAAACTACATACTTTAAGACAAAAAACATTCCAGAGATACACACACAATAGTGTAAAAGGTTCAACTCACCAAAACATATCATTTAAACTTCAATGTGCCTGAAATAAGGTTTCAAAGTATATAAAATGAAACTTTAGAGAATTATAATGGTAAGTTTACAAACATCATCATAACAAGAGATTTCAAAACACCTTTCTCATTAATAAACAAGTGAAGAAATGAATAGGAATATAGAACACAAAGTCTCAATATTATAAATTATATAAAATTATTCCAAATAACTGGTAAATACTAATTTCCTTAAACCACATGTGGATCACTTGCAAAAATCTGAAATGTTCTTTCATGAAAATGTAGGAATCAGTAGTTACAAAAAGCAATACTAACAGAAATCTTGTTGAAATGCTCTTATGCTTAAAAATAAAAATATGCTTTCAGTAGCTCAGTAAAATATTCACATGGAAAATTTAATTTATTTAATATCTATATTACAAGGAAGGAAAGACTGAAAAATACTGAATTAAGCAGACAATATAAGGAGTTTTAAAGAATAGAAAGAATTCAGACAAAGTATGTGGAATGAAGTAATAAAAGTAAAAGCAGAAATTAATGAAATAGAAGAAAAAATATACAATAAAGGACCATAGACCCAAGCTTACCTTTTAGAAAAGACTAGTTAAATTGACAGCCTCTGGCAAGCTTCACTAATAAAAGAGAGCATATAAATAAACACAATGGAAATAAAAAGAGTGCATAACTATAGATACAGCAAACATTTTTTAAAAACTAAAAGAGTATTAGCAACTTTACCAAACATGTTGAAATAGATCCTTAGAAAAAAATAAATACCCTACTAAATGGACTCTAAAAGAAAAAGGCCATTTAAATAGTTTTTAAATCATTAAATAAAAATAAATAAATAAATAGATATTTAAAAAAAATAAAATAAAATCATTAAAGAAAATGACTCAATAGTTTAAAATCCTAATATATAAAGAGCCAGGGTCTGTTACGACCTAAACGTCTGGACAGACAACCAAACACCAGGCTAGGGTCCTGGCCAGCACGGTGGGAGTCAGTCCTGGGTCCCAGCCGCCCACGGCGTGGCGGTGGGAGGGAGCTGTGGGCCCCATCCGCTTGCAGCGCGGCTGTGGAAGGGAGCTGTGGGAATAGAGCCATGCTGCCATTGGACTGGCCTCTGGGTCCCTCCCCCCGCCTGCAGGCTCCAGGAACTGGAGCCATACTGCGATCGGACTGGCCCCTTGGTCCCTATCCCCACCCGCAGGCTCTGGGGAATCAGAGCCATGCTGGGATCTAAAAATCTTGGTGCCTCCCCCCCCCACCCCCCACC
>NW_005871170.1:3096863-3106188 GCF_000147115.1 Myotis lucifugus | reverse complement strand
CACCCCCCCCCCCCAACCTCCGACCCACAGGCCCGGGGAACCAGAGCCATGCTGTGATTGGACTGGACCCTACCTGAGGGGTCCTGGAATGTGAAAGCGTGCAGGCTAGGCTGAGAGACACCCCTCCCCCCCTGAGTGCATGAATTTTCATGCACTGGGCCTCTAGTATTCTCATAAATAAAACACCAGGCCCAGGCAAGTTTTAGTCATTATTCAAGGACAGATGATTCCCATCTTATACATAATATTTCAGAAAATATAAAAGGAAAAAACTATCCTCAGGTCATTTAAAAATACTATGATAATTTTGATACAAAATCAGGAATGGAAAGCATAAGATAGAACATTTAAAGGCAATCTCATTCATGAATACAAATACACATTATTCCTTACCAAAACAAATTCATTAATTTTAAAATGCCCATTTCACACCAAATGCACAGACAAAAAATGTCAAAATAGATAAATCAGACTATATCAAAATTAAAAACTTCTTCATCAAATAACAATCAACAAAGTAAAAGGCAACCTATAAAATGGGGGAAATATTTGCAAATCATATATCTGATCGGAGGTTAATATAAAGTATATGCAAAGAAATCCTACAACTCAATGAAAATAACAACAAAAACTAAACAACCTGATTGAAAAATGGGAAAAATGCTTGGCCAGCATTGCTCAGTCTCTGAGCATTGACCTATGAACCAGGTGGTGATGGTTCAATTCCTGGTCAGGGAACATGCCCAGCTTGTGTGCTTAAACCCCAGTATGGGGCATGCAGGAGGCAGCTGATCAATAATTCTCTCTCATCTTTGATGTTTCTATCTCTCTCTCCCTCTCTTTTCCTCTCTGAAATCAATAAAAATATATTTTTTAAATGGGCAAAGTGCTTGAATAGAAATATCTTTAAAGAGAACACAGAAAAAGCATTTGTCAACATCCATTTATGATAAAAACTCTCAACAAAGCAAGTATAGAGGAAACATACCTCAATATAATAAAGGTCATATATGACAAGCCCACAGCTAACATCATGCTAAATGGTGAAAAGCTGAAAGTTTTTCCTCTAAAATCAGAAACAATACAAGGGTGCCCACTCTCATCACTCTTATTCAGCACTAGAGGCACAAATTCATGCACGGGTGGGGTCCCTTTGGCCTGGCCGGTGATTGAGGCCTATCAGGGGGCCAGCCAGCCACAGGAAGGAGCCCCAGGATGTTGGCCAGCTGGACCCCTGATTGGGGCCTACCGGGGGGCCAGCCAGCAGAGGGAAGGGACCGTGGGAGGTTGCCTAGGGTCGGGGGGGCTGGCTTGCTGTGGGGAGGGGCCATGGGAAGTTGGCTGGCCAGGGGAGGTTGGCTGTGGGAGCACACTGACCACCAGGGGGCAGCTACTGCATTGAGCATCTGCCCCATGGTGGTCAGTGCACGTCATAGCAATTGGTCGACCAGTCATTCTGGTCATTCCAGTCATTCAGTCATAATGGTCACTTAGGCTTTTATATATACAAAAGCCTAAGTGACCATTACCATATATATATATAGTATTGGAAGTCATAGCCAGGGCAATTAGGTGAGAAAAATATAGAAGAGGCATCCAAATTGGAAAGAAAAAAGTACAATTTTTACTTTTTGCAGATAATATGATATTATATCTAGAAAACCTTAAAGACTCCATCAAAAAACTGTTAGAGCAAATAGACAAATTAAGAAAGTGTAGATACAAAATTAATACACAAAAATATGGTGCATTTCTGTACATTAATAACAAAGTAAAAAAAAGAGAAGTTAAGAAAACAATCTCATTTATAATTCTATCAAAAAGAATAAAATACCTAAGAATAAATTTAACTAAGGAGGTGAAAGATATGTATATTAAAAGCTACAAGACTTTAATGAAAGAAAGTAAAGAAGACACATAGAAAGAATCTATATTCATGGATTGGAAGAATTGATATAGTTAAAATGTCCATTCTAGCCAAAGCAATATACATATGCAATGCAATCCCTATCAAAATTCCAATGGCATTTTTTCATAGAAAGAGAACAAACGATCCTAAAATATGTATGGAACCACAAAAGATCCCAAATACCCAAAATAATCTTGGAAAGAAGAACAACATTTCAGGCATCATGATCCCTGATTTTCAAACTATATTATAAAGCTATAGTAATTAAGACAGTATGGTATTGGCATAAAAACAGACACATAGATCTATGGAACAAAATAGAGAGCCCAGCAAAATACTTAAGCATATATGGACAATTTATGATAAAGGAGTAAAGAATATACAATGAGGAAAGGATAGTCTCTTCAAAACATTGGGAAAACTGAACAGCCACATGCACAAGAATAAAACTCAGTATCTATCTTACACTATGCACAAAAATTAACTCAAAATGAATTAAAGACAAATGAAAGGAAACCATAAAACACAGGCAATAAACTTGACCTAAGTCTTGGCAATAATTTTTTAAATCTGACACCAAAAATGAAAGCAACAAAAGCAAAAATAAATAAGGGGACTACATCAAACAAAAAAGCTTCTGCATAGCAAATAAAACCATCAACAAAATAAGTGGGAGAAAATATTTGCTAATCATATATCTGACAAGGGGCTAATATCCAAAATATGTAAAGAACTCACACAACACAATAGCAAAAAAAATCTGATTTAAAAATGAGCAGAAGGTCTGAATAAACATTTTTCCGAAGAAGATATATGGATGACCAACATGTACATGAAAAAGGTGCTTAACACCATTAATCATCAGGTAAATACACATCAAAACCACAATGGCAAATCCCCTCACACCTGTCAAAAAGGGTAAGGATGTGAAGAAAAGGGCACCCTTGTGCACTGTTGGTGGGAATGGAGATTGGTGCAGCCACTATGGAAAACAATGTGGAGGTTCCTCAAAATTTTAAAAGTAGGACTATCAGATCATCTAGCAATTACACTTCTGGGTATTTATCCAAAGAAAAGGAAAACACTAACTCTAAAAGATATATGCATCCCTATGTTCATTGCAGCATTATATACAATAATCAAGATATGGAAACAATTTAAGGGTCCATCAATGGTTGAATGGACAAAGAAATTGTGTGTGTGTGTGTGTGTGTATATATATATACATATATAGATAGATAGATAGATATAGATATATATAGATAGATAGATATAGATAGATAGATAGATAGATAGATAGATAGATAGATAGATAGATATAGATAGATAGATAGATGATAGATAGATAGATAGATATTTCAGCCATGAAAATAAGAATGAAATCTTTGATATTTGAGACAACATGGGTGGACCTCAAGGGCATTATACTAAGTGAAATAAATTAGAGAAAAACAAATATCATGTAATCTCTATTATATGTGGAATCTAAAAAAATAAAAATAAAAACATACAAAAAAATACCCAGAAGCTCATAGATAAACAAAGCAGATTGGTGGTTGCCAGATGTAGTGGGTAGAGGGTGGGAGAAATGGGTGAACCTTTTTATTTAATTTAAATAAATTTAAATTTTTTCAATGGGCAAAGAACTTGAGTAGACATATCTTCAAAGAGAATATAAAAATCGTCATCAGGCATACGAAAAGATACTCAACAACACTAATCATTAGAGAAATGTAAATCCAAACCACAATGAGATATCATCTTATACACTATAGGATTGATACTATCTGCAAATCAGATAGTAACAAATGTTGGCAAGGATATGGAGAAATAGGAAAACTTGTGCACCGTTTATGAGAATGTAAAATGGTGCAGTTGCTATGAAAAACAATATGGCTGTTCCTCAAAAAATTAAAAATAGAATTGCAATGTGATCCAGTAATTCCTCTTCTAGGTATATATCTACAAGGTTTAAAAGCAAGATCACAAAACCTATTTGCCCCACCAAGTTCATAGCAGCACTATTCACAATAGCCAAGAGGTGGAAACAATCTAAATGTCCAGTGATTTTTTAAAAAATGTGTATGTACATACAATGGTATATTATTTTGTCTTTAAAAAGGAAAGAAATTTTGACGCATATTACAACATGGATGAATCTTGAGGACATTATGTTAAGTGAAATGAAGTCAGTCACAAAAGATAATGTATGAGTTGTTTGATATGTGTACTAGTATGCTTTAATAGTGTATGATTTCGTTTATATGAGGTACCTAGAGTAGTCAAATTCATAAGGTATGGAAAGTACAATGGTGGTTGCCAAGGGCTGGGGAGAGAGGGAAATAGAGAGTTGCTTAATGGGTATAGAGTTTCAGTGTTGCAAGACGAAAAAGTCATGAGATCAGTTTCCCACAAGAATGAGAACATACTCAACACTACTGGATGGTACACTTACAAATGGTTAAAATAGTAAATGTATTAAAAACCAGAATGAGGTATAATTTTGCCATCCTCAAATTGACAAAGTTTAAAATTCTGGCAATTCAATATGTTAGGAAGAATACAGAGCAACAGAAACTCTTTTAAACTGTGATAGGACTATATAGTTTTTGGAAAACAATTTTGGCATTTAGCTTGCAAAGTTGAAGAGCTATATATCCTTCACCTAACAATTCTACTATTCAAACGCAGGAAATCAGCTTAGGGTTATTATTTTGTTCATAAAAATTAGAAACTAGACAGAGTAGACATTAATAATGCATCACAATCTGGAGGTGCTCTAGAGATAATCTAGCACCTTCGCACCAGAAAACAAGCATACTAATGATCACAGCAGCACTGTAATATCAAAAATAAATGGAAACAGCCCAAATGCACACCAGCAGAGAACTGGTAAATAGTCCAGCAGAATAAATGAATTTAAGCTTTACCCATGTTAGCTAATGAATACCCCTGCTCCAGAGGCCTCTATTCTGGTTAATTCCCCCTTCCCTCTGGAGAGTAAAATCTGTTATATCTGGATATCTGCCCTCTATGCTATATTCACATATAATTGACCTATTGGATTTAAAATGTGGTTTTATTTCAGAACTAGAAAATACCCTAGAGTCTTATTTAGTCTCATTTTCTACTTTCTGTTTTACATCTGATTTCCCACTTCCATTTTCTGGGCTCACAATACAGGGACACACACACGCACACACATTTCTTATTACACTCTTCACTTGACTTCCAAAAAGTTCAAGACTCTTAAATACCTGTGGAAATGTCCACTGCCCCTCTGTGATGATAGCTTAATGCTTTTAAAACCCTAATTATATTTAGGACCAAGAGAATGATCTCTCAACACCTGAACAAGAGCAGAGGATGATTAAGATACAAATTTTATATGCTAGTTTATTTTATTTCTAATTATGTTCTTAGTAAATGATGTTAATATTTAATAGGAATGACTTTGCCTCTCAGTGCTTTGCCCAGTAAAAACCAGAGCCCTTAGCATTTTATTGGCACTAAAGCAGTCAGCTGTGACATAGGATAACGGCAAGGGTAAAGAAAGTCTGCTCTGTCCCTACATTAAATGTATCCTCAATGACTTGAATGCCCAGGTAGACATAGCAGTTGCTCAAAGAAATTGACTCTTTTATAATGAAAAACAATCAACATAGCATTTTCCACAAATCCAAAGAGACTGCAACATATGTAGAGGAGATCACAATAATTTTAAAAGGTGCTGACAATATTATCATAATACTAGTAGAGTGACCTGTTTAAGCTAATGCTGACCTTCTTGCATGTGTACATATTATGTGACTTAAGTAAACCAAAGCAAATGCTATATATGTAATCCAGAACGAACCATAAAGATCATCCACCCATCATACTGTCAATGAGGGAAGGGTAACATGACTCACTTAAGAAAGCCTATTTCAACAACAATGCCCTCCACCCTCAACACCCAATGTCACAGAGCTGGTTACTGGGAAAGCTCCCTTATCCCCTTGAGGAGTGCCTTCCAGCAGGAGATGCCTATGAGGCAAAAGACCAATGTTAAGTGTTCTTTTATTTTACACAATGATTTATATATGATTTTTGAGCTACATGTTTTCTTACTAAATATAAAAATGTGACAAGAAACATTTCTCCTGTAATTTAAGTTTGCTACTTGTTTCAAAACTAGCATGGCAGATGTCCATGGTCAAATGGCTAACATAATATGTGACTTTATACAGAAGATATATTTTTATCCACATATTTTAGCAGCATGTAAACAGAGCCTAACTTGATGTTAAGCCATTACAATGAGACATCATCATCATCATCATCATCATCAAAATAATTTGTTTTTATGTATTGATTTCTGTGTGGCTGTATATGAGACACTATTAAAGTCAGAATTAAAATGTTTCCCCCAGCCCTAGCTGGTTTAGCTCAGTGGATAGAGCGTCAGTCTACAGACTGAAAGTTTCTGGGTTCGGTTCCAGTCAAGGGCACAAACCTCAGTTGCAGGCTCCTCCCTGGCCAGGCGATGTGTCTCTCTCACATCAATGTTTCTCTCTGTCTTTTCCCTCTCCCATTCTCTCTAAAAATCAATGGAAAAATATCCTCAGGTGAGGATTTAAAAAAATAAAAATGTCTCCTTCATAGCATACGCAATTGAAAATGGAACAGGGGAAAATGAACATATTGATGACACAAAGATCAAATACAGACTCTAAACATAAGCATACATGTATGTTCAATTATATTAAATGATTAGATAAGTGGAGTCTTAAGATTTCATTTTTAACAGTTAAGATTTCATGAAAATCTCTATGTCTCTGTCTTCAAGGCTTTTTTCAGGAGTTGTGTTTGGAGAAGGATTTTATAATGAAGAAGGAGCCCGTTGAGAATTTCGGAGAAAGAGAACACTCCAGAAGAAACCAAAGCATAGGGTAAGTGATGAAAGGGGTACGGTTACTAAGAAGGCCAAGGTGCAAACTCAGTGCAGCGGATCTCGATGTATCTGAAGATCAGAAAACAAATATGTCTAAGCTTCATCTATGTAACTCAGGAAGGCTACTCACTTTGAGCTCCTAAATAGGTCAAGCCAACAATCTTTAAAACCTATATTACAGAAATAATTAAATTTAAGAATAGTTTCTCAGTCTCACTTAATTCCTAGAGTGGATGGTTCAATCAGTAACTATTGTTTTTTTCTACCAGTGGTTCTCAACCTTCCTAATGCCGCGACCCTTTAATACAGTTCCTCATGTTGTGGTGACCCCCAACCATAAAATTATTTTCGTTGCTACTTCATAACTGTAATTTTGCTACTGTTATGCATCGTATTGTAAATATCTGATATGCTATATGTGTTTTCTGATGGTCGTGACCCACAGGTTGAGAACTGCTGCAGCTATTCTTGCAAAAAGGAAACTCTTTTATCATAGTGGGTTCTTTCAAAATTGCACAATTCTATCATTTAGGCTAGTGGTTCTCGAAATGTGGTCCTTGTTATGCCCAGATTTCAAGATCCCCAATAGACCACACCAGGGAGCCAGCCGTGTCCAATGCAAAAGCAAAGAGTCTTTTATTCAAACCCGGGCTTGGCTCCCCTACCCTCCTTACTAACAGAGCAGCAAGTGGCAGAGAGCGAACTCTGTGTGGAGAGAGGTTTTATAGGGGGTTGGAGTAAGGGGAGGAGAAAGGACTGTGGGCTTTTCCTATTGGCCAGGTGCAAGTCGGTGTCTTGTTACACAGGATGTGGTCATATCTATGGCACGCACGTCCCTTGATTGTCATTGGTTAGTTTAAAGAAATCCTGGGCGTGGCTAGCAGAGGCTTGGGCTTCCGGGAAGAAGGTGCTTTCCTGAGCACATGGCTGCTGCCCCAACATGGAGGATTCGGGGCAAGATGGAGGGTGTAGTCCTCGCCCTTTCAGTCCTGAAAGAGGGCTTCAGCACCCCTCAGCAACTTGTGAGAAATGGAAATTCTCAGGCTCCACCCCAGACAACTCAATCAGGCACTTTGGGGGTGAGGGCCAGCCACCTGTGTTTTAACAAGGCTCGCAGGGCCTGCTACATACTCAAGTTGGAAACCACTGCTTTATACCTGTCAGATAATAGCACATGTATGCTTGCCCTGGTCCCAATGTCAGGGCAGACATTTCAGCTCACCTGTGGAAACACTGCAAGATTTTTTTTTTTTTAATTTGTGTAGCTTAGTATAACATTGAAAATGGCATCTTTATGGTGGTCAATAAATGCTCCCAAAATCAGATAATACTGTTAAATACTATGTGCTCAGGAACCTTCTGTGTTGTAGGCATCGTAGATTGTAGTTTTACAAAACATTTTCCAATATGTTGTTAATGAAGCCAATGCATTTAATAAGCTCCCAAGGGTCTTCATTCTCTCCCGAGCCTCATGGTGACAAGAACCCCAGTAGGCTGAGATCTCACAGCATCGCACACAAGAGCTCTCCCTGCTGTGTGTGACACGTGGGAGGAAGGTCCCAGGAGGAAGGTCTGGAGAAAGTTTCCTGGGCCGGCTAAGAGTCAGATAAGAAAGAGGTTTTATTGTTGTTTGTTTTGTTGAAAGGCCTAAGATTTCTTTCTTGCTCATCCTTAGGCCTTGATGGTGGTCTCTCTCCCCCTCCCCCCACCCCCACCCCCCAAGCAGATCTGAGACACCTAATGGGCCCAGCTCAGTTCTCACCGTCACTGCCTGGAAATGAATGATTTTATAGGGAGAGGATGTCACGAAGTCTTAGTCTGATACCCACCAATAGTACTTAAAACCACACAACCCTTTTAGAAATGCCTCCAAATCGAAAAGAAAATGAACTCTTTAAGAAGATGTATTTCTGCATGTTTGCCAAAACCCCACCGAAGTCGCTGGAAAGTTCTATCCCTGCGTTGGCCTCACCCCCGGTTCCCATCGTCCTCGGTAATGAAGACCCTCCCGCGCATCACCAACACCAATTACCTCGCACCGAACTGCACCACGAAAAGGGGGGTGGGGTGGGGGGGTGGGCCTTGATAATGTAGAACTCCCTCCAAAATTAGCCTCCCTCGTAATATAAATTGGTTTCTTTGTGACCTAAAATTGACTTGCAGTTCACTAGTTAGAAAATAGTTGCTGAAAGGCCGGGGCCTCGGAGCTCTCGGATCCTGCCCGCCTTTCATCCTGTAAACAAACGCATCAGATTTAAGGCTTTCCCATAATTGTTATGCTAACCTTGGAGCGAAACCTCCCATTTGCATTTGAAGGAGCTAAATATTAGGCAGGAAAGAAAGTGCTCTTTTTGAAAGCCTGAGAAAGTGGCCCCGCTCGGAGCTGCCCGGGCATCTGGGCGCCGGCGGCGCGCTTCCGCCCCCCGCTCCTGCAGAGCGCCGGGAGCAGGGCGCCGGGAGGCCCTAATCTGCCCGGGAAGAAT
>NW_005871170.1:3048321-3096763 GCF_000147115.1 Myotis lucifugus | reverse complement strand
CTGCGACGTGGGAGCGAGGGGGCTGAGGACAGACAGCGCGTCTGAGTCCTGTCCCTGGTCCCAGAGCGCATCCCAGGCCACGCTCACCGCCCCCAACCCCACGCGGGAGAGTGGGCTCCAGGCTGCGGGGCGAGGCGCTCCTGCCCGTGTAGAAGCACATCTGTGCTCAGAGGGAGGAATGCCTGTTGTACCAGCGCCCTGGTCCACTTTTTTTTTCTTTTTTAAAAAAAGTCTTTATTGATTAAGGTATTACATATGTGTCCTTATCCCCCTATTGCCCCCCCCTCATGCCCTCACCCCCCTGGTGTCTGTGTCCATTGGTTAGGCTTATATGCATGCATACAAGTCCTTTGGTTGATCTCTCCTCCTTACCCCCACCCTCCCCTACCTTACCCCTGGTCCACTTTGAACCTGATCTGATTGAGCACCCAGGTCAGCCCCGTCTAGTCGAGGCTAAAATTGTCAGCACATTCATCTTGGAGTAATAATTAAAAGCACTGCACCTTGGGGACTTTTTAAAAGAGGAGGGAAGGCTCCCACTTCCCAGCACTGTGTTCTGGGGGAATAAAGAAAAGCCATGCAACCCTCCATCCTTTCCTGACACCTGAGCACAGAGCATGTCCACAGTGAGCCACAGGGAAATCATCCCTGGGAAAATGTCTAGGGCGTCATCATATCTTGGAGAGCAGAGCCGGAGGGGATCAGATGCTGCTCGATTCGAAGGATGTAATTATTTTCTTTCACCACTTCTCATTTTAATCTCGTTTCTAATATAATTCAAAGGTGCACTGATTTTCAAATGATTTTACTGTTGTCAGAATTAGCATTTTTCACTAGTCCTAGGAGACGTTCCAGAGAACGGTATTTTTGTTTTCCTTTTCCCCCTACAGTTTGACAAAGGCTTCTCATGCATCGCTGGACTGTGTTACAAAGTTAGGGGATTTTTCCCTCTCAAAGGAAGATCATTGAGGCTGCAAGTAACCCTGGTAGCTGCTAGGAGATGGAATTCTTTCGGCTAGAACTGCATGTTGCACAAATAACTGGCAAAAAAAGAGGAATGCGGGACAGCACAGAGGGCAAAAAGGATACAACAGTGGCCCAACGGCTGTATGGGGATAGAAGATGAAGTTTACTGTTTTTCCTGGTCAAACTAAATATCAGTGTTTGACAACTCTTCAAAGTGTGCCAGTTGCCATTTAATCTATTTATTTCATAAGTATTTATTCAATAGCCACAAGTTTGATTTGTTTTGTTTTTAAGAATCATGACCTTGGCCTTAAACATATCCCTGTTCCAGTTCTGGCTTCTCACGCTTACTACCTTGGCAGTCCTAATTAAGTTATTCAGCCTTTGTAAGTCCCAGTGTTCTGGTCTGTAAAATGGGTGTATTGTGCTTTCTCAGAGTCTGCAGCAAGTCTTGAATAAGCACAGTGCCTGGCACATAGCAAGCACTCTGTAAGTCAGAGAGGTCGCCATGTACATGATCATCATCTTTATCATCATTGTTGCCATCATCTTTTCTCTGAAGGCTCTACAAAGAATCTTTAGAAATATGTATTACATAAAATAAATGAAGGGGACATTCAAAAATATTTATTTGTTGCCAGGTTCTGTTTTGGGTGCTAGAGATACATAAATAGAAGACAACAAAGTTCCTTGCTCTCATGAAGTTTACGTTCTAGTCAGGGAGATAAACAACAGATCAGAAAAGTATCAAATATGATCATTGCAGACATAATACATTCCATAAAGAGAATAGGTGAGGGAGAGTGATTGGGATAGATGCTGGGGGAGGAGGAAAGGGCTGCTTAAGATAACATGGACAGAGCACCTCTCAGAAGTAGCAGTGATGGGGATCCACCAGGCAAGAGCAGGTGGGAGAAACACACAGGGCCAGACCTTGTAGGAGCTTCAAATTCTTTTCAGAGCAATGAGAGATCATGAGGAGGTTTCTCGTGAGGGAATGACATGATCCAATGTATTATTTTAAAAGGTCACTCTGGCACTTACATGGAGAGAAGACAATAGGAAGTGGTGGGAAGGACAGGGAAAAGTGGTCCTCCACCCTTGTCCCACCTGGGAAGCTGTTACAAAGCCAAGCCCCCCAGCATGCATGGACTACAGCCCAGGCCTTTTTATTTATTGTTTTGTTTGTTTTGTTTTGGTGTTAAACTTCCAGGTGATTCTAATGTACAGTAAGAGTTGAAAAACACTAACTTAGATGCTTTCTGAATTGTCCAGAGAAAGATGCTGTGATGGAAGTGGAGATGCTAAGGGTGGTCCTAGCCAGTATATGTCTTGGAGGTAGAAGCAGATCTACCTGCTAATGGATTGGAAGTGACAGGTGTGGGTGGGGAGAGAAAGGTAGGAATCAGGAATAGTAGTTGGACAGTAGTGTAGATGGTGACTCCACTTACTGAGATGGCAAAAAAAAAAGAAAAAGAAAAAGAAAGAAATGAAAGCAGGCTGGGGAATGGGAACCAGAGAGCTGAAGACTGGAATCAAGAACACTGGCCATGTTATGTATCTGATGATTATTTGACATATATGAATATAAGAATAATCTATTCAGTGGGGGCATCTAGCAGGCAGTTGATTTGAGATACAGGAGGACAGAGCTCTAAATGTCATCTGCATCAATGCTGCCCAATAGAACTTTCTTTGAGGATGAAAATGCACTATCGCCACAAAGTCCAACGCACTAGCCACTCACCACATGTGGATATTGAGCACTTAAAATAAGGCTAGACTAGTGTTGCCAAGGAGCTGAATTTTTGTTTTATTTTACATTTAAATAACTATATGTAACAAATGGCTACCTTATTGGACAAAGTAAATATGTGTTGATGATTCCATATTTCTATGCCTGGCCTAAAGCTCTTTCAGAATTTGACACCTTCTTAACACTTCCTCTGTAACAGATCAAAGCTGCTGTCATCTCCTCAATTAGAACAGCCTCCTATCTGATCACATTGCTTCCTCCCTGATCTATTGTATATTTTCAAAACAGCAGCCAAAACCATCTTCACAACTTGAGTCATATCATGTATTCTTTTGCTTAGAGCCTTCTAATGGCTTCCCATCTCAATGTAGTAAAAGCTGAAGTTTTTTCAATAGTACACAATAGCCCTACATCATCTGACTCTTTGACTCTCTAACTGCACTTCCCACTTTTCGGCCATTTCTCTGTACCTGCCACAGCACCTTCTATTGTGCAGTAATATTAACTCAGTTATCTTGTCTATTGTCTCTTCCCTCTCACTACAGAATCCACTCTATTAAGGTGGGGATTTCTGACTATTTTGTTCACTACTGAGTCCCCTAGTATTTAGAACACAGCAGTCTGGCACATATAAAGCACCCAGGAAATACTTATTGAATGACTGAACCAGTATATAAGTAATATATGCTCACCCGGGTCACCCAGAAAGTCTGTACACAGAAAATATAAAAGGCTCCAACACTTAGAGCTGTACTGTCCAATATAGCAGCTATTAGTAGCCAATAGCTTTGGAGCTATTGAAATATGTTACTTCAAATTGAGATGCACTCTAAGTGTAAAATACCCACCAGATTATGAAAAGTTTAGATATATATATTAAAAATAATATAAAGTATCTCATTTAACACTAATTACTTATTGAAATAATATTTTGGATATACTGGGTTAATCAAAATATATTATTAAAATTAATTTTATCTGTTTCTTTTTATTTTTTAATGTGGAAATTGAGTACTAATACATTTAAAATCACATATGTAGCTCGTGGTATACTTCTATTAGACACATTGGCTTAGAGACTGAAAAGAAAAAAAGCCAGCAGAAGATACTGTCCAACAAGTAAGAGAAAATATCAGATAATTATGGTGCATGAAAGATTAGAGAAATAATTGATTCAAATAGGGAACAGTTAACAAGATCATATGAGTAAAATAAAGATGGAGAATTAAGCAAAAGATCTGGCAAGATGGAAATCACTGTCAATGATAGTTTTAGCAAAATGTATGGATATAGGCCCAATTGGAGACAATATAAGTTAGAATAAAAAGCAAGGAAGGAAAGATAATTAATATAGACAACCCTGTCAAAACTTTTGCTATGAGATAAAGGAATGATTACTGGCCAAAGGGACCCCCCAAAAAGAGGGGGGATCTTTTGATAGCCGAAGGAAATGATTCAAAACACATAGCCCCAAACTAGAAAATTTAGGCTAAATTCCAAGAATATAGAAACAACATTTTAATCTGAAAAAGCCCTTGAAGTTCATCTTAAGAATTTAATGGAGGAAGGACTTGTCAATGTCCTTTCAGCAGAACTGAAATCAGAACCAGAAACACAATCTATGAATGAAATTCACATAAACTCATTTCTGCAGAAGCAAAGATTTCCCAACTATATTATGTTTGACCGAAAACATTTTTCCACTCATAAAACAGATCATTTATGTGGTGGCTAGTGTTTCATTAAGAGCTAACATAATCAAATAATAACATTGACTGAATACTATATACTATCTACTAAATGTTTTATATATTTTAATATTAATCTGTACAGAAACCTCATGAGGTAGATTGATGTTATTATACCAGTTTTACAAATTTGGAAAACAAGATTTTAAGAGTTTTAGCTACTCATACATATATCTGCTTGGATCCAAAATTCATGGTCTTCAATATATCATGTAGCCTCACCAACATAATTCTTTTACCTGGAAACCATCCTTTAAGAAGGAAAAATACAAATTTTCCAATGGATATAAATGAGAATTAACAACCAAATAAATAAAATAATACCCACCTGTAAGTCAATTATTGCTTCTCCAAAGTATTAGTTTGTCACTATGCATCCAAAGTCTAAACTTAAACTAAAATTTTAACTATGACAATCTTATAGTTTTGAGCGAAAACAATGGCACCATCCAAGTGGAGTTTGCCTTTCAGTTTTCTGAATGACACAGTGATTACCTATCAAGTGAGCATTCTCTTCTCTTACGTGTCACTGATACAGAATGACAGTGTCTTCATCAGAATAGCTTCAATAATTCTAAGTGCATTGGATAATATTAAATGAAAAGATTCACTTTTAAAGACAAAAAAAAAAATCCCTCTGCACCTTATGGCTAAAACGCTCAACTATAAATGAACTCTGGTAGAATAAAAATCAATTCAGAGTAATCAGTATGTCCATGTACAAATTTAAATGAATAGGAATGCTCAGAGAATGGTGGAAATGAGAGGCTCTGGTAAAATTAATTTTTTGCTTAACGTGAGGTCAACAAAACAAATACTTGGCATTCCAACCGCACTGAAAATCTTTTTAAAAAATCTTTATTGTTGCAAGTATTACAGATGTCCCCCTTTTTACCTCCATTTTCCCCCTCCACCCAGTCCTGCCCCACCCCAGGCCTTCACCACCCTATTGCCTGTGTCCATAGTTAATGCATATATGTATACAAGTTCTTTCTTAAATTGTTTCCTGCCCCTCCCCCCTTCTCCCCTTCCCTCTGAGATTCATCAGCGTGTTCCATGTTTCCATGCCTCTGGTTCTATTTTATTCATCAGTTTATTTTGTTCATTAGATTCCTTGTTCATTTATTTTGATTTTTAGATACAATGGTTGATAGATATGTATTTATTGCCATTTATTGTTCTTATTTCTCCTCTTCCTCCTCCTCCTCCTCCTCCTCCTCCTCCTCCTCCTCCTCCTCCTCCTCCTCCTCCTTCTTCTTCTTCTTCTTCTTCTTCTTCTTCCTCAGGAATATCCTTCAACATTTCAATTAATTCTGGATTGGTGGTGATGAACTTTAGCTTTTTCTTGTCTGTGAAGCTCTTTAACTAGAGCCATCTTGGTTGTAGATCCTTGCTATTCATCACTTTGAATATTTCTTGCCACTCCCTTCTGGCCTGCAAAGTTTCTGTTGAGAAATCAGCTGACAGTCTTATGAGCGCTCCATTGTAGGTAACTATCTGCTTTTCTCTTGCTGCTTTTAAGACTCTCTCTTTGTCTTTAATCTTTGGCATTTTAGTTATGCTGTGTCTTGGTGTGGGTCTCTTAGGTTTCTCTTGTTTGGGACCCTCTGTGCTTCCTGGATTTGTAAGTCTATTTCTTTCACCAGGTAGGGGAAGTTTCCTGTCATTATTTCTTCAAATAGGTTTTCAATATCTTGCTCTCTCTCTTATCCTTCTAGTACATCCATAATGTGAATGTTGGTACGCTTGAAGTTGTCCCTGAAAATCGTTTTTAAACACAGACATGTTACATATTTTCCTGCTCATTAGTTTGTGCACATGGGTGGAAAGCCTGTCACTTTCCACAATACCTGGGTGCACAGAGACTTTGTTGTATGTATTGCATTTAAAGAAGCCTTTTGGAAACTCTGTTAGCAGTTTGAAAATATAAGTCCATATTTTAAAAATCTAGATTATTTAATCTACTTAATAATCCCCATTACTGATCACTTTACTTTCTTTTGATATTCAAACAGACTTTTCACAAAGAGCATCCAAGCAAAAACAAAATAAAACAAAACAAGAAATGATTGTATAAAGAGAAAAATAACATATGCTGAACATTTTTCCAAAAATAATAAGTAATAATAATAATAATAATAATAATAAGTATTCTGTTAAGAATTGCATTACAATAGAATAGAATATTTTTCCCTTCATCTACGGAGACACCAGCAGTTTTGGACTCCTGAATTATATTACGTTTGATAACTACCTATTGAATTAGTGAATTTCCATTTGGTTATAAAATTTTCTGGATAAAGCACCATTATTTCTGTGGCTATGAGGCAAAGTATAATCTAATTATGTAGCTGCTTTTATTATAACTGTAGCTAATGTGATGACATATACCATATTATTACTTTGTGGTGTTTTTCATTTTTGAAAAGGGGCAGGTCAGCTCAGAGAAAGAACAACAGGAGAGACAAGGAACAGATCAACAAAGTATGTCCTTAAAAAGCTTGTCGGCCCCACCTTGTGTAATGCAATTTGTTCTCCTGGGAATAATGAAGAACACAGGGGCTCTTCCCTTCTTCATAAATCAGGAAGGCACACCCTGTGTCTGAAATCAGAAATCTGTCTAGGAGGACACCGGTCAACAGGAGTAGACAATGAAGATTAGCTCATTAGACCTGATTTGTTATCTTATTTGGACTGAGTTCACCACTAAGCCATTCAATTCTAATACAGTTGTTGAGCAACTACTGAGCATATTACTATGCTAGATGGTGTAGATACAATGGTAAAAATACCACGATCCCTATACTTAAGGAGCTCATGTCACTTAATAATTACAACACAATGTAGTGGTAATTATTCATCCCAACCCACTTATATCTGAAAGTTTGTCTCTTTGCGGCCACAGACTGACTCATCCAGGCTAATCATCTTATGAATGTGTATCATTGTTTGTAACAACTTCTAAGTGAGGGTTATGGCAAGGTCATCACAAACCCATTGGCAATGTTACAATGAGAGCAAAACCCCCAAACCCGAGCCTCTTAACATATACTATACAATATGAGTTAGCAGTATTGTTTCATCTTAGTGCACAAGAGGAAAAACAGGGTGATAGAACTTGAATTAACAGATAACCTAATTACTTGAAATTTTATTTTATCTCACCTTTAGCAAAAGGAGGCAAACCATATTCCTATGAAGTTCATGGAATAAACTTTGTAAGATTTCCTTCCCTACTTTCTATATCTACAGTATACCTAAAGTCCTCGATAGATATTGTGAAATGTTATGATACTCGAGGCACTGGAAAATAGTGACTCATTAAAAAAGATCAAGCTCGGCTGCCATGGCTCAGTGGTTGAGCGCCGAACTATGAACCGGGAGGTCACGGTTTGATTCCTAGTCAGGGCATACGTCCTGATTCGGGCTTGATTCCCTGTGTGGGGTGTGCAGGAAGCAGCCGATCAATGATTCTCTCTCATCATTGATATTTCTATCTATCTCTCCTCCCTTCCTCTCTGAAATCAATAAAGATATTATTTTTTTAAAAGGGGAAAAAAAGAAGATCAAGCCCAAGCCAGTTTAGCTCAGTGGATAGAGTATTGGCTTGCGGACTGAAAGGTCCTGGATTTCATTCCAGTCAAGGGCATGTACCTGGGTTATAGGTTCAATCCCAGCCTTGGTTGAGGCACATATTGGAGGCAACCAATTATTGTGTCTCTCACACATGGATGTTTCTCTCTCTGTGTCTCTCCCCCTCCCTTCTACTCTCTCTAAAAATCAATGGAAAAATATCCTCAGGTGAGGATTAACACAAAATAAAATAAAAATGGAGCACTTCTTTGGATAAATAAAGATGCCTCAGTCTTTCCTAAAGATGTGCCTCCTCAAAAAAAAAATCAAATTATGTTCAGTTTCCTACACAGTAAGAAAAGAAGAGTTCTGTTCATGTCTAGTAGCCATTGCTCAAATTCCATCCAAACTTTTACCTCAATTTCTAACCAAAAAAAAATGAACAAATATGAAAAATCTATGTTAGTTGCAACTTTTGCCCCTACTAAACAATAGTGTCATGATGGACATATCAAATTCCAAGAAAAAAATTAAATGTCTTTTCTGCTTTATAATAAATCAAATTCTTGTTAGAATTCAAAGGATAAGCCCTAACCGGTTTGGCTCAGTGGATAGAACATTGGCCTGTAGACTGAAGGGTCCCAGATTCAATTCTGGTCAAGGACACGTACCTTGGTTGCTAGCACATCCCCAGTAGGGGGTGTGCAGGAGGCAGCTGATCGATGTTTCTCTCTTATCGATGTTTCTAACTCTCTATCCCTCTCCCTTCCTCTCTGTAAAAAATCAATAAAATATATTTTTAAAATCAAAGAATAAAGAGTTTCTTTTCTTTCTCCAAGAAATTTTCCCTTAGTACAGGATTGGGGAAAAAATGACTAGTTAAAAGGGCATGACAGAAATGCAGTTCAAAGACATATCTCCTATGCTGCTATCCCTAAATGTGTGTGTGTTAAAATACATAGATAATCTGTGTATTAGCCATAGATGATGATAGATGATAGATAGATAGATAGATAGATAGATAGATAGATAGATAGATAGACAGAGTGTTGACTTCTCATTCTGGAAGCATTGAAAGGGAGATGTTCAACGGCCTACTCTATGGAGGTGTAGCCACTTCTCCATCTGACCTGCAATTCCAACCAAACAATAATTAGATAATAATTGTAAGCTATGTAAGTGCACTTAAGATAGACTAGAAACACTCATTTAGGCCACTTAGACGTAGTTGAACAACTTGGAACCGTAAACTTACATGTGGATTTTTTTTTCAATAAATATGTACAGTTCTGTAAATGTATTCTTTTTTCCTTATGATTTTCTTAATAACATTTTCTAGCTTATTTATTGTAAGAATGCAAAATATATGTTCATTTACCAGTACTCTTTCTGTTTTGGTAAGGTTTTTGTTCAGTAGGCTAGTAGTAGTTAAGTTTTTAGGGAGTCAAAAATTATATGTGGATTTCTTTATTGCATGGTAAGGTGTAGGGCGTCAGTGTCCCTAGTCCCGGAATAGTTCAAAGGTCAACTGTATTTGCTCTTTTATCATTTTAATCAATGTTTCCTATCCAGTTTTGTTTCAAACCAGAATACTCCTACTTTTCATAGACAGAATCTGATTTGTGCTTTGGGGCTCAGCTGTGCGCATCAGCATCTGGCTCCTCTTCCATGGATGACAAATTCTCCCTTCCATCATCTAAATGTAGCACAAAAGGAGGATGTGACCTGGTAATAATACAAACAGATACAATTACTTATAATTTTTAAGATCATGCTTTCCAAATACAATGCAAACGTATTTTTAGTATGATTTTCTCACATGTCATAATAGAGATCGGTGGGGGTGCTTGGAGAATATAGGAGCAAATAGGAGCCAACTTGGGATGAAGACAGGCGGTGTTAATTTAAAATACATAGCAAAGGAAAAAAATCATCTTGTCCTGCAGACTTACGACAAAGCTAACGGAGTAAACAAACAGTACAGGAAGCATATTTGCAAGCAAGGCCTGCAGAATCAAGATACAAAACCAGTTTTCTGTCCTTCAGAGCAACCCTTTCATCCCAGCAGGTGGGAAGTAATCAAGGTTCCATAAAGTGTCCGATATCCCCAACTGTGGTTTGACAGCTCAGGTTCTTCTCCTTTGCCACCAGTTCCTGCTGCTCCAGTCACTTAAATATATTTCTATCCAGATTTGGACTCCTTACCCTTCTTTACCTACACATTGGATGATCTTTTTCTCAGAGCATGGTGGCTCAACATGGAGGAGAAGAGTCACATGACAACTCAGGCACATAGCAATATATTCTCATTCTTGTGACACTATATTTAAACATTGTGATTTGATGAAGATGGGGGATTTGTAGTGAATCACTCCCTCTTTAATAATACTGGCTTTTTGTACCTCAATTCCAGAGTTTTGAAATTCCTGTATGAATAACAGAAAATTGAAAACAGTAGAACTCCTCGAAGAAAACATAAGGAAGTAAACTCCATGACATTGGACTTTGTGGGGTACACAGGATGTACACAATTGAAGTACAGAGGCCCTGTTCAGAGTACACAGGATGTTCAAAGCCACTCTGAGTGTGGAAATCTTAATCAAAATGTTCAAGGTTGAGATGCTATACACCAGTGCAAGAGCACGGCCACAGTAATCTGTAAGTACACTGTGCAAGCATGCCCTTCTATAACCCAAATGACTAAGATCACTATTTGGCAAGAAGCCTCTTTTAGCTTAGTAGTATAAAGTGAGTTACTGACCAGCTGGCAGTGTGCAACTGCTGGTGAGGCTAGCTCTTATGTTAGGTGCTGCTGTATTATGGGAAGATGTATTACTGACCAGCAGGCTACTGCTGTGGGTACAGAGGCTGCTGCTGCTATGTGGGAAAGATGTATTGTTACCTAGCCAGTGTATGGCTACTGTATGGGGCTTTATTTGAAGAACTGTTTTGTCTAGTGGCTCCTTCTTAGCAATGGCTACATGGCCACTGGTTCCTACAATTAAAACTCTCTTATATACCTACAACTTCTCATGTCTCCGTCTTCCAATACCTGGCATCCAAGTGGTCCAATCACTGGCAGGGGGCTCAGACAGTTGGTGTAGTGGAACAGGATGAAGGAATGGAGCTCCAATGGTCTTGGAGATGATTTTTTGGATTTGACACCAAAAACAAAGGCAACAAAAGCAAAAATAAAAAAGTGGAACTACAGAAAATGAAAAAAAATTCTGCACAGCAAAGAAAACCATCACCAAAATAAAATGGCAACCTACCAAATGGAAGAAAATATTTGCAAATCATCTATCTGGTTTATATCCAAGATATATTAATAATGGACACGACTCAATAGCAAAAACAATCTAATAAAAAATTGACTGAGGATCTGAATAGACGTTTTTCCAAAGAAGACATCCAAATGACTAACAGGCATATGAAAATGTACTTAACAGTACTAATCATCAGGGAAATGCAAATCAAAACCACAATGAGATCTAACCTCACACCTGTTAAAATTGCTATTATCCAAAGGGCAAGAGATGAAAAGTGTTGGCAATGATAGAGAATGTAATTTGGTGCAGCCACAATGAAAAACAAGATGAGGGTTCCTCAAAACAATAAAAATGCAACTATCATATAATCCAGCAACCCCACTTCTGGATATATTTCCAAAGAAAATAAAAACACAATCTCAAAAAGATATCTTCTCTCTGATGTACACTGCAGCATTATTCTTAACAATAGTCAAGACATGGAGACAACTTAAATGTTTATTGACAGATGAATGGATTAAAAAATGCGATATACATATATGTACATAAATGTATATATGAATATTATTCAACTGTAAAAAAGGAAATCCTGTCATTTGCAACAACATGGATGGGCCTTTAAAGCATTATGGTAAGTAAAATGTCAGAGAGAGAAAGACAAATACTGTATACCTCACTTATATGTTGAATCTAAATCAATAAAAAAAAACTGATTTCATAGAAACAGATTGTAGGTTGTGGTTGCTGGAGGTGGGGCTGACAGGTATGGGAAAAATGGGTGAAGGTGGTCAAATGGTACAAACTTCCAGCTATATGATTAATAAGTTCAGGAATGTAATGTAATGTGCTGCATGGTAAATAGAGCTAACAATGCTGTTTAGCATATTTGAAAGTTGCTAAAAGAATAGATCTTAAAAGTTCTCATCCCAACAAAAAATAATTTGTTAAACTATCTAAGGTGATGAATGTTAAAAAAAAACTTATTGTGGGAATCATTTGCAATATATACATATATCAAATCATTACATTGTATACCATAAACTAATACATACAATATGTTGATTTTAGCTCAATAAAATCAGCAGGAAAAGATTGCACCCAGAGAAGTCACAAAGACATGGACTTCCCTTTTCCTGTCTTTCTATATTTTGTGCAGTGTAACTTCCCTTAGTACAGAAATCACCTTTTGAGAATCACTGACTGGTTATCAATAGCCCAGAGATTCAGAGTAGAGGCTATTCAATTGTAATGCTTCAGTTTGGTACCTGGCTCGTGGATTTTCAAAGGGCAAGATCTTGGGCGTTTCATTTAAACTCCATACACTTCAGTTTTCTCATCTGGAAAGAGGGATAGTAATAATGAATGTCATACAGGCTTATTATGAATATTAAATGAGTTAGTATGTGTGATGTGCTTGGTACAGTGCAGAGCAAATAAATTGTAGACGTTGAGTATTATAAGAAATTATATAATGTATAGCTAGTTAATAATTATTACTATTGTTATTTAACAATATTATGTATAAATATATTAAGTTGATTTTGTTTAAAGTTTCGTATCTTCACTAGAATATGTAGCAGTTTTTGTGTTACTTCGGCGATCACAAATACATTTCTAAGGACAAAAAATGTCAGTAACTGTCAGACATAAGCCTAAGGAAGTCGAACAGCTTCACGGAGTCACATGCTGCTGTAATGAGTCCCTATCATTCTCCTGTGTCTGTTACTTTGTAAAAATCTTGTCCGAGGACCATGTCCTATCGATACCCAACTTTCCCCTGCTCCCCTTTTAATCACCATGGTTTATAATAGCACAGGCCTCTGGGATAGAGGCAATACTAGCTCTTTGCTTTTTAAAACCGAAAGTGTATTTCTCTGCTCCCAAATAGAGTTGGGCCCAAGTACAGTGCGTATAGCAGGAAGACCATGCACTGCAGCAGGAATATGGGTAGGCTTCCCATGGGGACGATGCGCTGTCTATGAAACTGGGAGAATGGTACATAGGTGGAAAGTGTCCTAGAGTCATAGGCTCTCAGCAAGGCCTGTCCTTGGGAGATGAGGTTATAGAAGGGGCTAGAAAGTAAAGGAGATCTTATGCAGAAATAGGAGTAGGCAAAGTGATGATATTATTAGACATTAGACACTTCAGTTGAACATATTGTACAGTCGAGACAGGCTCTGATGAAAATAGAAGCCTTCATTGGACAGTTAAGCTAGTTTTAAAAAGTGTCTAAGGAGGGACGTTAGTTACTACTTGGATCTTGGATTCAAGTTTGGGGCCCAGTAGGTCCTTTGACTTGCCTTAAAGGTGCTCTGTTATTCCCTAGATGCGTGTGGAAGCAATTCTCTGGGTAGTAGTTTTAATCACACATCATTGATCATTCTGAGAAGATTCCTAACTAGTGATTGAAAATAAGTTCTGGTTTTATTTAAAGATGGTCAGAGTGACTACTGAATTGTACTTCTGGGACTTTCTCTTTGGCATTAAATGCTCCATAGATGTTAGACAGATTTTTCCTTCCTAACCTGGAAAAAAATGCCAAGAGGTATTCATGCCATCAACTCAGAGCTCTCCTTCATCATTCTGACTACTTTAATGATATATTCAAAAGTCTAACTCATGTCTGCAGTCTCAGACCACAGAAGGCTTCATATTTTTTCCTGGTTCTTCTACTGTAAGTTTTATTAAGGACACCTGTGGCTCTCTGTTGAAAGGAGTCTTGAGATTTTAAAGGGCTTGTTTGTTTGTTCAGAAAGGGGGAAATGAAAGTAAAAGGTCAGAGAAAGCTTTATGAAGTCTGTGGAGTAATGGGGATGAGCTGAATATGCATGCTCTTCCCAAAACCTTCACCACATCATTCCCCATCCCACACTTTCTATTCATAAAGTAAGCTCTACCACTATCGCCCCATTTTGTTCTCCTTGTGGTAAATGTGAAAAACGGGGGAAATATGTGGATTGCTTTGCAAAAGACTTTGGCAAATTTTCTTCCATTGATTTCCATGAGTTTTGAGAATGAGCTCTGCTAAAAATCCTAAAGCAGATATTTCTGTCTTATGAGACCATTCATGAGGCTGCCCCACATCTTAGTCAATGTATCAAGTCTCCAAATTCTTATCTACTCCCTTGAACAGCAGTGGGGACTGCATTTTTAAGAAGGGTTCAGAACATATTTAATGGTGTATGATGAGTCCAGAGCTGAAGTCATACAAGCAAACTTGAGCATGGCCTATTTCAGGTCTTTCTTTCAGAAAATGCTTAGTCAGTGTCCCTAAGTGACCGTGATTTATTTTTCTCACTACCAATGCTTACTTCACATTTTCAGAGAGTCCTCCCTGCTGCTGCAGAGTTTTCCAGTCCCCAAATACACAGCAATTTTCCTCCAAATCTTGCTTCATGGGGCCAGGTGTGTTGAAGTCTTCAGTGGAAACTAGATTGCGCCTGGAGTCAGGAAGGTAGAAGCCATGGTCAAACCATCTCCTCATAACTAGGACAGGAAGACCATCATTGCACAGATAGGGGTCACTAGAAGTCACCACTACTTTTTGATTCAACAAACATTTATTGAGTATCTACTATGACTGAGGCAATGTGGGAGATATAACAAATTGTTTTTATGAAAAAACTAATATTTATACATGACTACTATGTACCATATTTGCATACATTATTCCAACTAATACTTACAACAGCATTTTGAGCTTGGAAATATCATCCCTGCTTGGCAAATGAAGAAAACTAGGCCTTGAAAATTTTAAGTAACTTGCTCAAAATTCTACAGTTGGTAAGTTTTAGAGACTGTTTAACTCCATGATATACTAGTAAAGTCATCTTAGTGAAGTTAAAAAGATAGTTACTTGAATAATTAGAATTCATGGCAATATGTAATAAGTAGAACAAGAAGAGGGAAATGAAAAATGTCATAAGATTTTGAAAGTGATAGATAAGAACCTGATCCCACAAAAAAAAATGAGCCCCTTCCTACCCACTGGTTGCCATAGAGCAGAAACATCTTAGAAATACATTGGAATACTGTGGTGCATTTATTCAGGTTAAAAGTTTGAGAATAAGATTGTTCATATTTCTATGCCTGGATACTGTCATACATTGGTGCATCAGTTCTCAAAACACCTGACTCGGGAGACCAGCTGGGGTTCAGTAGAGCCAGGCCAGTAAGAGTCCTCCTTACCCCCAGATAGTTTTCTGCTGTCAGTAGCCAATTGTGTCTCCCCTTCTGAAAAACAGATATCTCCAAATCTGAAGGATAGGGATTCATTTTCTACCCCAGATAAAGCAATTTTTGGTAACTAGGTACTGAACAATCTGCTGGCTATGTGAAAAAAAATATGCAAACTATAAAATGTACTGATATGAAATCAGTTTTCTACATTTGCTAACAAATTTTAATTACCTTGCATATTTTGGTACCTAGTTCTCAGGTCTGAACCCAAAAATAAAATAATAATGGAAACATTTTTTATAGTACATCACAGTACAATATAGTACATTTGTTCCCCCACTCCCTCTGAGATAAATAGGAATTATTTTTCCCATATTAGAGATGATAAAAATGGTTCAAAGAAAGTTTATTTTCAAGGTTCAAAAAAAGTATTGTTCCAGGATTACAGAGTTAGTGAGTGCAGAGCTGGAATTATGGCCCAGATCACCCAGCTGCAAGTCACATGCTCTTTCTCTACATGCCCTGGTTTTGCAGTATGTGTGATAACCACTCTTTATGCTTCATCATCAAAGGTGACACTCTAACTAGGTGATTTCTTTGCCAACCTTGCCCTCAATAAAAGTCACATTAATTCAGATATATCTCAGCATTTAATCCTTCAATACGGAAACCTTTCATTTTACATGACTATCATATTACTAAATTTCCATTATTAAGAGTTTTGTTAGTTTCTAGAATCTGTTGTTCTGAATTTGTTATGTTCAGACTTTAAGACTTTTCCTTCTGTCTACAGAAGATAGCCATGCACAGGAAATGACACAAATAAGTGAAAAAATTGGATCCACAACTAGTGGGTTATTATTTTAGTACTAACCTTAGAAAGCTGACCCAAAAATATTACTTAAGAAAGGTTAATTTAGCCCTAACTGGTTTGGCTCAGTGGATAGAGCGCCAGCCTGTGGACTCAAGGGTCCCAGGTTCAATTCTGGTCAAGGGCATGTACCTTGGTTGAGGGCACATACCCAGTGGGGAGGGTGCAGGAGGCAGCTGATCAATGTTTCTCTCTCATTGATGTTTCTAACTCTCTATCCCTCTCCCTTCCTCTCTGTAAAAAAATCAATAAAATATATATTTTTTAAAAGGTTAATTTATTTGGCTAAATCACAAATTAAGCAGTAAGTTTTCCAAACATCTAAAATATTAGTATCCCTATATTCCTGGGAAAAACAAACAGGCAGGTAAAGTCCATGTATATAGATTTGCATGTGCAAATAAGGAAACTAGATACAGAAACTCTCATAGTTTTAAAAAATTATCTGAACAGTTTTTAAATAAAAGTTGCATATTTTTATCCTCCCCTGAGGAGTGAGGATATATTTTTTCCATTGATTTTTAAAGAGAGTGGTAGGTATTGGGGAGGGAAGAGAGATAGAGAAAGAAACATAGACCTGAGACACATTGATTGGTTGCCTCCCAGGGCCAGGGGTAGAACCTGCAACTGAGGTATTTATTTATTTATTTATTTATTTGAGAAGGAGAGAGAGGGAGAAACATGGATTGGCCTCCCAGGGCCAGGGGTAGAACCTGCAACTGAGGTACCTGCCCTTGACTAGGAATTGAACCCAGGACCCTAGGTCCATGGGCCAATGCTCTAACCACTGAGAAAACTGGCCAGGGCTAAAAGTTGCATTTTTGTAAGTTGTATAACATGATGATTTAATATACATAATGAAATTTTTGCTATAGTCAAGCTAATTAACATTATCTCACAGTTACCATTTTGTGTATGTGTATGTGTGTGATAAGAGTAGATGAAATCTACTCTGTTAACAAATTTCCAATTTCAATACAATGATATTAACTATATTCATCATGCTATACATTAGATCTCTAGACTTATTCATCATATAAAAGTGCAACTTTATACCCTTGACAAAATATCCTCCCATTTTCCCCAACTCCCCGTCCCTGGTAACCACCATTCTACTCTCTGCATAAAATTCCCCATATTTTTACGTGTACCTATCTTGTTGAGAATTGTTTTCACGAATGGATATTGAACTTTGTCAAATGCTCTTTCTGCATCTTTTGGGAGGATTATATTTTTTATATTTTATTCTGTTATGATCCATTTTTAAATTTCTCATTTTTTATTCACAGAACTCAGTACCACAAAATTATTGAATTGCATTTATGAACATTACAATAAAAATAATTGTGAAAATTTTAATCCTATTTAAAACAGACTTTTCTCCATGTGAATATCTTTATACCATGAAAAACCAACTCAGATTGAGCATGCCAGCTGAAAATAAGTAATAACTTTTTTAAAAGGCTCAAACCTATTTTTAATAATCATATTGCAATCCTGATCATTCTTTAGTAGCATCACTTTATTTAGTTATAACCCTAATTTATTAATCTCATTTTATGGAGTTTTTCCACCTACTCCTATCTTTCCATTATCTGGGAAAGCATTTATGTTCTCTAGATATTGGGCATCTATATCTTCACTTCTTCTTATGATATGTATTGGGTTTAGTAATTTGTTACCAGACTTATCAATTAGAGATACTCTAGAGAGGCAATTAAAATGACCAAGTTTATACAAAACTACAGAAAAGAGAAATAAATTAGGGAGGAAACATGGCCTTTTCAAGTCCTCTTCCTTTAGCTACAGGATTCTGCAAGGGCCCTAGAACTCTGCTCTTGGTCATCTAATCCTGGGCCTTAGCAGATGCAGAATGGGAAGAGAAGCTTAGATTGTAATAACATGATTTTTGAACACTATATTTAGCATTTTCTATTTGTCAGGGACTATGCAATCTCTTTACCTATAAACGGACTCTAAAGTAGAAAATAAAATAAAATTCAATTTGTGCAGCAGATCTGAGGTACAATGATATTCATGGAAATGGGGTATAGATAGAATTCCTGCTTAATGCAATTCACTACTGCTGCCCACCACAATGACCTCTGATGAGACACTTAGCACCCGGGAAATACAGGGTACAATACAAAGGTATTGGGTTGTTAAACCCCTCTGACATTTGATAGCTTTTAATAATTAATGACTGACATGTACCCTGAGAGTTTGTAACTTGTCACTCTCCTTACCATCTTGTCATGGTAAAATATAAAAATAAAAAGTCTAAAACTAAGCATATAAAAATAACTTATTTTCTCCTTTAATTCATGGGAAAATGTTTAAAAATTTTGTTGTTTTAAGAAACTAACTAAAAATGTAACTTTCTAACGTTTGCACCTCAGTTTACCTGTCTGCAAAATGAGATGAATAATGTTGCACTACACTTGTAGAGGAATATAAATTTAATAAGCCTTTTAAACTTCTGCTTTGTAATCCTCAGAAGGAAAGGCACCATGTAAAGATGAAGTAATCTTATCTTTGTGCCTCATTATCTGAGCTAATATTAACTGTAGAAAAGTTAATGTCAAATAACATAAAATGGAGATTGGAATAAAACTGCAGTTTGATTTTGTTATTTTACTATTTATATTGGCAAGTGAGGATAAAATAAGCATGCAGGAGAAATAGATGGCACACAGTCTAATTATATTATGTCACCGAAATTCCAAGCTAGAAATAATATCTAATAATAACATAGCACAGTCCCTGGTTCTGCCAACTTCTAAAATAAAAACCAACTCAGATGGAGCATGCCAGCTGAAAATAAGTAACAACTTTTAAAAAATAGGCTCAAACCTATTTTTAATAATCATATTGCAATCCTGATAGTTCTTTAGTAGCATCACTTCATTTCATTACTTAATACACATCAGTAGCAAGAGTAAAAATGTCAAGATATTCATATTGATACTCTCCATTTTTGTAAAACGGTCAAGTGATTCTTGTGCAAAGGCAGCTTTCTCTGTGATTCCCATGGTCATTACAGTGAACCAGGATGTTCCATGACCGGTTCAAAAGATGGAGCAGAACAGGACTGGTGCCCACATCTCGTGACTGTCTAGTTAATGTTTCATTCCTTGCACGTTTATTTTGAATGAGCCTCAGGTCTCATAGCTCAGGGATAAGTATCTGAGCTTTTGCAAGTCAAACTGCCAAATCCAATCTGAAGCTCATCTCAATATACAATCAGCTAATCCTCTGCATTGGTACAGTGTTGTGTGATTTTAATACTTTACAAACTTTCTCTCATTTACTTCCTTCAAAGCAGGGGAGTATCTTATTTATCTCTATTTTCCTTGTGTGGATGCAGTGCCGGGAATGTTGCAAACATTTAAAAACTAGCAATTATTATTATTACTTATAACCCTAATTCATTAATCTCATTATAAACCAGATTTTATCTCAGGTTTGAATAACAGCTTTCTACCTCACTTTCAGTCTATTTTTTCTTTTTCTTTCAGCATTTTTTTCCCATCTGTAGCTTATCCATAGCTCCTTAATTCTCTTAGCAGCTTCAAAAGTTGTCCTAACTCCTGCAGTTCTTTTCCTCACTAGGGATTTAGAAAGCCAAGCAAGGGCGGTTAACCCTGTCACTGCTTTCCGCTAACCCAGCAAAGACTTGAGGTCAAATTTCCCTGTGCTCCTGATTGTTCACTGAGCACCCAGGATGGTTTCATTTCTGCAGCCAGAGGAAGATAGAGTGATAAGGGCCATTTACAAAGGGCAAGGGGAGGGGTTCCCCAGTAGGATATCTTCAGGATTTGCCCTCACAATCAAGACATTTTCTTCCACATAAACACTCCTTTCCTAGTTCCTTCTCCATGAAGCCAGAGAGCCTATTGTTTTTTACGAATCACTAAACTTCAGGTACCCTTAATAACTCTAACCATTTTCTAACTTAAAACCCTGTTCTGAGTCTAAGGTAGGAATAGTAAGTAAAACGATTTTTTAAAAAGTGTCATCATAAAGAACATGTTAAAGATCGCTGTGTAAAACTGTGCTAAGAAGTATTTTGAGATTATATCAAAACCATGGCCAACATGACTAAAGTCCAGATTGTCCTCAGGAGTTCAAAGCAATGAATGGAAGAGCATTGGATGAAACGCCAGGAGACCTGGTTTTAAGCCTAAGTAACAAATTCTCTAAGCCTAGTATTCTTATCTGCCTATCTCCAGGGACTGGTGTGAAGAGCTGAGTGAGATAGTGCAGGTGAAATTAATTTATAAATGGTACATTAATTTATAAATGATAAAACCTACTACTGCAAGATTTTTAAACCTGCTCAGTCACACATGTTTACGCTGACAAAGAGAGAAATAAGTAGAAGCAAAATACCAAAGGAGAGAAATGTTACAGGTATATATGACCGTATCTCTGCAAGATTTCCTTTGACATAGTTCTTTAGCAATATATTGTACTAACAAACATTTCTTTCAGAAAATTTCTAATCTCTAATCTAAAGCCTTCATCCTGAAATAATGTCCCAAACATCATAAATAATTGTTTTGAGTATTAAATAGGCCACGTTATGGTCCCTACAATAAGTTCCCAAGTATATTATAACCCTAATAATATTTGCAATGATGGACAGAAATTAGCTAAGTATGTAATGAGCAGAAATTGCAACCCTTACTTGGTGATTTCGTCATACTCAGCAGTATTTGTTGCCCTCTGTCATCCAAATTACTTTGCTCAAACACTGTCATCCCATTTGGCTGCAATGCCTATAGAGTCAGAACAACCCAACCTATTCCTTCTTGGTGACCAGCTTTAGTTCAAGGGTCAGCATGTCTTCCAGGACATAATGGGTCTCAGATCTACTGGGAATGCATCCCCACATACTTTATAAATAAGAGAAATTGTGATTAGAGACTTAAATGTGAAGCATGTTTTCTCAGGAAGTTCACAACCTTAAAGCTTTGGCCTTATGAACAATGTGTCTTTGACTTTTTTCCCCTCAGAGGTGTTCTGGAAATCAGAGCATGTGGGAGAATAATAAAACTGAGTCATATGGGGGTGGAGGACCCCCCACTAGAGGCTGGCTTTTAGAGATAAGTAGACTGTGAGAAGGTTACTGTAATTGAGTTCTTTTTCAATGGAGTAGCAACATAAAATAAAATGCAATACAATGGCCCGGAAGGATTGTTTGTAGGAATAAATAGGACAGGAGATAGACTCGCATGTGCTATGTTTTTTTTCTATTGCAGATTAATAAGAGAGGCAATTATCTAATAAAAATTTACTGTTAATTGCTACCAGTTAAGTACTACTACTGTTAATACTATTAAGTACTATTAGTACTGAAGAGATTTATTTTACCTTCCGCTGCTTGGGAATTTGACATCACTCCTGGCTTCTACCTCACCCTCCAATTATAATCCACTGAAAATGGGAAAGCGACAGGAGCCTTTTAATGTGGCACAGCACAGAGTGAAGGAAGAAGTGCTGGAAGTGAAGGCCCTTCAAAGGGTGTGGAGGGAATAGTGCAGCATGATGATTGCAGGTTATGGCTGTTTTGCTTCTTTCTCCCTGCTTATCTGTATGGGTTTATTTTGTTTGTGTTTTTGTTTATCCTCATTGTATGACCAAAGTGTGATTCCTAAAGGGTGTGTTCTTCCAGGTTTATGGCTCTGACTAATGAACTTGTTCTAAATAGCATTTTGATCTTGTAAGGTCACCCAGAGTGCTATACCTTTCCTTTAACGATTCAGGTCTGGACCAGACATTTCCCAGAATTGAGATGGTAATGAAGTCATTAGTTTCTTCCTACTTGAAGCCCTGGCTAGAAAGCAGAATTCTATGGGCAAAGTCTGAGTGGGCTTTTTTCATAAATCTCACACCCAGCTGAGCTGTAACACCTGTTACATTTTCCCAGGAGCTTGAGCCATAAGACCATTTCCAATCTATTTGCTCTTCTTCTTCCACAGGACACCGACAAAGGCAGGGGTCCCTGTTTTCTAAGGCACTGCTAATTGAAAATCTCTGGCTGGTGCAAATGTGAACTCAAACCCACAAGAGTTCCAAATAAGGCCCCTATGATTATTTCCTCCTCTTTTTAAAAATAGCCTTTATAATGCAGGTTATACAAGATTAATTTGTTTGAGGGAAAAATAGTCATTGAACCTCTTGCCCCCAATAAACTTTTACATTCCACGCAGTTAAATAAAAAGAAAGAAAGAAAAGAGAGAAGGGAAAATAAAACCCAGAGATCAGCTAACCCCACAAGCCTTGTTTTTGTGAGAACTGGAGGGTGAGGGTAGGGTAGCATGAATGTGTATTTGATTTTGTTGTGTGCTTTTAAAATCTTTATTAATTTTAAACACAAGACTTGAGAGCAAAGTTGAGTCGGATGATTGAGCTGATGTAAATTGATTACAATGGCAAGGGCAAGTTTAAAAAAAAACCTATTTTCAAAAACTGAATAATTAAGAGGAGGAAATTTCCCTGTAGAATCCTTGAAAGGAAAAAAGAAAATTCATTCATCTATAGAAAAGGCGGGCATTTCTGACCATAATAACAGTCTGTGGGAAAAACCCTGAAAAACAAGGACAGACTTAGGAGGTCGAGCGATCAGGTCTCAAATAGCATTTGAAAGAAAAAGAAGTATTAGAAATAAAGTTGACATAAACAACATTCACAGTATATTTCTCTAGGAGTCAGGATACCCTAGGGATTTGAGTCTTAAAGGAAAAACTTTGGGGACCACAGCTCCCTGTGATCCCTCCAAGGGCATTTGTCATCCAAATCCATTAAAGATACAAACAGCTTTTGCCTTCTGTACTATGCTTCATTGTGTTTTGTGGTTTGTTGGTTTGAGATTTTGTTGTTTTTAGGTGTATTACTTTTGCTCATTGTCATAGTTTGATCTAGGTACCTTTGTATGCCTTATTTATTTATTTATTTATTTATTTATTTATTTATTTATTTGAGAAGGAGAGAGAGGGAGAAACATGGATTGGCTGCCTCCTACATTGGGATAACACTCAATCAACTGAGCCACATCAACCAGGGCTATATCCTAATTCTTGTCTTTTATGTTAAAGATTTTTAAAAGTTGGTTTTTAGACAGAGAGGAAGGGAGAGGGAGAGAGAGAGAGCATTGATATGAGAGTAAAACATTGATCAGCTGCCTCCTGCGTGCCCCCTACCGGGAATCAAGCCGGCAACCCAGGCATGTGCTTTGACCAACTCAGCCACATCGGCCAGGGCTGTAAGTCTCATTATTAAGGCACATTTTCTTTGACTATGTTCCTCCTAATCCAACAGTTGAGAAAATAGCCTCTTACATACACGTTTTCCATTATGAATCGAGGAAGAGGGCCATCATTTCATTGAAAGAGGATAATATAAGAGGATGCTTAAGTAAATGTTCAATGAACTTTATTCCTATGGCATAACTTGTTTTAGTTCTACTCTGAAATCTGTATGGACTTCTAAATACAATCTTGAAAAGAGCTGGGACACTCAAAATTTCAGAGAATACTTATTCAAATAGTTTCTAAACCATATGTGAAATCATTAAAAATGGATTCAGATGCCTACTTATGGAAAAGGGAAGAGGTTCACAATGTATCACTGAGTGAAAAGCTTTTAAGTTGACCCATATGTATATTGCCATTTTTGTTAATGGGTCAAAAATGCTCAAATATCTTCAGTTTTATATTTCAGTACCATGTAAAATAATGTAAATATTATGATCTGATTTCGTTGTTGTTTAACATATACTCTGAAAAGTTAGCAGTAGTTATCCCGGACAGGGGGATTATGAGTAATTCATTTCTTCCTTTGGTTTACCTATACAGTATTTTTTACTTTTTCTGTAATAAACTCAAGGTTTCCCCTGAAGCTCCAGACTGAAGCTGAAATACTTGACTGTTAGCCATTCCCTTTTGGCTGCTGGCAATCTTCATCCCAAATGTCAATCTACTTATACTATACACGAGGAGCGGGTGGGGGAATCCACCTATATTCACTAATGCTAACATAACTATAGGCTCAAATAATTAGTAATTTATGAATAAAATTGGATCACTGAACAAATCTATAATTGACCTTGATTTTTCATTTTCTATTTAAATCTACTACAAAAACAATGGGATTGTTTGGCCTGTGCTGCCAGAACTATCACTTGCCTTCATTCTACTTAGCTCTTAGGGATAAGCTGGTGAAAAGCAATGCTCTACTGAATTCAGAATAATTCTGAACATTAGTATTTAAAGAGTTTGAAAGAGTTTAATAAAAAAATGCTTAGAGGGGAAAAAATATGACAGTATCACAATTCTATTTAAAAAACTTATGTTCCCATCCACTGCAGTGAAAAGTCAAGCAAAACAAAGTCTCTCAATAAATTGAATCTAAATTTCTACAGGGGAGAAGGGAGTATTTATTAAGGTGGTGGACTGTTGTTTGGTAAGAAAGACCAATAGCACTTGTTCTGTTAGGCATACCTTCTCTCATTTCCAGAAGTCTGTATTATTTCTAGATTCCTCTATCTCCTTTCCATCACCCACTCCTTTTGACTTCATGCTTGTCAAGGGACTCAGCACTGGTTACTGCCAATTCTTACCCATCCTTCTTCCTCCTTTATTTGGTTATTTATGTCCAAGAGAACTGGACTTTGCCACCGGGTTTCACCAATAGTTTCTGCCATCTACTGTAATATTTTCTGTCTGATAATATTACTTGATCAATTTTCTATTTTGTATGTATTAGTAATGAATATTAGTTTTCATAATCTTACTAAAAGCTCAGAATTTATTTATTTTAATTTTATTTTTAATTACAATTCACATTCAACATTATTTTGTATTGGTTTCAGGGGAATAGCATAGTGGTTAGATAATCATATACTTTACAAAGTGATCCCCTAATATTTCAAGTACCTTCTTGGCACCATACATAGTTATAATATTATTGACTATATTCTCTATTCTATACTTTACATTCTCATGACTATTTTGTAACCACCAATTTGTACACTTAATCCCTTTACCTTTTTACCCAGCCCCCCAAGTCCCTCCCCTCTGGCAACCATCAGTCTGTTCTCTGCATCAATGTCTGTTGTTATTTTGTTTATTTAATTATATTGTGCTTTAGATTCCACATACAAGTGAAATCATATGGTATTTGTCTTTCACTGCCTGATGTATTTCACTTAGCATAATACCCTGTAGGTCTATCCATGCTGTTGCAAATGGTAAGATTTTATTCTTTTTTTATGGTCAAGTAATATTCCATTGTAAAGGAGTAGGCAAAAGTAGGCTTATAGATGTGAGTACACAAAACACAGAGTTTATTTTTGTATTATTATTTATTTATTATTGTGTTATTTTCCATATGAGTAACTATAAACCTACTTTTGCCCACCCCTTATATATGTACCTCCTCTTCATTATCTACTCTCCTATTGATGGGCACTTGGGCTGCTTCCACATCTTGGCTCTTATAAATAACTGGAGGCCCAGTGCATAAAATTCATGCACGGGTAGGGTCCCTAGCAGCTTCCAGCTGCTGGCTGGGGCCTCCCTTCCCCTGGCTGGCCCCGCCCCCTGGTTGAACTCCCGGTCAAACTTCTGGTTGAGGGGACAATTTGCATATTAGGCTTTTATTATATAGGATGCTGCAATTAACATAGAGGTGCATGTATTATTTCAAATTAGTGCTTTGGGTTTCTTCAAATATATACCCAGAAATGGAATTGTTGGATAATAAGGAAGTTCCATTTTTAATTTTTTGAGAAACCTCCATACTATTTTACATAGTTCCTGTACCAATCTGTATCCCCACTAATATGCACAAGGGTTCCCTTTTTCTACATCCATGCTAACACTTGTTGTTTATTGACTTTTTATTGATGACAGGTGTGAGGTGATAGCTCATCATGGCTTTAATTTGCATTTCTCTGATGATTAGTGACATTAAGCATCTTTTTATATGTCTATTGGTCATCTGTCTATTCAGGTCCTCTGCACACTTTTTAATTGGATTGTTTAGGTTTTTGGTGTTGAGTTGCATGAGTTCTTTATAAGTTTTGAAAATTAATCTCTCATTGGTTGTATCATTAGCAAGTATGTTCTCCTAGTTAGTAGGTTGTCTTTTCATTTTGTTGATAGTTTCCTTTGCTATGTAAAACTTTTTAGTTTGGTGTAATCCTAGTTAGTTAGTTAGTTAGTTAGTTAGTTTCCTTTGCCTAAGGAGAAATGTCAGGAAAAAAAATTATTAAGAGAAATATTTACTGCCTATGTTTTTTTCTAGGAGTTTCGTGGTTTCAAGTCTTATATTTAAGTCTTTAATCCATTTCTACTTTATTCTTATAAATGGTGTAAGAAGGTGGTCTAGTTTCATTTTTTTTGCATGTATCTGTCCAATTTTCCAACACCATTTATTGAATAGACTGACTTTACTCCATTGTATGCCATTGCCTCCTTTGTCATATATTAATTGACGAGATATGTGCCTGTTTATTTCTGAGCTCTCTATTCTGTTCCATTGATCTATGTGTCTGTTCTTATGCCAATACTATGCTGTTTTGATTACTATAGCCTTATAGTATAGTTTGATAACAGGTAGTGTGAGACCTTCAACTTAGTTCTTTCTCAGATTGCTATGGCTATTTCAGGTATTTTGGAGTTCATACACATTTTTCAATTATTTGTTCTAGTTCTGTGAAAAATGCCATTGGTGTTTTGATAGGAATTACATTGAATCTATATAGATTGCTTTGGGTAGTATGGACATTTTAACAATGTTAATTATTCCTATCCATGAGCAAGGTATATGTTTCTCTTTATTTGTATCTCTTTCAATTTCTTTCTTCATTGTCTTACAATTATCTGAACATGGGTCTTTTACTTGCTTGGTTAGATGTACTCCTAGGTATTTATTTTATTTTATTTTATTTTATTTGTATGCAATTGGAAATAAATGGGATTGTTTTCTTAATTTCCCTTTCTGGCTAGTTTATTATTGGTGTATAAAAATGCTAACAATTTCTGAAAATTATTCTGCTACTGTACTGAACTCATTTACCTCAGAATTAATTTTAAAAGGAACTATTAAATGATTTAGGCTGGCAATACCAATCTATATTTTAAATAGAGAAAGCTGAGAGAAAAAATAATTTACGCCCCATACCACTAAGGGAACAGCATGAAGTATAGAAAGAAAATTGCCAGTAAGTTAAAGTTTCAGCCTATGTTCTATGACTACGTATAACTTTGAGCCAGTCACTTAAGCTCTTACAGTCATCGTCTGTAAAATAAAAGATTTTCAAGAGACAGAACATAGTACTCTCTACTTTTGTACTTTTGTTTGGCTCTCAATTCATTAATTTATAAATCCTCTTTGAATTCCAATGTGGTCTGATTCAACATCAATTTCCTGCAATGACCAATAGGGAAGAGTAGTTGATCCGACAGTCCTGGGTTCCCACAGCTCTGGAACTCCGATTGATCTTCGGTTGCCTGGGCATAGAGGTTTTACTTTCATTTCCTTACTCTTTCTTCACTGCTCTCCTGTTGTTCAGGCACAGACAGAACTGTGCTGTTAAGAGATACCCTGCTAATAAGCTCCTCCTGAGAAACACCTGGTAGATTTGAATTCCATTATGTCCATTGATGTCCTGTACCATATTAAGGAATTTCTCAGGCTCTCGTCTTTTCCTAAATTCCCATCCAAATTGCACCCCGGTGGAATAAGAATGGGAATTGACTAGGAATGTTGTCCAGAATCAAATGGGGAAATTTTCTCAGCTCCAGGTAATAAAAGTAAAAAGGGAAGGTGACCTTTGCGTTCTCCTGGAGAAAATGGAAATGCTCAGTGTTAGTTGCTACAGGCCCTAGGCAGGCATTCCGTGCCTCCCCCACCACTTTAAAAAAAATAAAATAAAAGTTTCTCCTTCCCTACACAGCACTTTTAATACAAGTGAAAAATGCCAAATTCCTCATTTGTTTAGCCTGAAAATCCCCTGCACATTCCCACAAACTACTTCCTTTTCTCTCTTTTTTAGCAAGACTCCCCTCTCTTTCTTTAATGAAGAGAAGTTCAGAGGGTTTTTCCCATGAATAGATGGCAGGCACCTGGGAGTTATGAATTTTAAAGTGATCATTTTCTTTCAGCCATGCCGGACAATGGGCATCTCCTTTTGACTCACTTTCACAGCTTTGAGAGGCTCTCAGATCAGCCACATTCCAATCGGACTGGAGTCAGATCAGAGCTGTGCTGGACCGCATCAAGGTCTTGCACAGAAAGACAAGGAGCAGATGGCCGGCACCGAGCTCTCCTCCCCCTTTCAGCGCGTCAAGGCAGGCAATGTGGGAAAGCGCTCGCCCGGCATTGCCTATTGATCCCTGAATAGAACCACCGCATGCCACCAGCCTGTAGGTATGAACCTCTGTTAACAGATGGTGAGATCATTATGAGCAATTAATTCCTTTAATGTATCAGTGGGAACATGTTGGAAAGGATGATGCAAGCACTGAGTGAATAGTGAACTTCTCACTCCTGGGGGGAGCCGCGAGCGGGAGCTACCTTGGGGGGCGGCTGGGAATATCTTCCCAGGCTGCAGCCTTATGGCTCCGGCCAGATAGGAGCTGGGAACTGACTGCACAGAACTGAGTTGTGGTTTTCATTAACTAATTGGGAACCCTTCCCTGCCTTCCTGATTAATGCCAGATTGGTCTCTGGGTCATTTTTATACACAGGGACCATCCAAAAATACAGAGACAAACAAAAACAGTGTCAGTAAGTCCGAGATGCATGGGGAATTAATTCACAGAAATCAGCCGAGTGTCAGGTCATGAGTCACTTTTGCTAAACACAACTACAGTGACAGTTCTAAATTTAAAATGAATATTTCTTCCCACAAAGATAAAAGGGTGGTAAAACTACGCATATCCCAGTGTTAGAGTCTGAAAACTGAATGTGTAGATGCATTATAAAAGGGTAGATTTGAAAGAGGCTATTTTATAAAATGTGAATTCTTATATAGAGTGAATTTGAGCAAATGACACATGTAGCAAATCATTTCCCCTAGTATAAGATGGAATACTTTTGAAATTTCAGTAACAACATAAAAATGACTATCAGTGACCAACTGAGAAAAATTGACACCCTCTTATACAGCTATTGCTCTGGTTAATGATCAATGAAATAATGACATTTTCACTTGTTTCTGAGCTTATTAAAAAATAATATTTAGTAATGGGGGTGTGTTTTTTTTCCACAGGGTAAGGAAAAAGCTTAGGACACAGTACAGATCATTGGGTAGTCCTTAGATTTTAAGAAGATGGGAAATATAGGAAACACTGGCAACTTAATTCATATTTAAATGGCACTTTTTGCTTGTAATTAAGACACTCAAGTAGTGTCTCTGTTCATGAAATTTACATAACTGTACAATAGCTTGCTTAAATGAACAGCAAATGGCAGTTAACCATGAAGTGTATTATTTTAATTGAATAAACCTGGCTTTAATTCAATAAATTAAAAACATAGAAATAATATCACAAAAGACTTTTTAAATCGGGCTTGCCATCCCCCCTAAGCACAGCATGGTACTGCTTATAGCTGTGCTGGGATGCTCGGACCTTTCCAGTATGATTTCAGGAACCTGAGAGCATTCCACTACACAGTCACTATCTTTCCACTATTGCTTCCAAAGCAAATCAATGGCATTTTATGGAAATTATTGATAAGAATATCTGAACACTGAACCAAAACAATGAAGCGTGCTTATTTGAGATGGTTCCTCTTCTGGGCTTCCAATTGTGCGTCAGCATGGGAAATTTGGCCTTCCGTTTTTTCCAATTCCATATCACGGAGTGTTCCATGGCATAAAAAAAGACAAAGTGGAGGAAAACAGACTTCTTACCTGAGCAAGAGATATTCCACTACTCTTCATTAAAATCAAATTTACATGGACTGTAAATCCCTTCTGCATAAGGGAACTGACAAAAGATGCTGAATTCTCGACTCCCGAAGTTTGGTGCATTAATCAGCACAATCATGTTCCAGTGATTATATAGTTAAGGAGAAGAAATCATGCAATATGTTTTTATTTGCATGAAATAAGTTAATGAGGCACCACCTGTGCCTTGTATCAGTTTACTGAGGGGAAAGCAGGAGAACACAGGTGTGCTAAGAGCATCGTGGTAGATTTTATACATTAATTTTAACACCTAAAGTCATTTATCAGAATCCAGCAGTGTATATTGCTAAGGAATCACCCATACACACACTGACATAAGTACAAATCAGTGTGAGGAAATTCCTGGTTTCTTGGCCCAGCAACAACAAAAAAGGAGCCGTAATTCATTCTTTCCTCGTTCTCACAGTGTTCACTATTGTACCATGTGCAATATACAATGTACATGTTCAGCCATAACCCGTACTGCTGGAAAAGAAGCATTCACACTGTGAATTACCATTTTTCCCAGCATCTAGCTCTAGTCAAAGACAGCACAATAATAAACTAGAAGCTCCTTTGTCTGTTAAACATTGTTCTTCATTACTACATGAAAAGCAAATTGTCCTTGTATAGAGGAAGAGTGGCACATGGAGCCATGGGAGTGGGGGGAAGGGATTTGCCTCTCTCTCTGACCACCTCACAGACACAGAAACCACTCATCGATCTCTCCCCACTGGCCCACACAACTATGTCTTCCAAATCATTTCATTTGCAGGCGCATTGGGGAGAGATGCCTTGTTCGGTTGAGTGAGATGCTGGATTAGAGACTCACAGGATGCTTGTGCCCTGAAATTCCTGAAGCTTACATCCACAGATTTCTTTTTAATCACTCCAGTGTGTCCCTTTTTAATGTTTGGGAGAATTGAAGCTTATCAGAAATCTTCTTTTTCCTGCAGCTAAATATACTCGGCAAGTTACTGTGTCTTATTTGGCTCTTGAGAGCCAAATGAAAAGAAAGCAAACGTTTGGAGCAGTAGATGTATATATATTATACATACCTATATGTATGCATGTATGTGTATATATTATATGTGTATGCAGGTATATAAACACACATGTATAATATATACACATATGTATATATGTACACATACAACATATAAACTAGTACATAGTAACAGTTATCTGAAAGTTAAGAAAATGTATAAATTAAACCAGAGCTACCCATTCAAGGAAAGGCTCTTTCCTTATAATAGAAATTAGTTAGTTACAAGAAAATAATGATTTGGGGACTTTTTTTCTTTTGGATATAATAAATCCCAACAAATCTCGTAACACGATAAGTTTACTTGCAAAAACTTTACTGAACTCAAAGACTATAATGATCTCCTCATTTGGAGGCCCATGACCAAACCCAAGTTTTTATTTCAAATCTCAGAGAAGATTGTGTCTTAGTGACATCCGATATGACCCTCAAATAGATCATTTCCATAGTGTGTTGCTAGAAAGGTCTTCCAGAAGAGGTCAAAACGCACTCTATAAGATATAAAGTGGGCCGCCAAAATCACATCTCTTAACTCTATTAGATAGAGACTAGATGAACGAAATAAATTGCCTGACTATCAGCCCAAAAGTAGTTCAATTTCTGTATTTACTGTTAAAAACAAGTTGAGATCTTATCAGAGACCGGTAAAAATCACTGAGGGAAGATTGGCCAGAGATCAACTCTGGACATAAAACAGCTATTTTTATATTGTTGCATTTTGCAGTATGATTTTGTTTGTGATTGCTAGTTTGTCTTGCTTGAATATGGGAATAATGCTCGGTTCACTGAGTTGTCATAACACTTCAAGGAAATCACATCTCAAAATAACTACAATGGTTCTCTCTATGTAGTAGGTTCTCAATAAATGCCAGTTGTCCTTTCAGGTATAGATTAAGATTTGATTTTAGTTTAGGAGGAAAAAGTATGTAGTTGCCAACTTATATATTCACATTTGTTCTCTCCCTAGAAGAAACACAACTTTTGATTATTTTTAATGTGCAGTTCTTGAAATGACAACTTGCAAAATGGTAAAATGTTTGTGAAAGTAATTGTGACAATCCTTTTCAACTCTGAAATTCTATTATTCTAGAACATCTTCAAATAACTAAAGTTCATATACTCAACCCAGAAATCAAGTTGATTCCCCTAGAGCTTCCAACTAGATTCTATCTAAAGAGAAAGCTGCCTATGTATTTTTACCATCTACCACGTGACTTAGAGCTAGTTTTGACTTAGGCAGGCTCATCCTGTGTAAACAAGACACTGACATCACCAGAAAACAGAAAGGAATAAACTCAGTCCATGCCCATGAGAAAGTGGTAAAAATGCATGAGTCACATCAGAAACATCTGTCTTCAATCCCAATTTAAGGACTTCCCAGGCTAAGGAGCAATCTGTGAATCACATGATTGATTCTCTAGTTGAAACTATGTTCATTTGTCTGAATTCTACTAATATCTAAAAGGATAACTAATGATTCCTGAGTTTTAATAATATTGCTTTACCTTGAGTGTTTGCATACAGGTATTCAAATTGTTATAATAAACATAATTTTTCTTTTAATTTTCAGCTTGAATGTTCCCTTCTTAATGTGGAATGACAACATTTATTCCGAAACTCATAAAACAAAGCATTTACTAATAGTCTTCCTAGGTCTGGCTTTTATCACTTGCAGGGAAAACATATTGCACTTCCTGACTATAGCTCCTCACATTAAAACACTCCTTTTCCAATAACTTTCCTCTCTCCTTCCCCACACCTTTTCTGTATTATTTTAAAATACACAGGCCAGCCCTAACCAGTTTGGCTCAGTGGATAGAGCATCAGCCTGTGGACTCAAGGGTCCCAGGTTCAATTCCGGTCAAGGGCATGTACCTTGGTTGCGGGCGCATCCCCAGTAGGGAGTGTGCAGGAGGCAGCTGATCAATGTTTCTCTCTCATCGATGTTTCTAACTCTCTATCCCTCTCCCTTCCTCTCTGTAAAAAATCAATAAAATATATTTTAAAAAATTAAATTAAATTTAAAAAAAATACACAGGCCACCTCAGTCTAGAGCACTCATTCTCAACCTTGGGCAATTTTGTCTTCAGGGATCATTTAATAATATTTAGAGACAATTTTGGTTCTCACAACTGGGTGAAGGAGATGACATTGACATATCCTATATAATAAAGATGTAATATGCAAATTGACCATCACTCCAACACAAAGATGGCCGCCCCCATGTGGTCAAAGATGGCTGGCAGGGGAGGGCAGTTGGGAGGGACCAGGCCTGCAAGGGAGGGCAGTTGGGGGTGATCAGGCCTGCAGGGGAAGGCAGTTGGGGGGGAACCAGGCCAGCAGGGGTGGGCAGTTGGGGGTGACCAGGCTGACAGAGGAGGGCAGTTGGGGGCAACCAGGCCAGCAGGGGAGGGCAGTTAGGGGCAATTGAACCACCAGGGGAGCATTTAGGCATGCATTGATCAGGCTGGCAGGGGAATGGTTAGGGGGTGATCAGGCTGGCAGGCAGGCAAGTGGTTGGGAGCCAGCAGTCCTGGATTGTGAGAGGGATGTCCGACTGCCATCCCTCTAGGGGTTCCAGATTGGAGAGGGTGCAGGCTGGGCTGAGGGACACACACCCCTGCCCCGTGCACAAATTTCGTGCACTGGGCCTTTAGTAGTAGGTAGAATCAGAGATGCTGTTGAACATCCTACAATGCACAGGGCAGTCCTCTTGCCAGCTCCACAACAAAGAATTGTTGGTCCCAAAAGGTTGAGAAACACTGGTGTAGAGGGGAACAAACCCCACAAAACTAGTTTTATATCATTTCGTGTCTAGATACTCCCATAGCTATCCTTTTCTTCATTGCTAAGCTCCTTTGAAACATTTACCCTATATCCATTTCCTATTACTCTCCTATTCCTTAATCATCTGCAATTATTTTCCTTCCAAACAAGTCACTGCACTTATTTTCTTCAGAGTCACTAACCTCCTTACTTGTTTCTTCTAACAATCCAATGAATACTTTATTGTCCTTTGTTTTGACATCTCTATTGCATTTGAACTGCTGACCATTTTCTCCTTCTTATAACTCTCTCCTCCCTTGGTACCATTAAGACCATCCTCTTCAAATCATCATCATCATCATCATCTCATCAATCAGCACAATTTCTAATATCTCAGACCTCATTTCATTCTGTTCTCAATTTAAATATCCCCCCATCAGAGAGATATCCTTGCCTGCCCTACCCTAAGTCACACCATCTGATCTTTCTAGCCTTTTAACTTGCTTTGTGTGTATTTTTTTCATAGCATTTACTACTACCTGATATTATATATTTATTTTTAGTTTTATTTCTAAACTACAGTTGATGTACAATATTATAATAGTTTTAGGTGTATAACCCTGGGATTAGATATTTGTATAACCTATGAAGTGATCACCCTGACAAATCCAGCACCCATCTGACATCATTCATAGTCATGAAATATTATTGACTATATTATCTGTGCTGTATACTACATTCCCATCACCACTGTGCAACCACCAGTTTGCACTTCTGAATCCCTTCACTTCATTCACCCATCCCATCTGACAACTGCCAAAATGGTCCCTGCATCTGTGAGTCTGCCTCTTTTCTTCATATTTGTCTATTTTGTTTTCTAGATTCCACATATAAGTGAAATCATCTGGCATGTGTCTTTCTCTGTTTAACTTATTTCACCTAGCATAATATCCTCTAGGTCCATCTGTGTTGCTGCAGATGGTAAACTTTTATTCTCTTTATGTCTGAATCATATTCCATTGTACCACTTCTTTATCCATTCATCTATTTATGGACACTTAGGTTGCTTCCATATCTTGGCTATCTATATATATAAAAGCCTAAGTGATCAGTCGACTGACCAGTCGACTATTTGATCAGTCGACTGATCACTATGATGCACACTGACCACCAGGGGGCAGAAACTCAATGCAGGAGCTGCCCCCTGGTGGTGAGTGTGGTTCCACAGTGGGAGCTCCACTCACCTGACCGATAGGCACCAACACCAGGCTCATGGCTGGCGAGCGCAGCTGCGGTGGTGCAAGCCTCTCCTGCAGACACTCCCCCACCCAGACCAGGACTGGGATCAGCATTGGGTCTGACTGGGTGCCAGCCATGGCCGCTTCTTGGTCATGGGTGCACCGATATTACCCTAGGACGGATGCGCTGAGACCGCAGCAGAGTGGCAGCGAGCCTACCAAGCAGCGACAGCAGCAGGTGCAGTGGGGCCATGGTGAGCAGGAGTGGCAGGCAGGAACTGCAGGCAATGTTGGACTGCTGGTTTCAGCCCAATCCCTGCAGGCCATGCTGAGGGACCCCACTGGTGCACAAATCTGTGCACCAGGCCTCTAGTTGTATATAAAGGTGCAATAAACATGTGAATGTATATGTCTTTTTGATTTCATGTTTTGGGTTTCTTTGAATAAATACCTAGAAGTGGAGTGCTGAGTCCTTGTTTGTCTATTGTTATAGCTTTTGTTTAAAAGTCTATTTTGTTTACCAGTCTTGCTGTGGCTTCTTCTTTCTATTCTTATAGAACTTCTGTTCAGTTAGATTTCAGCTGTTCTGAATGTTGTTCTGTAATTTAGTTTTAATTTTGATGTGTTTGTTGGAGGTGTCAAGTACAGCATTCTTGAACGGTCATCTTGAACAGAGTTTATATATTTACTAGAGGCCCAGTGCACAAATTCGTGCACGGGTGAGGCCTGCCTGGCCCACCCTAATAGGGGCCCATTGGGCTGGGCCAGCGGGGTGAGGGGCCACTGGCAGTTGGCTGGCCAGTTCCACCCCCAATCGGGGTGTTGGGGGCTGATTGGGGGCGGGGCCAGCAGTAGGGGGGAGATCAGGGCCCGGATCAGGCTGGTTGGCTACCACAGTGCGTATCATAGCCACCAGTCATTCCAGTCATTCCACCATTTTAGTCACTGGGCTTTTATATATATAGATTTTTAATTTGTTTCTTCTCTCTCTTCACCCCACTCTCTCTACCCCCATAATGTAAGCTTTGTGATAGAACAGGGATAGTGTTTGTTTATTTCTATGTGATTAGTACCTTGCACTTAGGTACACATGTATATTTGTAGAATGAATAATAGAATGAAAGAATAAATGAGTGAATAAATAAATTAATGAATAGGGGAAAGCCTATGAAGTGCTTTCTACTTGTTGAAACTGTGCTTAGCACAGTGCCCAATACTTATAGTATCTGTTTACTTATTAGCTTTGTCCTGCCAAACATTAATCTAAGTTGCTATTCCTATTTCCATGACCATTTTGCTGTCCTTTCATGACCATTTCATGACCTTGGATGCCTCCTCTGGCTGCTTAGCCTTTACCAAGGTTCCCTTCTCAATGGCATGCCATCTCCTTGCTCTGCAATCTCCTTGACAGCATGTCCCAGTGGCCCACTTGAAGGATTTTGATAGAATCCCATGTGTCACACCCCACATCTGTAGAACCAGCTGTATCATGGACAGTTCCAGCATATGGAACATATTTTAGGTCAATACTGTTGTTGGTGAATGTCTCAACAAAGTATAACATTTGCAAAGGCCTTGAGACAGAAAGGAATCTTAAATGTTTGGGGAAGTAAAAAGGGCCTGTGTGGCTGAAATGAAGAGACCAAGGGTAGCCCAGATAGTGTGACTCAGTGGTTTTATGTCAAGTTATGAACCAGGAGGTCACAGTTCCACTCTCAGTCAGGGCACATGCCTAGATTATGGGCTCAATCCCCAGTAGGGGGCATGCAGGAAGCATCCAATCAATGATTCTCTCTCATTATTGATGTTTCTCTCTCTCTCTTTCTCCCTCTCCCTTCCTCTTGGAAATCAATAAAATATGTTTGTTTTTTAAAAAGAGATCCAGGGTACAATAATTATAAAATAATAATTATGAAGACATTTTCAGTGGACTTTACATACATTTCATTGCTCAAGATGCATAGACAAAGAAATTAAAGATGAACTGAGGAGCTCTTGGTTACTGAAGTTCTGTGATTTAGTAATCACAAGCACTGTCTAAATATTGCTCACGTCTATGACCTTATTAAATACCTTCATTTCACCTTGCAAATCCCCCTTTCCCTGGCTTCCTTTTTGAAATTCCCCATGGTCAACTTCACTGCTCCTGTTTATTTGAGAAAACAAGTTATCGGCTTTATTTTTCAAAGAGTAATCTATATTTAAGATTAATAAGAATAAGAAATTTTATTCCAAAATGTATTCCAACATTCTAAGAATCACATGGATCTTAAATTGTATATAACAAAGAAAAACCCAAGTTTTGGAAGCAGCCATAAAACTAGAAAAGATGTCACTTGCCTTGTCCACTGTTACACAGCTGTGTTTTCTTCTTCAGCTGTTTTCCTACTGCTGGTTCATTTTCTTTCTATCCAAGCTGTGTGTGTGTGTGTGTGTGTGTGTGTGTGTGTGTGTGTGTGTGTGTACATGTGCCCATAGCAGTACCTATACACAACCCTGGAATATGAGCTTCAGGAATGTTCTTAGATGCCATCTACTTTTTAAATTTCAAATAGATGAACCCAAAAATCACTAAGTAAAGTTGACTTCTAATATGAAGATTAGACAGTTACATAGATTATTTTTAAACCCTTTGAAAAAACTAAGCAGATATTATAAAGAAGAGTGAATTTAAGCCCTTTGGATACTGTAAAATATTAGACAAACATGGTATATTATTGTTATTAATAAATAATTGCTTGTATTTTTACTTGACCTTGCACATTTAGACACAGTGTGGTTTAAACAAGATTATTGGGAGCTGCTTTAAATATGAATGGGAAGTAAATTATAGAAAGAAACTAGAAGGAAAAATTACTTCTTTCTTTCTGAACTGTTTTCTTTCTAATTACGTTTTTATTAATATATTTGGACATTGAGATATAGATTTAATATTCTGCTTAGAAAGATTCTTATATCTGCCATACTACACAATTAATGTAAGTGACTAATGAATTCACAAGCTGGCAACCATCACCTGGGTGTTTCTATCACCTGGGTGTATTTTAGCACATTTTCAACTAAAGGGAATAAAAGAGGTATTAGAGACCACTTGGGAATCATTGATAATAATAACATACATCTAGATAAAGGAAATTTGATATTAATTTTCAGAGAAAATAGTCAAAATCTTGCAATATTTTCTGGGAGAAGGTGCAATTGGCGGAACCCAGAACCTTGGTTATTTGACTAGTCCATGCACTGTGCAGTTTAAGACTGATCTTTATAGAAATCACTTGGTTTGCAAAATTGTCAAGGGACTAAATGACTTAATCAACCTTTCCCATTTGTATCTGCAGCCAATCTAAGCTTATTATTATCAAACCACTCAAGTGATGGCCCAATTGAACAGAACATTCCACTGGGAACAACATGAATAGCCTTCTCCTGGGATGGAAATAGTCACAGACATTGTTGTGGGGTGTTTTTTGTTTTGTTTTGTTTTTTGGATTTTCTTTTTTTACCTTCAACCTCTATAGGTAGAAACTTAAAATCCATTTCAAACATTATCTCATTCTTCCTTCACTTTTCAACTAGGAGTTGATTACCCTTATTGTTACAAGAGGACACTATTGAGAAGTGACCCCATTTCTCTAATGTTACATACAAAGTACTCTGTGGGGCTAAGAATACAAATCAAACCCTCTGGTCATAATTTATCCTCTGTTTCAGCATTTACATAACATAATATTGCCACTTAGACCCTCTCTACCTTTGAAAAATACGAGATTTTACTGACAAACAAAAATCATTTTGTGCACATTTTAAATTCCATGCCTGAAATCAAAGGTGGCTGTTTTTGAAAGAGAAATAAATTCAGACATCCTAATATAGCAATGGTTTTATACTCTTGATTTATTTTTCCAGTTAGAAAGTTGTTCTTGTTTAGTTAGAGCCCAAAAGAGTACATTCCTCAAAGAGACAAACTAAGGTAACCCTCATTGTTTTGCTGACTTTGCTAAAGGTAATGGCCCAAAGCATTAGTAATTAAAACCCACTTAAAATTACTTTAATTTCAGGAGCTTCACAAACCCATAAAATCAGACACATGCAAAATTAATAGCTACAGGTGCATTTTGAAACCAGTTGTTTTCAAAGTGAAGAGAGAGACAACAGAAGGAAGGCGAGTGTAGGAGAAAAAAGGGGGCATAGGAAGTGAGAGTGAAAAGAGAAAGTGCTCAGGATTAGCAGAGAAGCTTGCCTTTGGAGCCCCAGTCCACTGTTTTAAAGACAGGATTACTTCACTGAGTAAAGTTTCAAGTTGCCAAAGTATCTTTCTCCCCAGAATGAAACCAAACTGGACCAAGACATTTGAAAATGTTTCTCTGGGCAAACATTAAATGTGCACACATTTCTCAAAGCTGATCAGAACTAACATTGATTATAATTTTAACTTTGCAGATTAAGCAACTACTTTCTGTAGTAATGTGTTACCCAAGCTTCAACTGTTGCTCTCAACTTTACGACACAAACATTTCCATTATAAATGTTGGTGTTTGAGGGAGGTGGTGAATATATCTAAACACTGGCCCAACTCTATTTAAAAGGGAAAGTTTGGAAACTGACCTGTCCGGATGTGAAAAAGAATGTCATCAACAGTAAATTGCAAGTTATGGGTCTGTGTAAAACAGTTAGAGGTGGGGTAGGAGTGTCGGAGAGCAAAGGGCATGAAAATGAATTTTTCTTTTTCTTTCTCTAGACCAGGGGTGGTGAATGTTTGGCCTGCGGGCCATTTGAGGCCCAGGAAATCATTTGGTCTGGCCCTGCCAAGGCATTAGGGGTGAGTTAATTAAATGTTTGACCTAATATAGCAGGCTAATTTTTAAGTTGATAATTTTGTATGGCCCTCAAATGATGCTACAAATATCCAAGTGGCCCTTGGGAGATAAAAGGTTCCCCAACCCCTACTCCAGTGCTATCCCTTTCCTTTGCAAAATATACATTTCTAATCAAGTGAGTGACCCAGTACTGAAAATACGATTGCCTAGAAAAAGATGTAGGCTATGTACGGGGCCCTATTCTTGAGACTTTTAAAAGACCCAATCCTACCTCTAGTTATATGCCGTAAATTCAGCTACACCTCCTTGACTGTGATGTTCATTGCCGCTCGCCAGCTTCCTTGTAGTTGATACAGACAAGTCTATTGTTGGCATAGACGAATTCTTAGAAGTTCTTTTAAGTCTAATTCTGTTCTCTTGAGCAACACAGGATATAATATTGTGCTCCACCATTCACATGCAGTACCATGGTGATGAAACCTGGAGCTCTAAGGTCAGATTCATGCCCAGGGCTAACAGGGATACTTGTGAAGATACAGGTAGGTTACTCAACCTCTCTAAGCATTGGTTTCCTTACCTGTAAAATTTCCCACTTCGTAGGCTTTTTGTAAGTATTAATGAAATAATACACTTAGAACAATGCCTCGCATATAATAAATGCTTAACTAGATTAGCTATTATTCAGAGTCACATGGTTCAAATCTCAGTTCCACTATTTAGTCACTGTTCTTAGGTTAATTCATTTCTCTGAGCTCTTATTTTCACATTTTTGACATATCTACCCCACAGTAATTTTGTAATAATTTAATGAAAAAATATTAAAGTATTTAATATAATTTTTAAAATTATTATCATTGCCATCACTGGACCCTTAATATTCTCCTTAAAACATGGTGCTAGGAAATAATAAAACATTCCCAATGTAGTCAGAAGCAACACAAAGGACAGTGTGAAGACAGTTACTTGACCAAAATATTATCCATTTATTAGTGCAGTCTAATGTTGTATTTGCCTTTTTTTCTCTCAGCATCTTGGAAATAAGAGTATGAAAGAGAAAATATAAACTCTGTATCCATTGGTTCTATCCCACTCATTCAGAGTAAGTCAATAAAAATAATGTATACCAAATAAGAATGTTTCCAGTAAAGGTAGGTCACATTGACAGTTTACTTAACTCATTTATGCACTCTGTTAATTGTTTCACAAACACTTGTCAAGTACCTACAGGCTGCATCAGCTAGAGCCTTGAGATTGTGGGTCCCATGGTTTAGTGGCATCTGGGATCCTAAGACCTGCTCATTTGAATCCTATGTCTCTTAGTCTTAAAATGGCCTCTTTGTGATTCATTCTACATAATCATTCATGTTCCCCAAAAAGGTAAAATGATCTACTTCTTCAAATTCCAGATGTCAAACTAAAATGATGAACAACCTCCATCAGGATGATAGCCTATGAAGATAGACTATACTCCAGTCCCAACATAACTGACCAATGTACAGATTAATTGGACCCTTTGCTTATCTATAGATTAAGGGCACTATACTAAATATCTGAAAAAGTCTCTCCTAGTCTAGCCCTAAAATATTATGATTGCACTATTCCATCATTAGGAATTTCCTGTGGCACAAATTTTCCAAGCTGCATATGTATGTCACTAGGACAATATCTCTTGGATCAGTCATAGAGGAAAAACTCAGCAACAGTTCTTTTTAAAACTCTCAAACAAATATTCAAGAGGAAATTCTCAATGTCCCAAGAACAACCTCAAAAGAATTCTTGCAGCACACACTGCTGCCTTTCCCACCAGCTATCTCTCCTACCCACTCTTATTTCTTCCAAGTTCTAGAAATCCATGTTTTCACATGTTTACATACATGTTCTTCAAGGGAGTCCAAGCCCCTACCTGATCCTAGGGGTTAAATGTTCACCAGCCTTAGCCAGTTACCATTATTCTAATATCCTTGCCAGTGACTGGCTTAGGAATGGGCAAGTGATTGCAATTCTGGACAATTAGGAGCTAAGTGGTTTCTGCAAAGTGTTTCTTTGCTGTTGAAAAGGCATCGGTGAGAAGATGCTTCTGTTTTCTGACCCTTTCACTCAGCTGTGCAAGGTGCTGGCTGGAGCTTCTGCAGCCATCTTGTGACCACAGGCGAAGTATAAAGTAAGCACACCAGATGTAGCAGAGCAGAAAAATGGAAAACACCCAGGTCCTTCTTGATATTACCGAGTCACTGAGTTAACCAACCATGGGACCACTTATTTCTAGATGACTTGTTATCTGAGATTAAGGAAAAACGAGTTCTTGTTTAAGGCTGTGCTTCTCAAATTATAATGTGTATACAAGTAACCTGTGTGTCTTATTAAAGTTGCAGATACTAATTCAGAAGGTCTGGGCTAGGGCTGTGGATTCTGCAATTCTGACAAGCTCCCAGGCGATGGTGATGCTGCCAGTTCTGAGACCAAACTTTGAATAGTAAAGGTTTAAATCACGTTAGATAGATTTTCTGTATTTGTAGTTGAAATCATCTTAAATGTTGCAAGCCTTAACCTGGCATTCTCTCTTATCCCCTTTTAACCTGTGTTGATAAAATTCAATTGAAGACCTGAACATTTTAAATTAACTTTAGTTGCTATTAACTTGCAGTTCCTGCTTTGACTCAATTCCACACGTATCTGTACCCCACCATCACCAGCACTTTGTCTTTCTCTTCTGCTTTAAATAAGGCATTCACGGGCCCTGGCACCCAGGGTGTGACAAAGGCGCCTGTGATTGCTGGGTGCATTAGCCCTGCTCCACCGCAGAGAGCTTGCCAGCGCACCTGGCCCAAAGGTGAAGCAGCTGCATGCACCTCGGTTCCTGCCCTGCCATCTCCAGCTCTAAGGGAAATGCTTGAGCGCTTTTGCAAATCAAAACCTTTTCATCCTGAATTTGGTGATTCACCCTGAATGGCGCCTTCTTGGAAAGTCTGTAATGCACTATTGTGTAAGACAGGTAAAATTGGCCTGTCTCATTGACAACACGCTTCTTCTCATGGCTCAGGCTGGGCTGGGGGAGGTGAAAGAGTCACCGGAAAAAGGGCTCCATACAAACAGCCTCCCTCCCGGGCTCAGCCATGCCAGTGTACCTGCGTGGGCTGGGCTGTCTGCCCCGTTGGTATTACCACCCTCTTTGTTCATTACATAGCCCCTGGATGAGAATTAGGTTTCAGCAGGTATGAAGATGGTACTTGTTTTTCACAAGGCAGATTTACAAAGCTTCCATACTAAAAAAGTGTGGGGGAGGCAGACATCCAAAGGCCATGCCAAATTTGCTTTCCCCCAAAGCAGGGAGAGACAAAGGAACTCTCAGGCATACCTCCCAGACACAAAGAGCATGTGTTTACCCTCCAAATTCAAGCAAGTGAACTCAGCTCATTATCCCAGGAGCTGGTCACTAATTATATCCAGTTTAAAAAAAAATACCTACACTCCCATTCAAAAAGCCAAGAATTGTCTTTGTATTCAGGGTCAACTCACATTTCTTTCAGGGCCAGTCAACTCTACATTGTGAACTTTCATGTACGTTATCTTATTTATTCTGTTCAACAACTCTGTCAGGTAGATATGTGAATTAGTAAGTGAAAAGTCCAGGATCTGAAATGTGTCTATGGAGCCCAAGAGACTTTTACAAGAGGAAAGGGTAAAATTGTTCTGGGGAAACTATATTAAATAGTTAGAGAGCAATTTTAGAGCGTCAATGATTCAACCCCACACAGAGCTGAACCAGACCTCTCCTTGGCTCCTGCCCCAGGAGTCCAGTCGTGCTCTTTGCAGACAGGAGGATGATGACCAGAACCTTTCCCAGGGACCTTGCAGCCCTGGGTTTACAACACACAAGTTCACTGCTGGGACAGGACTGTCCCGCTCAGAGCTTGGAAGTAGCCACCCAGAAGCCAGTCCACCACGGTGATTTCTTGCGTGGCTCTCTCAAACTTGTTCATTTGGATTCATTGCTGTATTTTAAAATATAGAAATTCCACATAAAAATCTATATATTTTTTAATTTTTCAAGGAAAGCAGACGATCTGTCTACACTAAGAAGTAAGACAATAACTCTCCCCATTGCTGAGTAGCGGGGCCCTTTTTTTCACAGAAGGTGTCTCCAGCTGGCACACTGCAATTCCCTGTTCTTTCCAACATGGCGACCAGTGTCACTACCAAATAGAGCAAGTCCTCCCTCACATAACATTGTTTTGTTCAAATAGTTGCATTATAACATTGATGAGAAAGAAAAATCGGTTTACAGCCTGGGCCTCTGTCTGTGGAGAGTGGGCATGTTCTCCTCACGTCTGCGTGGGTTTTCTCCGTGGACTCTGGTTTCCTCCCACATCCCAAAGATGTGCAGTCAGGTGAATTGGTGTGGCTGCATTGTCCCCGTCTGAGTGAGTGTGACTGCACCCTGCCAGGGAAGGGTGTCCTGTCCAGAGTGAGTCCTGCCTGGCGCCAGGAGCTCCCAGGAGAGACTATGCCCACTGTGACCCTGAACTGGAATAAGCAGGTTGGGAACTCATTATCTGTTGTTGTTGTGGTTGTTTTTTAATATATTCTCATTGATTTCAGAGAGGAAGGGAGAGGGAGAGAGAAATGGAAACATCAATGATGAGAGAGTATCATTGATCAGCTGCCTCCTGCACTCCCCACACTGAGGATCGAGTCCACAACCAGGGCATGTGCCCCGACTGGGAACTGAACTGTGACCTCCTGGTTCATAGATCGATGCTCAACCACTGAGCCATGCCAGCTGGACCTCATTATCTGTTTTTAGTCACTCTTCTTAAATGTATGTATAGCTCATATTTATTTTAATGTTTAATATTAGAAGTGTTTGGGGTCTTCATTTAGACATTTGGGGATGTTTTTGTGATCAGAAATGTGCACTAGGAACATAGCTCTTGTTTCTATCAAAAGTTGATTTCACTTAAAAGTCAGTTTCCAATAACCTATCCATGATGTTAGGTGAGGACTCGCTGTATATGTCACTCTACAACCAGGTTCCTCAGCCTCAGAACTACTGGCACTGTGGGTCGGCTAATGCTCGGTTGTGAGGGGCTGTCCTACACATTGTAGGATGATTAGCAGCATCCCTGGCCTCTACTCACTAGATGCCAGTAGCACCCTCAGCCCCTTACCACAACCCAAAAGGTCTCTAGGCAGTGCCAAATGTCCCCTGGTGGCAAGTGTCCCCTAGTTGAGAACCACTCCCAGCCCTCTTCACACATGTAAGATACTATCCAAGGCCCATCCTCATCAGAGTCTGGATCTCCTACTGACTCCAAATTGTCCCTCATACCACTAATGCTGAAAAGCCTATAAATACACGCTGGTTTTCTTCAACTTAAGGTTTTGTGTTCTCTTTAAAACGAGTGTCAGTCTAGGTGAGGTAATATGTCAAGTATCAGTCATTTCGATCTTAGAGTTTCCAGAACCTTTCTACAGGGCAACTTTTTATGGAGAAGAGGATACAGAAGAATAAAATCAGTGTGTCCTGAAGGAATGTTGATAAGAACAAGTGACTTTACAAAGGAAATGGAACAGAGAAAGAGTAACAAAAGGGCTACATTATTTTCTTAAGCGCCAGCCAGCAAGCATCCACCTGAAACAAAGCTTGATGAGGATCACCAGTGCTCACACTGCACTTGACTGCTTGGAGTAGGAGAATAGATTTACACAAGTCCACCCCCTTTCCTGCATTGCTTAATGATGCACCTCATCATATTCTGATGAAATCTAGGGGTAATCATGGTCTTGTTTTAACTAGTTGTTCTGGCAAGGGGTCTTCTCAGAACTCTATTCCTCATATTGGCAGCATAGCTAACAAAAACATACCCATTTGCCAGCTCCCCTCATCGTCCGCCCTAATTAGACCGGATGTTGGTGCTCCTTTTAAAACAGCTGGAGGGAAAGGGATGCTGCAGGGAGAGTGACCCTCTGCAGGGGCAATTGCTCCACGTGTCCTCTTAGCAGGGACAGCAGGATCTAGTGGAGGCCTTTTGCATGATGGGATCTTTGGAGTCATTGGGAGAACTCTGAGGTTAGACAAATCTAACTTGATAAATTGTTTATAACTGAGCAACCACAAGACCCTCATACACCAAAACCTATGGAGTGTGGCTAAAGCAGCACCCAAAGGAAATGCACAGACTTAAAATATACTAGAGATCAAGAGGGCTGAAAATTAATTAATAAACTCTAAACCTAGAAATAATATGTATTTTTATAGTAGAAGGAATTGAATAAAAGTAGATATTAATAAAAGTAAGAATCAATAAAATAAAATTTTTGATAAGTATGATAAAGAGAGATCAAAGTCATAACATGTAAAAAGGGGCACATGAGTATAGTTACAGATGGGATATTTAAAAATTCTAAGATAAGAGAAATCCTCTCTGTTCTGTACCAGTCAAACATAACCAGAGACATTTTGCTTATTTCTTTACAAAGGGACAAATAATCCTATATAATAAAGAGGTAATATGCAAATTGACCATCACTACAACACAAGATGGCCACCCCCATGTGGACACAAGATGGCCAGCAGGGGAGGGCAGTTGGGGGTGACCAGGCCTGCAGGGGAGGGCAGTTGGGGGCAACCAGGCCTGCAGGGGAGGGCAGTTGGGGGGGACCAGGCCAGCAGGGGAAGGCAGTTGGGGGGGACCAGGCCTACAGGGGAAGGCAGTTAGGAGTGACCAGGCCAGCAGGGGAGGGCAGTTAGGGGCAACCAGGCCAGCAAGGGAGGGAAGTTAGGCATCAATCAGGCTGGCAGGGGAGTGGTTGGGAGCCAGGAGTCCTGGATTGTGAGAGGGATGTCCCAGATTGGAGAGGGTGCAGGCTGGGCTGAGGGACACACACCACCACCCCCCCACATGAATTTTGTGTACTGGGCCTCTAGTTACCCCATAATACTCCATGCATATCTCTATTATAGCACATATTACGTTACATATTTTTTCACTTGTCTCACCCACTAGCCCCAGAATTCTTTTGTGGAGGGACTGTTCTTATTTATTTCTGTACCCTAGATGTAGGCATGCCTGGAATACAAGTTAGTGCACACTAAATATTTAATAAGTGAATGAATTTAGAGAAGAATTCCAGGATGATGAAAGGGCTGAAATTTTGTGAGGGGGAATGCTTGAAGGAAACAAGAATATCTGAGCTTCAAAAGAGATACTTACAGAACACATCATAGCTTCCTTCAAAAGTATGAAGGGGTGTCACAGGAAGAAGGATTCGATTTTTCTGTGTAGACCCATGGAATAGAACTTATACCCATGGGCACAATGGAGACAGATAAAATTCAAGTGACAGAAGAGCCCACTGGATTATTTGATTTATAAGAGACGCCTTCCTAGCCAGAATGTTTCTATTCAACTTTTTAAAAGTGAAAAGTATGTCTTAATTAATTTAATTGTGAACTTCCCTGACTTTCTTCCCATACACCACCTCCCCATCTAACCCCCAAATCACCTGTAGACAGTTACAGGGCCTTCACACAGTGGATGGTCAAGAACTGCTTAGCCAGCTTCAAGTTATAACCATGCACATACTGCTTCCTACATCTCCGTCAGATTTCCAATTTGGAAATAAACCTCGTCGGGTTGGTATGAAGCCTGATTCCAGCTAGGCTAAATGTTCCACTGAGCTGCCTGCCAGACGCTGCTAGTAACAACATTCTGTTCTTCACTCTGAATTGCAGTTTAAAAATCAATCGGGCTTTTTCCCAAATATCATGGCCACCTGTTTAAATCCTCTTTTCCTCTCTGCCCAGCATGAACATATTTCTCCAAAAATTTGAATTAATGATTTTTCTTCATCCACTTCACTAAATGTAGTCACTAGACTGACTTTTTCACCTGAGCACAGCTCATCAGCTATCTGCAAGGGTTTTGTTCTTCAAGCAAACAGACTCTTGATATGCTCACCTAAAGTTATATTTTTCAATGAATACCACTTTCAGACAAGAAATGCAATTGAAAATTCCATCTGATATTTGTAATTACTTAGGTCTCTAACTGTAGTGAATAGGTTTCACACAAGAGGAAATGCAAATTACTTTAAATTCAGGTGGAGGAGTATACTCAGAGGGGTTTAATGAAAATCCTACAGCAACAGCAAACCTAGCAGCTTAGGGAATCAGTAAGAGAAAGAAAGCTGGAAACATTTACTTGCTCAAATTAACAATATTGCTGTGTGTGTTTGCCCATATACAATG
>NW_005871170.1:3017895-3048221 GCF_000147115.1 Myotis lucifugus | reverse complement strand
ATATATATATATATATATATATATATATATATATATATATATATTCACACTCATCATCTAGATTCTAGAACATCATGGCTAGCCCCTTGCAGCACATTTCTCAGATTGTTTTCCTAGAATACCAATTTTGCTGGCATATCCATTCCTTCCCTTCCCAACCTGGCTCCTCACAATGCCAAGCCTCTTCAGAATACATGAAATATGCAACAAATATGTCTGTCAACCCTCTTAGTGTCGTCGAAAGCCCAATATCACTAGGATAAGAGTTAGTTAATAGGAACTTACATTAATAAGCCAACTCAACAAATGGCAGATAAAAGCTGAAATTCCTGTCACCAAATTCCCAACTGTGATTTGGTTGAAAAAAATGACAGGTCTTGCATTGATTTCTCCTTCTGTATGTTCCTTGATACAGAGCCTTCTTCTGTACCCCAGGGTCTTGTAATGAACATCACATACATTCCCTACGAAATTACAGGCAAGTCCCTGGCATGTCCCAATCTTTGTGCTTTGTTACTGGAATTATTTGGAAAAGTGATGCTCACTCTTCTTACTCGTAGTGAAGGGGAAAGTGGGAGAAGGCATTGTTTTCTTCCGGAGGCTGTTATATTTTCCTTTTGTGGGCATAATGATCTTTATCTGTTTGTAGGTTTTTTTATTTGTAGAGTCCTCTGGTTTCCTTCAGAAATTGTGTTTCTAATTACTCCACTGGACGCATACATACCCACACACTTTTCCAGAGTATCTGCTGTGTCATATCATTGTTTTACTAATGACAATACTTGAACCTAGTGTGAGATATGTAGATTCACTGATAGGGAAATAATAGGTGGAAAAAGAAACAGATGATAGAGATAAATAATAGATGATAATATATAAATAGATAATCAGTACCCTCCTCTATATTAAAAACCTCAAAGCTTAAGGTTCCCTAAAAATTTGATTGACAGAGAGGAAAAAATTAAATATTTGTGAGTAGTCGGTACTTTCATCAGAAAATAACCATAGTGTACACTTAACATTATTTTCACCTGTCCAACATCTGAATCTCCTTCCTAGAAACAGCCAATTCCAACATGAAAAGGTCTTTTTTTTTTTTTCATCTCCACCAAACTGGTTGTCATTTGTGGACACGTGACCTACTCTCAGCCAATCAGATGCCAATACTCAGGATCTGGTAGCCATGAGAGAAAGATGTGGGAACAGTGCAAAATGTGTGCTACCCATAATGTCCTGTGACACTGCAGCAACTAAGGCAGGGCCAGTGGGGCTTGCACTGTTTGACAGAGGTACCAGCATCGTCCTCACCAGGACACTTCATTTGTTCCTGCCCAACCACCAAACATAGCTAGCTACCCAGCCTTCCTGGAAGTTCTGTGAGATAACTAACATCCTTTTCTTTTCATCTTCTGGTATTTCTTTTCCTTTACTCTAAAGATTGATCAATGCAATATATGTACAGAGTTTAAAAATTACATAGAAGTAAAACATTTATGAAGAAAAACAACTGTCCTCTGCTTGCTGTCTCAGCCCCTCCCACCCTCTAGCCATGCTCCCCTTCTTTGTCAATTTCTTGTGCAGTTTATCTCCATGTTCCTCCATAATATGCTACCTGGTGAGTCCCTGATTTATCAGTGTCAGACATCATCTATTGACTCCTTCTTATGCTAGATGATGAGTTCCTCTACTCTACTTCTCCTCACCCAATCCTCCAAACGCAGTCATAGAACAATTTCTTTTAACCCCACAGAGTATTAGCTTTATAAGGTCAAGAAAAAGATGATGTAGTACTTCTGAGGATCTTTCTTCTACACCATCAATTTTTGTCACACTTTTTTTTAGAGTTGCATAGCTTTCTGCATATTAATCATTGATATTTTTTCCAAATGCTTGATTATACAAGAATGTCAGTAATTTGTTCTAAGTATTCCCTCTGTTTTTCCTGGGGATCTGATGTTTACCTGGCTGCTGTCCTTCCAGTTGAATGCTTTCCTCCGGTGTTTGCTGGTCCTTTGGTTGTCTGTTCATGGAGTGAGGACCTAACACCAATGGGAAATCCAGTGTGTGTGGAAGGGCCCACATCCTCATAGGTTTCTCTCTAGAGTGGATTGGGGGAAAGTCTACATTGATGAACTCCTAAGTCCATGGTCGTTTCTTGGGGCTGGTCAATGTCTCCAGAGTAAGAACTACCAGTCTCCCTCACTGGGATATATTCCTGGCCACTGGCCTTCAGGGAGAGAGGCAAGGCATCCCACCAGGACGGGCTACATTGCAGGGTCCAGTGCCAAATGTAAATGTGGGCCCCTTGTTCCCAAAGCAGGAAAAATGCCATTAAAGTTACTAAATTATAAAGCTTTTTTTTCTTTCTGCAATCTTTCTTCTGATTTGTCATGGTGTTTTTTAGTTGCTATTTAAAGTTGTTTTATGTAAAAACAAATTAAATTTTACATTATTAGCATGAATGTTACTGTCCATCTTTATATTGTGCAATGCCAGTTTTTAATGCAAATATAAGAACATTTAACTCTTAAGCAGAATCACTGAAATTATATAATTTTTGTTTCATGACTTGTACTTGCACATATATACCATTCTTACCAAAGCAATGGAAATGCTGCACATACAAAAAAATCTTTTCATTTTACTTCCTGATAGGCACACATTCTACCAACATTCTCTACCTTCTAACTGATGAGTAAGTTAGAACTTGAAAGTAAAAAGAATTATGAGTTTCCCTTTCTTTCCTTCTATGTCTCCATTTTCATTATAAACAGTTTGCTAATTTTGGAAAATAACAGGAATAAGAAAGGACATGAGCCCAACAACATGCTCAATGGTTGAGCGTTGATCTATGAACCAGGAGGTTATGGTTAGATTCCTGGTCAGGGCACATGCCCGGAGGCAGCCAATCAATGATTCTCTTTCATCATTGATGTTTCTATCTCTCTCTCCCTCTCCCTTCCTCTCTAAAATCAATTAAAACATTTTTTTTAAAAAAGGACATGATAGGGCTCCTTGGTGGTCGTATTTCTTAGAATGCAGTGGCTCTTTTTCTGCATTTCAGAGTTTTGACTTGAACAGAAACCATGGTCCTTGAGGCTTTCAGTGCCTCGGGAAACTCACAGACTAACATGCTTGCCTTGTACTCACTTTGAGTCTTGCTAACCTACTACACACCTGGGTCCACTGGAATTGTGTGCTCATGGGGCATCACAAACCCTGTTCTTGAATAGGGCAGCAAAGAACAGTGGACATACACATTATGTGTGTCTCCTTTGCTCACATTCATGTCCCATCATCCCATTGAACTTCACTTACAAAACACAAGTTCAAAGATAAAATTATTAAAAATTTCAAGATGGCAGCAGCAGAGCATTAAGTCAAGCATAGGATTCTTCTGAGCCCTGGGCTCTCTGCCTCTGACACTAGCCCTGTGTCCTATACATTGCTATGCAGGACCTTTTTCCAACCCACTGCCCCACCCTCATGTATGGTGATGCCTGATTTCTCTGAATCTGCAATCTCCCCAGTTCAGTTTTTTTTCACAGAATAAATCTGTTCTATGTTTAAGAACTATATCTTTCATGTAAAACAGATCCACAGGCATGTGGGGAGCAGGTCCAGGATTACTGAGGTTCTCAGTGGGACAAACATGAATAGAAAATTGGGCAGGTTTATATAGCTTTGGTGGGGCAAAGGGGATGGGTAGGAAAGTGGAGAGAAAAGGATATAAAATACCAGACCAGTAAATGTTCATCAAGGCTTAGAAAAATAACCTGTTACAGACATGTCAATTTGTTTATTTAACTAAATATTAATGCTTCCATTAATGAATATTTTGTACCTTAGAAATGTCTTTGTTAAGTCTGACATTATGCAAACTTGTGATTTCCCAAAATGTTTTCTGTTTTTGTATTTTGGTGTAATGGGAAATTCTGGAGTTTACAGAACTGGCACTGAACCCTAGTCCCAGTATTCCTAAGTGTAGCTATAGATAAATTATTTAGCCTCTCTGGACTTTGCTTTTCTCTTCTAAAAATAATAACGGTAACTACCTAATTTCAGACTATGGTTTCAAAGATAAAATGAGAGTTGAAATTATATAATATAATGCCTAACACATTCTTGATATACAATGAATAAGTTTCTGGACTCGCTTTTAGATATTATAAAAAATATCTTATGATGATATTTACTAGTAAGAGAACTAAATATTAAGTTGAGAATGATAGAGCGTAACACAGATTTCTTATCCTCTGTGGACAATGAATAATAGATGATATGCAAATATGTAATTTTCCTTATTACATTCATCACTTTACATTTATATATGGAGCTAAACAATAAAGTATAACTGGTTTTTCATTTATACATGTATCCATGTAAATTTGATTGGACTTGAGCAAGGAGAAGTGATTTATTTAGGGTTTTTTATGTATTCTTTTTAAAAGATACTGTTACTGTTTCTAATTGGATATTTCTAATTGTTTATGACTAGCATTCAATAGTTATGTACTTTATTATTTTAAAGTATACTCCAGGAGGCCTTAAAATATTTATTCTGATATTGCTGTTTGCAGTTATCCTCTATCAGGTCCCAAACAATGGTCACCATGGGGCCATGTTGTAGTCCATCTGTGAACCATGTCCACATTGGGTACCAGTAAGCATGTGATCAGTGTCGGTATGCTGGATGTACCCCAGATCCTCTTTTTCTGCAACCATGTTTTGCTTTGTTAACATTAATGACTGATTGTTGGGGATGCTGAAGAAACTAACCACAAGAACCTACATGCATATATGGGATTGGCCCAATGTTTATAATCAAGTAGAGGATTGAAGTACCATAGTTGTTAGACTTTTGTTTGACCAGAAGAATAAATCCCTGTTGAAATGTCATGAAGTTACAATGCATAATCAATGCAACGTAAAATGGTGAGGAATATAATAACACAAACTTAACATAGACCAGTACATGATCAAGTGCCAGGTATTTGATAGTGAGAGTAAGAGATGTTAGAAGGTGATTGCTCTGGGTTGTGGAGCTGAGAAGAGAAGGTGGGGATTTATAAAGGTGGGGCTACATAAAGAAGATAAGACAAAGTCACTACATAATGGGAAAAAGCCTTAATGATTCTCAAAGTTAGGAGTAATTTTGTAATATATATTTTTACGCATAATGAACTTTGGTATTGTGCCTTGCATTTGGTATTATAAAAATCTCATAGGAGAAATGATGGCTCAAAGTGCAAGGAGAAGTGAAATGGAAATACTTGATTCTCTGGAAAATATGAGAAAGTTCATTCTGTTCTTGTCCATTACCAGCTGCTTTGCAGGAAAATAAATGCCCTGGGTACTGCTACTAAGTTTCTTCAAAGCAATTTGTGAAGGGAGAGGAAAACGTTCCAGATGCTCCAGAGCTCCAGAGGCAGTAGGAAATGTACATGATGCCTTGCCAGGAAAACAGACATAAAGTAAAACTCTAAAGGATCTCCAGGAAAGATTCCAGCCAGGATGACCCACGAACCCATGAAGCAAATTAGAAGCTCTGTTTCTAATTTTGACCACAGGGTTATTATAGAGTTTGCCAGTGCTTGCCTATGAAATCATTACCATCTTGCAATATATTCTTGGATCTGAGACTTCCTTAATAATGGATGGAGTAAGTGGTCAACTATGAGTTTGAGACAATGGGAAATGATTCCCTTTTCACTTGGAACTGAAATTCTATCACTGGAAATTCCCATCTTTGGATTTAGCTCTTTAGCAAGAGCTGACAATAAAACTTTAATGCTATTTAGAGGGCTATCCAATGTTGGTATTGGCTAACATTCAGAGGAGATTGCCCTCCGCTGGTTCTTTAACTGCGAGGAGAAATTAAAATAAGTCTCAGAGCTGACTGAGAACCAAAAGAACATAAAGCTCCAAAGGTCAACAAAAGAGGATGATCAAGAAAACCATGTATCTCCTCCACAGTTCCCTCTAGAGATGGCCATCCATGGGCCTCCTTTTAAAAACATGAAACGTAGACTTGCTTCGCTTCCAGCAGACACCTTGCTCAACAATATCTCCATTTCACTAACAAACTCTCCAACAGTCCTGCGGGTCCCATTCACTTCATAGTGAAATAATGGGGCCACAAAGAAACACCTGCCTACAATTGCAGGGATCATCAGAAGCAGAAACAACTACAGAATTCCCAAGCCACTGAGCAAGAATGTCCCAGAGGACAGGACGTGTCGGCATAATGTTCAAGTTCTGTTACTAGCCCTTCCTTTTCAACTAGCTCTCTCGGCATACCAGTTTATGAAGAAATAGAGCTCCCATTGTGTATGTACATATAACAGTATGAGGAGTCATTTTGTTCTTAATTTCTTTGTGATAAACAAAAATAGCCATGCCTACTTCAATGTGAAGTAACACCACACTTTTTTTTTCACTATGGGTTTGTCTACTGTCATCAGTTGGTGATTTTTCTTTTAATGGACTGGCACAGAGAGTCTTGTATTTGACTCACTGGAACTGACAGTATTTTCTTTGGTTGAGAACCAAATGGAAAACTATGCTTAGTTTCTGAGACACAAGAGCTCTATTTTGAGAAGGAATCAGACACCAAGGGACATAACTGGTTCTCAGGCAATCTTGAGTGAGATAAGCCTTTTCTTAAGTTCCCAAGTTCAGCCAAAACTAAACTTCTCTAAGGTTTGAGTCAGTGTGAAATGTGTGAGGTACCTCCTCCTTCCAGCAGCCTCTTCTGTTGATAGGGCAAAAGAAAGAAGACTAAGTGTGTAGCTGCCTCTTAGAGATTATGCAAGAAAATCAGGAGAGTGATACATGACAAATATAGAGGAAGTTGAGGGAATTGGAATTCTCACATCAGAAAAAAAGAAATCAGTGTAAATGTGAATTTAATTCTTAGTTTCCTCACAGATGAAAATAACAATGACACAATGAGAACCTTCTTATGATTAGAAAAAACACGAATGGGCATGTGGGACAAAGAGTATTCCAGAGTCCTGGGAAGCTCCTCGGGAAGGCAATGTGAGGGTCCTGGGTAACAGGACCATGTGGAAGAATGAGATGGTTGTTAGATCTTGGTGGGCACTCCCCCAAGACAAATGAACAAACAAACAAACAACATTGGAGTATATTAATCTTTGATTATGTTAGGAATAAATATCTGCAGGATGGCATCGGATTTTCTGTAATAAGGGCAGAATGCATGTGACTACATCTGAATTGCCGTCATGTAACAACATTATGCAATGAGGAAAGTGTAACTGGAAGTTAGATCAGAACTCATCGTATCTCTCTTTCAAGTGAGGTGCCAATGCACTAGGGCTCAGATACCCAACATAATATAAAACGGATCCCCACATGCACAGTTTACAAAAAAAAAAAATCTCAGAATTGGTTATGTAACTCCTGAGCCCTTTTACTTATTTTGAAAATTCAAAAGAATGAACATAGGAGATGGAAAGAGAAATAGTGAAGTGATTATGTGGACACAGCAGTTGTTATGCCTTGAGTGTGCCCACCCAAAAAAGGGGAGGAGGGGAAGAAAGGGCCTCCTCTGGCATCTCAGGCTCAACAGGGGCTTCCATAGGACCAGTTGATTATCTGGAAATGGATTTTGCTCAGTCAGGAAATGCAGAGAATTGGTTCCTCCTCATCAAGGAGAAAGATGAAACAGTCCTAAGAGGGAAGATTGAGGTGGTCCCACAATCAGCCTGCATGCTCCAGTAAGGGGCACATAAACGTTCCTGAGGAGCAGATGTGAGCGTTTGCATTGGGTCCTATACACTGCGGTGGAGCCTGGAGGGGCTCAAGGAGCAAGATGCTAGAGATTAAATCCATCAGGACTATATCCTGACTTCTCTTTGGTTATGACGATGAGAGGAAAGACATCTTGGCTCTGGAAACTAAAACAAATGTGAAAGATTAAAGTAAGATTTGAAAAAGAAGAAAATAACTTGCCCAGTCGGCGTGGCTCAGTGGTTGAGCGTCGACTTATGAACCAGGAGGTCACAATTCGATTCCCGGTCAGGGTACATGCTCAGGTTGCAGGCTTGATCCCCAGTGGGGGCGTCCAGGAAGCAGCCGATCCATGATTCTCTCTCATCATTGATGTTTCTATCTCTCTATCCCTCTCCCTTCCTCTCTCTGAAATCAATAAAAACATATATTTAAAAAAGAAGGAAATAACTTGATCTTAACCAAGCAAGAGGAAGAAAAATCAGTTCTAAACTTTAATATAAGATTCTCTACTATTGACCATTCATAAATAGAAATTAAGAGTTTTGAGGAAAAACCAGCTGTCAGACAGGTAGAAAATATGATAGAGCTCTTGAGAAAAGAGAATGCTCCTGGAACAGATGGACGCACCCCTGAGCTTTATACAGCATTAACTAGCTGTTTAAATAAGGCCTTAGCAGATGTTTTCAGTGTAATTTTGGAGGTGAAATGAAAAAAAAAAGTCCAAGGCACAAGGGGAATTGGTATCACAAATAAGAGACATCTTGAATTCTGAGTGCAAGTTATTGTAAAAAGTTTTTCCTTTATTTTTTAAAGCCTAGCCATAGTATTAGTGAAGTTGGAGCACATTACCAAGGTCAGCTATTAATGTATACAGGTATCCCCTGCTTTGTAAATAATTCTCATATGCCACTTCGCTTTTACAAAAGACCTACATTAGGAGATTCTATTGTCTAATAATGTTGGTTTGAAATATCGTATCTCCTCCCCAATTCTTAATTTATAAATATTAAAAACCTACAGAAAAAAGTGAAAAGTCAAAAGACTATATTAGTGCCTGGTTTTGCTAAGCCAAAGAAATCCGACAGGATTTTCACTCTTACTGAAAATAGAACAAAGCCAAAGTACCATTCCGCATTTGCCTTGCAGTGCGCTGTTGTGGAGACACTCTCACCCCAGGAGCGAGAGCCACACCGCCGCACTCCTTCCCAGGGCCACACTCAACACCTCAGCATCCAGCCACCATAGCTCTGAATTGTGTCTGTGGGCATCCGTGCTTCACCTCCATTTATTCTGCATATTAGCAAGATATGTCCAAAGGTAATTGCTTCTTTGCTTCATGCCATTTCAGTTTACGAAAGGTTTCATAGGAACACTATTTTGGATAGTGAGGGAAACCTGTATTGCAGTTTTAACCTTTAAAAAGTAGAGCTAGCCCTAACCGGTTTGGCTCAGTGGATAGAGCGTCAGCCTGCGGACTCAAGGGTCCCAGGTTCGATTCTGGTCAAGGGCATGTACCTTGGTTGTGGGCACATCCCCAGTAGGGAGTGTGCAGGAGGCAGCTGATCAATGTTTCTCTCTCATCGATGTTTCTAACTCTCTATCACTCTCCCTTCCTCTCTGTAAAAAATCAATAAAATATATATTTTTTTTAAAAAGTAGAGCCATATTTAGCCCTGGCTGGTTTCTCAGTGGTTACAGCGTGGGCCAGCCTGAGGAACAAAGGGTCCTGGCTTAGATTACTGGTCAAGGGCACATACTTCCCCACGTGAGGGAGGCAACCAATCATGTGTCTTTCTCACGTCAATGTCTCTCTCTTTCTCTCTCTCTCTCTCTCTCTCTCTTTCTCTCTCAAAAAATCAATGGAAAGTCCTGGCTGGTGTGGCGCAGTGGCACATGAGGGAGGCAACCAATCCATGTCTCTCTCTCCCTCCCTCCATCCTTTTTGCTCTCCCTAAAAAATAATAATAATAATAATAATAAATCAATAGAAAAATGTCCTCTAGGGTTTTATTTTGTTTTGTTTGGGGGGTGGGTTGGGGGGTGGGGGAGGAATCAAATCAATGGAAAAAATACCCTTTTTGGGTGAGGATTAAAAAAAAAAAAAGTAGAGCCCTATTCAAACACTAGCTCACAGTGAAAGCTACATGATACATACAGCTATGCATCAGAGACCAAAAAGCTGAGCAAACATTATATCTGCACTGCTATATGTATATGAGGTTTGCTTTTGTCATAGTACCCTGTTTGTAACGAATAATGAATAAATTCATTAGGAAGGAGATAATTCACAAAGAAAGGAAAAGATGCTCATAGGTCTATGTTAAATGTATTGGTATCTCACGTCATATACTAACCGCTCAGCCCATTCACTTCAACACCATGACTACATAGCATCTATGCCTGTAAAATCTAGGTGTATGTAGTGAGAAGTGATGTGGAATAATCCCGGTATGAAAGTCATAAAAATGTAAGGATAAAAGAAAGAATTAACCTATTTAAATAGTCACCTTTCACAGAACTTTTTTTATTCAGTGAGGCATTAAATCCAGCATAATTTAGAATATGGGTTTTTGCCCCTAAATAATAACCCAGGATATATAATTTCTAAGGTTCATTTTCCTCATCTGCAAATTGAGAATAAAAACAGCACCCACAAAGGGTTGCTATAAGAATTAAATCAGATATTGCAAAGTGCATTTATCAGTGTGTGGTAATAACAAGAATGCAACAAATGTTTTCCATTATTATTGTTATTATTGTTATTACCATTACTGAACTTGCTTACATTGATGGAACTTATTTACTTTACTATCTAGATCTATCTATTTTCTGACCTCTCAGGGCACCTTGTGTGCATGGCACTGCATAACTTATCATAAATCAATACATCCAGCAAGTAGTTAGTGACCATCAATTCTGTGACAAACATGTACTAGGGATACAACAGGGTTGGTAAGTAGGGCTGGTTTCTGCCTTCATAGAGCTCAAAGTTTGGAATAAGAATTATTCTAGAAATGTGATGCTATTGGGAACATTTTTGGCATCAGAAACATTTCAGAAGAATCCTTCCAAGACTCACATTGGGTCAAATAACTCACAAAATGGGTAAGAAGAACTTACTTTTAGGAAAACTTGAAGGGGAAAAAATGAACCTGAAACACGTGAGCCTGAAACAGATTGGAACATTTATCTGATCTTTTGAATTAATTTAACTCTGATGCCCACAAGCCTTGGTATTCCACACTTGGTTTTTCTGATGGTTCCGCTCCTCTTCAACTTCACTGTTGCTATTCTACTTTTTTCTCATCATCTCCAGCTCCAGCATGAGTCTATTCCTCCCAAGTGAGCTTCTGATATCTGGGCTCAGTCTGCTCTATCATTCCTTCCACCTCCCCTGATAGAGTCTTTCATGGAGTTTCTAGTCATCTCCGTCCCCTGTTTAAAACGCTGCAACATTTTCCATTGCCCACATGGCTTTCCATAGCAAACAAAAACTGGTCATGTATACAGAGTTTGCACAAAATCAGCTGAATAAATGCTGTCCCCAACTGTAGGTAGGCAGTTTGATCTTAATAAAGAAGTCAGAAGATTGGATGATTTGCTTCTTGTCAGCTATATGACCTTAGCCAAGTTGCTTAACCTCTTCTTGCCTCAGTTTCCCAGTTGCAGTGAATTACTCTTATTATGTCAGGTCTTGCCTTTTCTCTTGCCTTTTCTCTGCCTCTCGCCTCTGTTTTTCCACATGCTGGTCCCTCTGCCCAAAATACCCTGTCTCCTCTGTTGGGCTCCTCTAGTGTTATCATAGTTTCTCAGACCTTGATTTTAGGAATTGTAATGGTTTGTCATAGTTTTTTCTTTTTGTATCCATCTCTCCACTGGACTGCAAGCTCCTTGTGAGCAAGTTTAATACTTTATATTTTGGTATAATATTGCATAACTCAAAGTACATGCTCAATGAAGAAGTATATACTTTGTCACATGCATTATTTTGTCTGACAATTATAGAAACTGTACCTTTAGCGACTATGTGAGATTGGGAGAGTTGGTTTGGGACTTTTGTCCCATTGTCAATTATAAATATTCGGAAGCTACAGTAGAAGGTCATGTAAATAGAAATAGTACAAGTTGTTACTTACATTCTTTTTTAAAAATATATTTTATTGATTTTTTAGAGAGGAAGGGAGAGGGATAGAGAGTTAGAAACATCGATGAGAGAGAAACATCAATCAGCTGCCTCCTGCACACCTCCTACTGGGTATGTGCCCGCAACCAAGGTACATGCCCTTGACTGGAATCGAACCAGGACCCTTCAGTCCACAGGCCAACGCTCTATCCACTGAGCCAAACCGGTTAGGGCTGTTACTTACATTCTTGCATTGTCTTCAGATTCTCTCTTCTTTCTACTAGTCCCTGTGACTTTTGGGTATAGTGATATGAAACAAGAAAAATGGCTTAAATAATAAAAGTAATTAATACAGCAAGAAAGCAGAAGGGATTTTCAGATGTAACCCAATAAATAAATCTAGATCATGTCTCTCCATTTGTTAGTCACCACTCAAAAAACGTATTCCCAAGGGGTAATTTTCTACATTGTTTTCCATCCTCAAACCAAGCAAAAAATCTTTCATAATTTATGATTCACTTACAAGTTAAAACCTTTATTCTTTTGCTATTTATAATCCTCAACTTTAAATTTCCAAAATGTCCTCAAGTATTAAATCCAGGTAGGACATTGCCTATAGAACTCATGCTTGGTGATCCCTGGGTGACCCAAACAGGAAAACAATATTGCTTTAAGCTACATCAGCTCTCCACAGTGTCACTGGTCATGGGTAGCGGCAAATTCATGAGCGGCATTGTGGGAGGCAATGAATGGCTGGCCAGATGGTGCCTGTCAGAAGGTGTTGACTCTTTAGACAACTGGGACTGTTTCCTGGGAGTAAATGAGAGGTGTAGCAAAAACGGATTGCATCTCAATCACACAGAAGCAGACAGATTCACTGTAATGAAAGTAACCACATAGCCAGGTATATTTTTTTTTCTCTTCTGATTTTGTTTTCCATCCTCAAAACAAGCAAAAAATATTTCATAATTTATGATTCACTTACAAGTTAAAACCTTTATTCTTTTGCTATTTATAATCCTCAACGTTAAATTTCCAAAATGTCCTCAAGTATTAAATCCAGGTAGGACATTGCCTGGATTTAATAGTAGTAGACATGGAGGAGGGGCTAAATGAAAATATAATATTCATGGGGGGCAAAAGTTCTCAAAATGCCATTAGGAGAAGCTGTATGTTTACTTCATTTTACATAAGATACAGTATGTATGCCCTCTGCTAGTAAAACGCAGAGCCATTAACATTTTGCACTGGCAGGGCAGTTTCCTAGTGAGCAAGGTTGGCTGCTCAGGGTATGATTCTCCCTCACCTCCCTCCGCCTTTACCAGTGTTTAATCTCTTTGGGGCTCTCTCCTTTTGGTTACCATAGCCACCCCAGGCTGACCCCCAGGAATGTGTGCTCTCCCTTTAATATTCTGGGTCATTCCTGGCTAAAAACTCTTTTCTTAGTGTCTCTTAGCTGATACTGACTGGAATACTTAAGTCTTTATTCTGGATTAAAGTACAATGCTGGCAGGGGCACAGCAAATGGAGAAAACAGGCAAGGGAAGGAGAAAGGGGCACTGACACTCTATGACTCTGTGTCTAGGAGCTTTCCAAGTCTAGGAGCTATTTCACTGTATCCTCACATCAGTCATATAAAGATTTTATCATTCATGCTTTATAAGTGGTGCAACGAGACTCAGAGGATTTAGTAACTTGCCCAAGATCAACTGTTGGTAAATGACCCAGCTGGACTTCAAACCCAGGTGTGCTTGGTCCTGCAAAGTACAGCTGACTCACATCGAGGGCCGGCTCATCCAGAGCACCAAAGGACCCCTCAACTCTACGTCGCCTGGGTTTCCTAACTCCCCACGGCCAATCTATCTCTGTGGGGACAGTGCCGCTGCCTTCCAAAGGGAACCACCCTTCCACTGTCCGGCTCACTTCATGGGTCAGGCCAAGAGGGACATCCCGCAGCCCACCTGGACTTAACTCTCTGGCTTCTGGCTGTCCAGCCCGAGACACTCCATTCAAGACGGCTGGTTCTCACTCAAATCCAGTAGGATTCTGACCTTTACGAACAGGACATAACGCAGTAGTGCCTTATCACCATATGACCTTCCACGTGCCTTCCACACAGGAGTTACACACAAATACAGTCAGAGAGAGTGTCCCCCCCACAGACAACAGCATATCATTTTCATAGAGAGGAGGGGGAATGCGATAGAAACCACTGCGAGCACACAGGTTACAGAAAGAGCAGGCTGGGGTCTGGTCGTGAAAATCAGCCCCTTTCCGCTTTACCTAGTAAGGTCCTGTTCCTTTCCAAAGGCCCGGCACAGACTCCTCCTCATGAAGCTTTTTCTGATGTCTTCGTGTAGTCCAAATTTACCCATTTTCTAATCTCACAATGTTTTCTTTATACTTTCATTATTGACCTAAAATTATGCTGCCTGTGGTATAATTAGTTCTTTATGGTTTTCCACCGCTAGTCAAGTGAAAGCTCTGTGTGAGCAAGGAGTGGGCCTTTTCTCAGGCAGTTCTTAGAGAAGGTCATTAGAAGCAGTAACAGTGGTAATAATACTAACAGTAATGGCCACCAGTGACTGCACCACCCATACCACCCTTAATATAAGAAATACTAGAGGCCTGGTGCACGAATTCATGCACGGGTGGGGTCCCTCGGCCTGGCCAGCGATTGGGGCCGATCGGGAGGTTGGCAGGCCAGGAGGATGGTTGTGGGAGTGCACTGACCACCAGGGGGCAGCTCCTGTGTTGAATGTCTTCCCCCTGGTGGTTAGTACACATCATAGCGACTGGTTGTTCAGTCGACTGGTCATTCGGTCATTTGGTCGCTTAGGCTTTTATATACAGTGGGGCCTTGACTTACGAGTGTCCCGACTAACGAGTTTTTTGAGATACCAGCTGTCTCTCGGCCGATTTTTTGCATTGAGTTGATAGAGTAATTTGAGTTAACGAGCTCCTTAACGAGCTCGGTCTCAGAACGAATTAAACTCGTAAGTCAAGGCCCCACTGTATATAGATTAGCCCTATTTTATAGATGTAAAAGTTAAACAACATACCCAACATCACGCAACCTGTATCTAGCTTCATTCTTACATCTGACTAATTCCCAGAGGATATGTTGTTGTTGGGGGTTTTTTGCAATAACTACTAAATGTTTTCTGAAAGAGTAAGAATAGTAAAACACAGGTTTCCCAATTTTGCTTTATAAACAGCTCAGAGTAAATCAAACAGGCAGAATAGGTTTGTTGCTGTTTTTACCGTCTAATATGGCCAGCCTAAGTAATTCCAATTTCACAGGCTTGTATTCCCAAGATGCATCAGTAGCTCAAACATAAAAATGTATGTATATTGAGAATACAAAAACAAATATAAGAATAAGTGGAGATCCTAAAAGGCACAAACTTTCAGATACAAAATAAATAAATCCTGGGGTGGTAATGTACAGCATGGTGACAATAGTTAACAATATTGTATTGTATATTTGAAAGTTGGTAAGAGAATAGATCTTAAAAGTTCTCATCACAGACATAAAAAATTTGTTTAACTATGTGTGGTGATGGATGTTAACTACATGTATTGTGATAATGATTTTACAATATATACATATAACAAATAATTATGCTGTACACCTGAAACTAATACAATGTTATATGTCAGTTACATCTTAATCAGAAAGCATAAATATGCATAATAAATACTTCTGCCACAATTTAGATGGTCCCTGTTACACTGAAGGTACTCTTTTACTTCACAGCAAGTTAGCTGACTTGCTACTTACTACTCCATAAGTCTCTCTGTCAACTTCTATAGACACTCTGTAGATATCAAATCCTATGGAAAGGGGTAAAACAAGTCAGAGAATGTTCTGCTCTCTATATTAGTATGTAATAAGCAATGTAAATTCAGTATTGTCATTTTTAATAGAACGAGAAGTCTTTGGGGGGAAAAGAATTCTTCATGCCTTGACTAATCAAGCTTTATGGCATTGTGAACAATAGCTGCTGCCAGAGGTGAGGGCTGTGAATATTAAGTGACTTCCATGCTAGAATATGTAGACTTATCCCAGCTGTTGGATATAAAGACGGCTCCTGCTCCACTGAGTCAGAGACAAGTCTTATACCCGGTGATAATGATAATCAGACATGAGCAAACAAACAATAAGGAATATAAAACTACCATCATTGATGATGAGGAAATCAGAAGAAAGAAAAATAAAGATAAGAAAGTCACACTAGCCCACACATAGAGGCACACACTTGGGAGAAGAAGAAAAGAGTTATCATGTTCAATCTATTGTATAGGGCAACTGGTGTCTTATATAATCGATAAAATGATGGGCTAACAATAGTATTAATCACAATCAATACAGGGCTAAAAATGTTTTCCCTCATTTGATTAATTAACTAATCAAATTAGTTTGTTCTAACAAATGATTTCGGGTTATTAATTATTAACTGTGTTAGGTTCTTGTGGGGGGAAACAAGGAAATCCTAAAAGGTAGTTTTTTCCCTCGAGCTTCCCAGAGTCTCCTTCATTGCACACCTACTAGTATTAAATGCTTACCCTGTACCAGGCACTGTTCCTATATCTCTGTCCCACAGACCAAGAAATCCTTGAGTGTAGGAGCACACCGACATGTAAGAAAACCATTATGAGGCAGCAGGTCAGCACTGATCAGGAGGATGGCCCTTGGGAAGCTTCCCGGAAAAGATATTGATTGAAATTATCTTGATTAGTGAGTAAACACCATGTATTTGAGACAACATGGGCATGAGGCCATATGCCACAGTTAGAAAACAATAAGAGAATCCGAGTTGTGGAACAGCCGTGTCTTTAAGATGGTGGAAGTTCAGGTATCTGGGAAGGTGGCAGGGGCTGGGCATGAAGGGTCTCCGTGCTGTGATCTGGAAGTTGGGCTTTACCCCATTGGCGATGGAGGGATACTAAGGACCAAAACACATGCACAGGAAAATATAACCAAAAGCATAAGGGAGTAAATATGAAGAACTAATATTAAGAGCTAAAGTTTCAGAGGACCTGTCTTGAAGGCTGAATAAGCAGAAATGAGAAGACCACCTGCTACAGACACAACCACCATTCCTAACTCCTTTCTCTTGCTTACATCCTACTATGAAGACAAAAATCAGGATATTGGCTTTCTAGCCTCCTTTAGAGCAGAGGTTTGGCCATGTGATCCTGATCAGTTCAATGAGCTTAAGTGAATGTCTGCTGGGGCTTCTCACAGACACAAACACAAAGGAGTTGCACCAGCTACTTAACAAAGGAAAGGCTTAAGCAAGCTTTCTCTCACCCCCCACCACGCCCCATTTTCTGCCTTTGAAAAGGCCCTGTATCTTGTGAATTTTGACACTGCAATGGCCAATTTAGGATCATGAGAGAAGGCTCAGGGCCTTCTGTTTCCTAAATTGAGACCAACCCATCAAATACATCATTCCAGCTTGAATGTATTTATTCTAGTGAACAGACCATCCCTAACCATCCAATCACTACCATTTATTTTCTAAGGTACATATACAAAACTTCATTTTGCTACATCATCAGGTTCAACAGAGTAAGAAAAAACAAAAAGCTAAAGGACAGATACATGAGGACTAGAGTGAAGTCCTGTATGGGGTTCATGTTCAGACGGCCATGCCATATAATTTAATGAATTGGCACTGGTACTTGCTTTGTTTTTATAATTAGACTAGAGGCCCGGTGCACGAAATTCGTGCATGGGGGGGAGGGGTGTACCCCTCAGCCCAGCCTGCACCCTCTCCAATCTGGGATCCCTCTCACAATCCAGGAATGCTGGCTCCCAACCACTCGCCTTCCTGCCTGCCTGATCAGCCCCTAACACTCCCCTGCCAGCCTGATCGATGCCTAAATGCTCCCCTGCCAGCCTGATTGCCCCAACTGCCCTCCCCTTCAGGCCTGGTCACCCCTAACTGCCCTCCCCTGCAGGCCTGGTCGCCCCTAACTGCCCTCCTCTGCAGGCCATCTTGTGGCAGCTATCTTTGACCACATGGGGCGGCCATCTTGTGTGTTGGAGTGATGGTCAATTTGCGGCAGCTATCTTTGACCACATGGGGCGGCCATCTTGTGTGTTGGAGTGATGGTCAATTTGCATATTACCTCCTTATTATATAGAATGAGCAGATTAGATTAACTGCAATATAAGGATGCTGACTGGAAGTTGGGACCTAGAACCAAATTCATTCCCTGGGGTTGAGGACATGTTTTGAGCACAGATGCCCATGGATAAGGACCCAGGAGACATCTGGACCTCCTGTGTTCTTCTCCTGTATGTTTTATACCTCCCTTTCCATATATGTACATTTTGGGTTATAGAGATAATAGGGCCCATCTCTTTACTAGTCAGGGATAACAGGGATTATTAGCAAGGTGAGACTTGGGCACCAGGAGCTAACCAGAAATCCATAACTGGGTTCCAGGGCAGAGTACCAACAGCAAGTGTAACTTTTAGGTTTGTTAAATCTAATGTAACAGAACCTTGACTTTCTAAAGTCAGGACTGGTTCTAAACACAGGGAGGCTGTTTGCCTCCTACTGGGGGACGGCTGGTGAAGCTGTGGGGGAAGGTGACTGCTCATCGGAAGGTGAGACAGGATCTGATCGGCCTGTTTCCATTTGGTAAAATAATGGCCTTAAATCTCTAATTTCACTCACTCCTGACTGTTTTTCCTGCAATTCTAAAACTCAATGAAGAGATGTGCCAAAAAATAGAGCTACATAAAGCGGGGATTTTTCTGTACTTACATTTTAGTCAGGGACCCTTAGAAATAAGCTTCCCCCAGCCTTCCCCCTCAAATATGTATCAGACTCCTGGGGAGATATTGAGTAAGACAGAGATTAATTAAAAACAAAAACTATTACCTAACTAGCTCCAGATCCGTTCAATTTATACACTATTTAAAAATATCTGTAAGCATTATATTACTCATGATATAGCAAAGTCATACTAAACTAATATCCTCCCGAATTTGTAAAGCCATTTTGTAATACCTCCTTGTATTGCTTGTATTGTTACATGCTCTGTTGTTGTTATTGTTATTTGTATGATTGCTGATTGTTACATAGTTCTCTACTGGGGTTTTGAGTCCCTTAATGTCTCTCTTAGAGATTCCTAGTCTCACAGCTTCTGAAATGACAACAGAGCTAAAACAGAAGGAAATACAGTATCAAACCCCTGCTGGCGTTATTCTATGTAGCTTGCTCAGAATGGAAACACTGTGTTTATCCATTTGCATATCAACTCCAACCTGTGCGGGAATATCAATTGATTTCCATAGCTGCTCTCCTCTTTGTTTTTCTGAAAGTAAGCATGCCAATGGTGCATGCTGATGAGCTAGTATCCTCTCCCCCATGCACACAGAGGAATTGTACTAATCATTGAACTTCAATCTGTCTGGGAAACAGGTATTTTTTTGATTAGATGATTTGAGAGCAGGTGTAAAGTTTTCTATTAATAAAACAAATGACAAATCAATACAAGATTTCATTTAGTACTAATGTATTTTTAATAAGTTTATTTTGACAAGTATATAGTTAGGTTATCATCACTGATTCTGATTGCATTGATCACCAAATGAGATGCTGGAATGTGGAATACATTATTAGCTCACTATCCTATTTCAAGGGCTTGAATTTTGATAATCAGAATATAATAATTTAAGTGCCTTGTAATTTCCAATGTCTGATCCACAAAAAGAATATGTACCTGAAAATACGTTCTAAACAAATTTCAGGATAAAATCTCAATAAACTGGTAGCTTCTATCTGCTGGAAAAGAATCCAACAAAAGAAGCACTAAGGGATTAAAAAGTACAAATTGGTTGTTATGGAATAGTCATGGAGATGTAAAGTACAGCATAGGGAATATAGTCAATATGCATGGTGTCAGATGGGTATGAGATTTAGTGGGATGATCACTTAGTAAGCTATATAATGTCCAATCACTGGGGCGTACACCTGAAACTAATATAATATTATATGTCAATTGTAATTGCAAACTAAAAAACAATTTAAAACTAGAAGCACTAACATATGTAATTTCCAAATTTTTATGAGAATCACTCCTTTCATAATATTGGCTTTAAATATACAGAAAGGAATGAAAATCACACACATGGATGCCTTTCTAGGGAACGGGCTGCTAGCAAATTTGTCCTGATAGGCAATTTGTTCCACTCCACTATGTCTACCTATTCCGTTCATGTTTTTCGTGGTATTGAGAAACTTTTCAAAAATGTTTCCTCACCTTGCAAGTGATGGTCTGACCTCAGAGTAACTCAGATTCCACAAAATGCAAGTCATTTGAGCAAAACGACCATTACTGAGATTGTTACCTGGTCAGGTAATTCAACAGCTTAATGTCAGCAGTGCTCAGGAATGACACCTTTCTCAACGCAAATGAATTTTTCAAATGCTACATTCAGTTTGACACACAGATAGTTCCTGTGACAGGCTTATTAGTGTATTTTTAATATGAGTTAAAGACACAAAACCACAGAAGTCATTTTCTTGAAAGTAATTGCAGAACAAGACATTATCTGTTATCAAAGCATATGAAATGTGTTGAAAAAGCTTACAAAGAAAACTGATGCTGTGGGAAATTTTAAGTACATTTTAGATTGAAAACCGAAAATATAAGAAAAATGCCTGGTACATGTTTTTGGAGAATGTTCATGCAAGATAACAGACTTTGAATATAAACAAGTACTTAGAAAACATTTTTAATTACTTAAAAGGATAGCTGTTCTTTTTTAAATGTGTGAATTTGTGAAGTAACTACCGGTAATTACCTGAGGGGGTATAGTTATTGAGCTGGCCTACAAAACTATGCATTCCTCCAAAGACACTTTACTTGTATTGACAAAAATACAAAATGGAAAAGGTAATATACTGTATGGAATCTAATTCAATCACAGAACAGTATGCATTATATAACATATTTTAGTGCTTCTTTTGGTGGATTTTTTCCAGCAGATAGACACTTCAGCAAAGAGATCATAATAATATCTAACATTTGGTGAATTCTTTTTTTAATTTATTGATTAAGGTATTACATATGTGTCCTTATCCCCCCATTACCTCCCCGACCCCCCCCCACTCATGCCCTCACCCCCCTATTGTCTATGTCCATTGGTCAGGCCTATATGGGTGCATACAAGTCCTTTGGTTGATCTCTCCCCCTTACCTCCACCCTCCCTCTTAGGTTTGATGGTCTGATCGATGCTTCTCTGTCTCTGGATCTGTTTTTGTTCATCAGTTTATGTTGTTCATTATATTCCATAAATGAGTGAGATGATGTGATATTTATCTTTCTCTGACTGGCTTATTTCACTTAGCATAATGCTCTCCAGTTCCATCCATGCTGTTGCAAATGGTAAGAACTCCTTCTTTTTTACTGCAGCATAGTATTCCATTGTGTAGATGTACCACAGTTTTTTAATCCACTCATCTACTGATGGGCACTTAGGCTGTTTCCAAATCTTAGCTATGGTGAATTTTGCTGATATAAACATAGTGGTGCATATATCCTTTCTGATAGGTGTTTCTAGTTTCTTGGGATATATTCCTTGAAGTGGGATCACTGGGTCAAATGGGAGTTCCATTTTTAGTTTTTTGAGGAAACTCCATACTGTTCTCCACAGTGACTGCACTAGTCTGCATTCCCACCAGCAGTGCCCGAGGGCTCCTTTTTCTCCGCATGAATTCTTGGTATTTACATATAACTATTCTAAGGAGTGATGTTTTATATTAGTTCATGGAATACTTACATTTGGAAATGATATTTTTCATCTGACTTTATCAGAATTTATTAAATTGTATGACTGACTTCCTTGACCACCCCTCCCTAAATCTATATCGAAAATATTTACGTGACAATGTAAACACTTTTTAAACGTGTCTTTCATGGAACAAATTAACTCTCAAGGTTATCATTAATACCAGGGTAAATGTTGCTATCAAATATTCCTTGGTACTATTCAAATCCTACTTGTCATCTTTTTTCTGAATGATCATTGCTCTACATTACACAGCACATTTTGTCAAATTATTTCAAATATCTATTATTTGCATTATTTATTCTATTTATTGTCACTAGGTAGGGTCTGTCTAAAAATGTCTATCTAGGGTGAGGGTGAGGGCAGGATTGGGGGGATGAGGGGACATTGGGGGGGAAAGGACACATTTGTAATATCTTATTCAATAAAGGGGAAAAAATAAATAAAATATTCTATTGTGTAAAAAAAATAAAAATTAAAAATAAAAATGTCTATCTACTTCATTTGAATGTAATGTTTTCTTGAAAGCTAAAAGCTCCTGGAAGATAGGGTCAGCTTTAATTTGCTTTCATTTTCCCGGGGCCCAGACAGTGCTGGGCACACTGTAGGTGTTTCAGTTGCTTTGAGCTGAAGTCCATTAAGCACTAATGCTTAAAAAGAACTTTCCTCACCTTAGGATGCAATCTAATAAGCTTGGGAGAGCCTCGGGTGTGAGGTAACAATAAAGTGCACGGTGCCTGCTCAGGTGGTCAGTAGAAGGAAACAGGACTCAGCTCCTTCCCTGAGAAGGTTCAACAGTAGCATCTTTAGGAGGGCGACAAGTACAGTATAACATGACCTTCCTTCCTGCCCTGACAAAAAGTACATGGAATTAAGAAAAGTCAAACGTGCACAGTACTACATGGCACACCCAGGCCCTGGCCGGCTCATGGCTACGTAGGTAACTCCAGGCACCTCCATCTACCTGGCCCAGGCTCATTTTCCCTTTTGTAATTTTGTAATGACCCCAGAGGTTTTAGTGAAGCATTGTAAATAGAGCATTTCCTCTCTTTGTAAGCGCTCAATCAACGACAGCTATTATTACATCTCAGTAGCCTATTGGTAGAGGAAAATGCGGTGGATATTTTATATAACAGCAGACTGTTTAGCAGATGGCTTTGTTAATGAAGGAGACAGAGGGCCTCTCAAACTGAGAAATGGTGGAACCAAAGACAATGATGGCTTGATTACTTTCACCTGGTGAATCTGTGGGACACACCTACCAAATATGTAGTATTTGCAAATCAGTTTTTCTTGTCCAGTGGGAAGAGAGTCTCTTTTTCTGAGCTGGTGGGCATCCTGCAAGCTCCTTTTCTAGCAGCTTCAGGCTGAAGTGAGCCCCGCAGGTACCAGCCCAGGTTCAGCTTTGGCTGCGGTGACATTGTTCCTCCTCCCAAAAGCTTGTAGGGTAGGGGATTCCCTCCATTCTCCTGGTGAAGCCGTATGTAGCTCAGGAGTTGGAGTTACAGGTGGACATTCCCGGGAGAGGAACTATGTTAAGAGCAAGGAGGTGAAGGTCACAGCACAGAAGGAATAGGATGGAGGTGGCCCCAGGTTTCTGCCTTCCATGGCTGAATCGTGGTGTCACTCACCTCTTTAAGCCTCAGTTTCCTCATCGAGGCACATTTACCATCATAACACTCGCCTTGACTACTTCAAAATGTTGTTTGAAATCAGATAAATGAAGAGACTCCCAAAATAGATTTTGGAAATATATAAGGGTCATTATTTCTTCAAGACGCTGCTTAAGAAGTATACAGAGCTGTAACTCTCAGGCTCCTGGGGGATCTCAGACAAGTCATTGAACACGGCTTGTCTGGGAAATAGACATAACTCCATCTCGCTGGATTCGTGTGAGATATGAAAATACAAATGCGCTCAGCCTTCTGCAAAGTCCAAGGTCAGCAAAACAAAGTGCATTAATTATTTAAATGTTTCTCCCAAGAACGTACCCCAGGTTGATGTCTAAGGCACAGTGAGAGCCAGAAATCTTTCTGTTGCCATACAGAGAAGCAGAGTCAAGCTGTCGCTCTTCCTGAGCCCTCCTGGCCACATCTTTGGTTCTTTCTCTACTCCCACACATTTTACCTTTAATTTCTGTTGAACTCAAAGTTTTGCCATTTCTTGCTCTCATTTTTTCCTTAGGCTGTTTTTTTCCCCTAACAGACTCTCCAAACCCCACACTGTAGAATTAGAGATAACAGTTCTCCAGGGGACTGAGCTCTGTGCTCCGCTTGCCTGGTCCGACTCAGTCTGCTCTGGGTGCATTTGCTCAGAGTTGGCTGAGGCATCATTAAGTTCCTGGTTCCCTTGGAGATTAGGGCTGTGAAGTTCACATGGGGTGCATTCAGCTCACACATTCTTTCAATCTCTATAAAAATTAAAATGCAGCAGGTATTGTTTCTGCAAATCTCTATGCAAATACTTTCTGCCCGTGCTGACCAAGGAAATCAAGTCCATTAGAGCAGCTAGTGCTCATCCTGCCTTCTAAGAAGAGGAGACTCATAAATATTAGTCTGCTGGAACAGCAAGCAAATTGTTTTTAAATGCATTCTCTCTGGCTTTTAAGTTTCTTTGGCGTTTGAATATGAGCCAATTAATATGCTCTTTGACATCAGAAAAGTGAAAACAAGACACTAAGAAAGGAGTAGATGAAGATCTGAAGAGAACCAAATATTCCAAACCTTATCAGAAAATGCTGGTCGATCCCACTATATTTCTTCCCATTATCCAACATCCCCCAAATCATATAATCAAGACTACCAAAATGAGAAAAAGTTATTTGCTTAGACAGGTAGTGTTACATAGGGTATGAGCATTAAAACATTAATTTCTATCTAATGAAATCCCCAGTGCCTTTTGGGAAGACAGCATGGCATAGCTGTTAAGACCTTAGTCTGATAGATCTGGGTTTGAATCCTGACTCTGTCCTGTGCTATCTAGTGACCTTGATTAAAACATTTTAGTATTTCTGAGGTAGTGGTATTTGATTAGGGGCATCCAAAGGCACACAAAAAAAAGAGTATTTATTTTGCTATATAATCCATTCCATGGGTTGCCTGGCAACAATTCAGAGAAATCATCCTTAAGATTCTGTTCTTCTAGAACCACTTCCAGTAGCAAAATCTGAATTTGGGTCAGAAAAGTAGAACCAGTAGGAGATAGATGATAGATAGATAAATAGTTAGATGATAGCTAGCTAGGTAGCTAAGTAATTTGTTACAGGGATTTGGCTTACAGTTGTGGGGGTGACTAAGCAATCCCATCCATCTGTAGGCTGGGCAGTCAGGATCATGAGCGAAATGAAACTCCATGGGCTGGGGCCAAAGCTGTTATCCACCGACAGAATCCCTTCTCACTATAAAGAAAACCTCAGCCCTGATTCTGAGGCTTTCCAACTCGTTCAGTCAGGTCCACCCAGGTTATCCAGGACAATCTTCCTTACTGAAGTCAAAGTGATGAGAGTGACTAATTATATATGCAAAACACCTTCACAGCAAGACCCAGAGTAGTATTTGATTGAAGAGCTAGACCAGTGTAGGAGGGACTGTAGTCTAGTCAAGTTAACACATGAAAACATCATCATAAATATTTCAAAAATCCAATGCTAGGCATAAACCTAAAAAAACTTGCATGATGTCTGTGTGGAAAACTACAAAATTATATGAAGAGATGTGCTTAAACACAAATGGAAGGTTACCATGTTCATGAATCAGAAGGCTCGATACTGTGGAGCTAACAATGCTCCCAAATTTAACAATAGGTGGATACAATTCTAGTGAAATCTCTAGCAGATTTTTGTATATGCGTTGAAATTGATAAATGAAATGTGATATTTATGTGGAAGTGTTAAAAGCTACAAATCATCTCAACAATCCTGAACAAGAAGAAAGCTGGGCACACTCCAGATATCAAGACTTATTATAAAGCTATGTTCATTAAGACAGTATAGACTGTCATAAAAATAGAGTAACATTGATCAAGAGAACAGAACAGAGTCCAGAAACTAAAAACATAAAATGTGGGGTCATTTGATTTATGACAAAGGAGCTACTCACTGCAATGCAGTGGGGGAAATGATAGACTTTTCTACAAATGGTTCTAGGTCAATGGATAAGGCATGAACAAAAAGTAAATCTTTGTTCTTACCTCATAACATACACATGTAAAAATCTGTCCCAGAGAGGCTGTAGATCTAAATGTGAAAGGTAAAGTTTTAAAAAAAGCTTTTAGAAGAAAATACATGAGAATATCTTCATGATCTTGGAGTAAGCAAAAATCTCATTAATAGGACCAATAACCTCTAACTATAAAGTTATGTTTATGTATTTTAACATATATATTACCATCCAGAATATATGTTCATCAAAGGACACCATTAAGACAGAACAGAGTGCAGAAAAAGACCCATATGTATGGAGTCAAATTGATTTTGGTAAATATTCTGCATTCCTTTAATTTAGAAAAGGAAAATGTTTTCAATAAATGTAGTAAAATTATTAAATAAACATATGGGGGGAATGATCCTTGACTCCTACCTTACACCTTATTTTTTTAAAATCTCAGGATGGCTGAGACCGGTTTGGCTCAGTGGATAGAGCGTCGGCCTGCGGACGGGGGGGTCCCAGGTTCGATTCCGGTCGGGGGCATGTGCCTGGGTTGCGGGCACATCCCCAGTGGGAGATGTGCAGGAGGCAGCTGATCGATATTTCTCTCTCATCGATGTTTCTGGCTCTCTATCCCTCTCCCTTCCTCTCTGTGAAAAATCAATAAAATATATTTAAAAAAAAAAAAATAAAATAAAATAAAATCTCAGGATGTGTCAAAGACCTAAATGTAAAACTAAGTGCTGATAATAAATAGTTTAGTTCTTGATCTGAATGCATTACAGGGATACATATGTTTTGTGAAAAATTTCAGCTATTCACGATACTTTTTTGTTTGTGTACTATCCTTATATAATAAAAGGCCAATATCTGTAATGACCAAAACGACCAAATGAATGGTCGCCAGGAAGTGCATGGAGCACCTCTCGGTCCCTCCCCCACAGCCCACAGGCTTCTATAACAGCAAGGCTACGAGTCCCGGATTGGAGAGGGTGCAGACTGGGCTGAGGGTACCCCCCTCCCGTGCACAAATTTCATGCACTGGGCCTCTAGTATAGGTATAATTTTGATGCATTCACACAGGATGGCTATCATTGTGTTGGCTCTTGTCATTTTTTTTTATTTGACAATCTTAAGGGAAAATATATCAGTGTCTCTGACCCCTTTTAAAACAGGTATTGTCTGTTTTAAAAATTCTTATGGCACACCAGTGTGTTGTGGCATCCAAGTTGTAAACTGCTGCTCTAGACCAACATTTACTCAGAGGGCCTTTTGAACAAGATATTCTTTTTATGATTTATGCAATCATTTTAATGGTGTTGATTAGTGATATTTCATAGTGCATGTCTTTGTTAAAAATACTATTCTTTTAAACATTACAATATTTCATTCATCTTATACAACACTAGAGGCCCAGTGCACAAATTCGTGCATGGGTAGGGTCCCTCAGCCTGGCCAGCGATCGGGGCCAATCAGGGTCGATCAGGGCAGGCCAGCTGGGGGAAGGGACTGCAGGAGGTTGGCTGTGGGAGTGCACTAAACACCAGGGGGCAGCTCCTGCATTGAGTGTCTGCCCCTTGGTGGTCAGTGGGTGTCATAGCTACCGGCTGGTCATCTGGTCATAATGGTCGTTTAGGCTTTTATATATAGAGATTCCTATTAGTTGCAAAAAGACAGATATTCCTGTACCTGTTTTACAAATAAGCAAAACTAAGTCATAATGGAGCATACTATAGACAGCAGAGAACTAAACCTAGGTTTTTCTAACTATAGAATGTTAGATAAAAAAACTAGTGATTCATTCTCATTTTTTCCTAAAATAATGTACTGTTTTTGTGACTTCCCAAGAGAATTTCCTTTCAGGAACTTTAGCTTATTCTCGCTGTGTGCATAGACTTTGCTAAGTAGGGAAAGGCCAGCATTCAAACGCTGGCAGTAACTTTACATTAAGAAGCTGGCACTGGCATCATAACTGTCTTCTAGAAATGCAGTTTAAGCAGTTGCGGGCATACACATAAAATATGTGTATAGAATCCTAATATATAAAAACCTTGGGCCGTAATGACCTGTCATGACTGAGGCTCAACCAACCGGAAGTCAGTCCTCCAGTCAGGCAACCCAGCGCTGACTGCTTCAGCTGCAGGCGTGGTGCCCCAATACTGACTGCTGAGGGGGATGAGAATCAGGGCCAGAGAGGCCTGAAGAGAGAAGCAGGGACTGATCTGTTGCCTCTATGGCAGCTTTTGATCAGCACTTGCCTCTTTCTTTCTCTCCCAGTCTGGCCAGCAGCCATGCCTCCATTTCTCTCTAGGCCTCCACCGGAGCTGCTGATCAGCCCCGCCTTTCTGATCAGACCCCATTGGTAGGCCCAGAGACACTGACTGGCATAGGAACCGACCAATCAGCACCAAGTGTAGGGGCTATGAAGAACCAATGGCTGTCTAGGAGGTGAAGCTTTTGATGCTGACTGGCATAAGAACTGACCAACCAAAACCAAATCTGGGTGCTGTGAGGAGCCAATGGCTGCCTAGGAGGCAGAGCTTTTGACGCTGACTGGCATAGAAACCAACCAATCAGAACCAAATTGGCCAGCAGAGGAGGGCCATTGGGGCAAGATCATGCTGGCAGGGGAGAGCCATTGGGGGCGAGATCAGGCCAGCAGGGGAGGGCCATTGGGGGTGAGATTAGGCCGGCAGGGGAGGGCAGTTGGGGGCAACCAGGCCAGCAGGGGAGGGCCATTGGGAGCAACTGGGTCTTCAGGGGAGGGCAGTTGGGGGCAACCAGGCTGGCAGGGGAGGGCAGTTGGGGGCGAGATCAGGCCAGCAGGAAAGGGCAGTTAGGGGCAATCAGGCAGGCAGGTGAGCGGTTAGGAGCCAGCAGCCCCAGATTGCAAGAGGGATGTCCTAAACCGGCAGTTGGACATCCCCCAAGGGATCCCCAATTGGAGAGGGTGCAGGCTGGGCTGAGGGAACCCCCACTCCATGCACGAATTTCATGCACCGGGCCACTAGTATACCAATAATTTTTGCTGCCTATTACCCTACATATCTCCCTAGTTGGAGAAAAAAGAGTGTGTGTGTGTGTGTGTGTGTGTGTGTGTGTGTGTGTGTGAAAGAGAGAGAGAGAGCGCGCATTTCCTTTGGAAGTTTACATATTTCGATGTTGCGTGCTTGCAGTGTTCACATCCATTCTGGCCACTGACTCACTCTCAGGTTTGATTGATAGGCAAGTACCTTCCCAAGTCACTCAGACCTTACTGGGCATGCGTCTAAACTGACTTTGTCTGGTCCCTCCTGCCATTAATTAGCAGGGAATAGACTTGGAGAGTGTTAAATGTAGCTTTTTGGCAAAGCTGTATAAATGGTGTGCCTATATCTAGTCTTCCCCTTTACTCCTCTCCTGTTAATAACCATATTACTAGAATGGTATCAGCAGGGAGCACCATGCGTTTAGCACAGCAATCTATTAAACCACACATGCATTGTTCATTAACACTAATGGACATTAATGCATAAAGCCCCACTCATTAATTGGAAAAGTAAACCCCCTTGTGTATAAATAAATCACACCCCCAGCTATAGGAAGGCATTTACTTTTATCTTTAAATTTGTCTTTTGCCCTGGCTGGGTAGCTCAGTTGGTTAGAGCATCATCCCAATGTTACGAGGAAAGGAGAGCTGGCCCTGAGCAGGTCTATCTAGGGTTGGCTCGTAGTGTGTGGGTTCTTGACTTTGTGCAGGAAAAATTTCACAATACCAGTCCAGGCGACTATGAGGGAACGTTTACTAAAGCTGGGGACAGTGGAAGAAGAAAGGGTGTAGCATAGAAGAAGCAACAGGAGGGCCCTGGCTGGACTGCCCTCGCTCTCTGGGAAGTCAGAGAAAGGGGGGCCTTGGGATCAGGCTCAGGGGACTAGTCTGCCATGGGCTGCCGCTGCCCATTGCCCCCCAAGCTGCAAGTCTGGTGGGTTCCCTCCGAGATAAGGAGATGCAGGCCTGTGGTGGGAAGTGAAGGAAGAAGAGAGGAAAGGGAATGATGGGGCTGCTCCCCAGAGGAAGAGCATGAGTGGGTCCTCTGTTTTGATGTTTTATCTCTTTCTCACAGGAGGGAATCTTAGGGGAGGTCTCAGGGGGAGGTTTCAACAGAATATTAATCAGTTTTATAGCTGTGCTCCTCCAGGGTCGTGGTCTCCACTGATTGGTTAGCGTCAGGGCAGGGTGTCACCAGTAATCGAAGCTGGTCCTGGTATTGCCCACCTGGTTTTGCTGTTTTTCTGGGTCTGGAGCTAAAATATAACTGTCAGTTTATTCATCTATCTGTCTCAGTTTCCCTGTTCCACTTGTCCTGGATTACTGACTGTCTCACCAATATTCCAAGGTTTCAGTCGATCTCTGGTCAAGGCACATGCAAGAATGCATAAATAAATGGAACAAATCTCTCTCCTTCTTCCTTCTTCCTTCCTCCTTCCTCCTTCTTCCCCTCTC
>NW_005871170.1:2970027-3017207 GCF_000147115.1 Myotis lucifugus | reverse complement strand
CCCAATCAGCCCTACCTGAGCGTGACTGAGGGTGGCATCACAACCTCCCATCTGCCTGCTCTGTGCATGACAGGGGGCGGCACCCCAACTCCCCAATCAGCCCTGCTCTGAGCCCGACCAGGGCTGCACCTAGGGATTGGGCCTGCCCTCTGCCACCCAGGAGCAGGCCTAAGCCAGCAGGTCGTTATCTCCCGAGGGGTCCTAGACTGCGAGAGGGCACAGGCCGGGCTGAGGGACCCCCCCTTCCCCCCCGAGTGCACAAATTTTTGTGCACCGGGCCTCTAGTAATTTATAAAACTAGAAATATTTTTAACAATATCATCAAGTCTTATTAGACTCAGTGATAGAAATTAGAATTTTAAGCATCTTTAGCATAAAATTAATGAGTGCCAGAGTAACTTTGGAACCTTGCAAGCTACCTCAGTTCAACCTTGCCCTGCTTCACACATGGGGGACAAAGATACCCAAATTCTTCTATTTGTTTGTCAAAATTTCCTGGTAAACCTGGCAGGATGTCTAACCTAGTTTTTTTTTTTTTTAAATTTAAAAAAAGAAAGGAAAGGATTTGTTTGGAATACAAACTACAAAAGGACAAGGATGCTTTTATCTGCATTTATACAGAGATTTTTTAAACGTTTACATGTAATATGATTAGTGTTTGAAAAGATTTATCTAGTATAAAAATAGTTTCAAAGTTGTAAAAAATGTTTAAATAAATAGGAGTCTCTGAGAACCATCTAGCATTTACAACATTGTTAAGTATGAATTGAAGTGTCACTTTAGTAATGCTTCTAAAATCTCCTGCATAAACTAGTGCCCTTATATGTCTACATAAACACTTTCTCCATTGCAAACAGTATGTATTCTTGGCTCTTAACAAAGATGAATACCTCAAACAAGGGATTAGTATTAGCATTTATTCAACAAATGTTAAAAATTCACTATGACCTTCTCCTTTACTAGATCCTTCAGTAATCCACTTTACAGTTGGACCCAAGAAAACAGTGTAAGAATTTCCATGGCTGGGGGTGGGGGGGCATTTTATTGTCAGAGAGATTTCTCCATACATGTATGACTACCCTTCCTGTATATATAATAGAAAATCATTTTTAAACTTAATAGTTTTAAAATATATATAACGTATATAACTATATATACAAATACATAGAGGACATTAATAATAGTTTATGTTTTTCTCAAACCCAATGCAGCCAGTCTTTGATTTGTATGTTTTTGTATTTGTTACCCCTCAGAATACTGAAGATTCTCCAACGCTAGCATTCTGAAACATTACCATTAGAATAGTTGTTACATATTTAATTTCATGCTCCACTCAGCATAAAGCAGTTGTGGGACTACAGACCAAAGCAAATTAAGTGGCTTCTTAGATAATTTCCTGCTTAATTGAAAGCAGGTAGCTTTTTAAAAGTAATACTTGGCTTTGTTTCAAATGATTGTAAGGTTATTTCTTTATTTCTTCCTTTTTTTTTTCTTTTTTTTTTTTCTGGGCAAAAGGGACACTTTATTTCTTGTGGTTTCTGGCAGCCTGGGGCTGGGCGCGCTCACTGTCTTCCCCCAGAACAGGGCGGGGCTCCGTGGCTCTGCCTGTGGTAGTCCATGGCTATGTCCCCCAGCAAGCACAGAAACTCCGAAAACTGGATCTTCTTATCCTCGTTCTGATCCTTTTCCTCAAAGACATGGGACAAGTAATCGTTGCCCCGTCTGTCACAGTCCTTGACGAAGTTAGGGAAATTCTCCTTCAGCAACATCAGCAGGCCCGGCTGGTCAATCATGTCATCAGGTTTGCTGTATTTGTGGAACAGATCGATCATGGTCATCACGTACCTCTCAGCGTGAGTGTGGCTCATCTTGGTTTTCAAGGAAGCAGAGCTGAGAAAGTGTCACTGAGGAGAAGAATGAGTGTGGTTATTTCTTTTTTTGAAATGCATGGCTGTAGGAGAACTTTCTACTCAGCCCAAGCCCAGTGGTTGGGAGTCTCTCACTGAGTCGAAGGGACATGAATGTGAACTAGTGCTGGTAGCAGATGAATGAGTGCGCCCCATGAAGGTGTGTGGAGGTGGGGACACAGGGCAAAATGGGAAATATATATATATTTATTGTATATATACATATATTATATTTGCTTATGTTTACTGTGTATATATAATACACACATACATGTTTATCTACATATATGTTAACTTATCATTAACATTTCCTGTCATTCTGCTTTACTCTTAGCATTGGTCTAATGTTAGTAAGGGGTCTGTTATGAGACTGGTGGCCCCAGTTCACATCTGACAGGTTTTCTTCATCACAGTGCAAAACTGACCACCGGCTAAGATACCCTCTCGCGCTTCTGGAGATACAGTCCCAGGAGTGAATGTGAACATGCTAATAGGGAGACATGAAAGGAATTTGGTTGGCATAACTGTTTATAAAATGGATGGATTATGGACTTCTGCTTTGTCAGGAGTCAATATTCAGATTTTCCCCCCAAGTAATTTAAACCTGAAAAAAAGTTTTTAAATTACAGAAAAGAAAGAATGCTTCCTTGCTGCCTAGATTTAGTAGAAAAACAGAGAGAGAGATAGAGAGAGAATGAGACAGAGAGGGCAAAAGGTATTTTTCAGAACCAAAAGTTTTAAAACACTACAGGGGGGGAATATATATTGAGTTTTTACATTCATCAATTGCCATAGTGATTCATGCAACTGATAATAGTGCTTAAGTGCCCCAGAGCTATGTAATAAATGATAAGAGATGCACTTTTGGTATTTACTGAAATTCTGACTTGCCTGCAATCTTTTTAGGCCCCTGGTTCTACTGTCTATTCTACCTTGTAGCTCTGCAGTTACAGTGCAAAGATTAGCAAATCAAATTTTTTTTAAAAAAAATTTGTAACCATTTTGTAATATTGAATGCTTAGTTTCCCATTATTTTTGGCATTCCCAGGTGTGTTGTTCCAGTCATTTTAAAAAAGGTCAAGAGAAATGTATTTTTATTGATTTCAGAGAGGAAGGGAAAGGGAGAGAGACAGAAACATCAATGATGAGAGAGAATCATTGATTGGCTTCCTCCTGCACAACCCACACTGGGGATTGAGCCTGAAACCCAGGCATGTGCCCTAGGACCTCCTGGTTTATAGATCGATGTTCAACCACTAAGCCATGCTGGCTGGGTGAGACACAGCAATTTTAAATGAGTATGAACCGACCAACAGAGCTGTAAGGTATGTGAAGCAAAACTGTTACAACTGAAAGGAAAAACAGCCCTGCTGGCATGGCTCAGTGGCTGAGTGTCAACCTAGGAACCAGGAGGTCATGGTTCAATTCTCCGTCAGGGCACATGCCTGGGTTGCGGGCTTGATCCCCAGTGTGGGGCTTGCAGGAGGCAGCTGATCAATGATTCTCTCTCATCATTGATGTTTCTATCTTTCTCTCCCTCTCTCCCTTTTAGTGATCTCTCTGAAATCAATAAAAATATATTTTTAAAAAAGAAAGGAAAAACAGACAAATCCACAATTACAGAGAGACTTCAACCCTCCTCTCTCAATAATTGCTTGAACAACTGGACAGAAAATCAGCAAAGATATTAAAGAAGTCAACAGCATCGTCACCTAGCAGAAGCTAATTGACACTTATGGAACACTCCACCCAACAACAGCAGCACTCTTTTCAAGCAAACACAGAACATACACCATAGGATCTAGAGCCATAAAACAAACCTCAGAGAATTTTAAAGAATTAAATTGGACAGTGCATTCTCTGACCATAATAAAAATCAAACCAGAAGTCATGGGCAGAAAGATAACAGGAAAATAAACACTTAGAAACGAAATAACACACTTCTAAATAATCCATGGGTCAATGAGGAAATCTCAATCGAAATTAAAGGACTGGGATTAAAAAATACATTTAACTGAATGAAAATACAACATATTAAATTTTTGGAATGCAGTGAAAACAGAGAGAAATTGTAAATATAAGAGTAGAAATCAATGAAATTGAAAACAGAAAAGTAAAGAAGATTCATAAAACATAAGATGGTTTTTTGAAAAAACATCAATCAAATTGACCAATCTCTAGCAACACTGAAAGAAAAAAGAGAGAATACACAAATTAATAATATTAGGAATGAAGCTTTAATATCTGATATCACTACAGACCCTACAGACATCAAAGGAAAGTAAGAAAATATCAAACACATAAATTTGAAAACTTAGATAAAATGAACCAATTCTTCGAAGATCACAAAGTACTTCAACTCAAATATTTCAGTAGCCCTGTAACTATTAAGAAAAGTAGATATATAAATTTAAAACTTCAGAAAAATAAATCTCTAATCTCTACTATAGAATTCTACCAAACATTTAAAGAAAAATTAACACCAAAATTAACATATTCTCTTCCCTAAAATAGAAGAGGGAGGAACACTTTTTCATTAATATCAGAAAGCCAATATTATCCTGACATCAAAATCAGACAAAGAGAATACAGAAAGAAAAAAGAAAAACTACAGTCTAATATCTCTTATAAATATAAAGTAACAATCCTTAACAAAATCTTAGCACATAGATTTTAACACTATGTCAGCACAGGATAAGATATCATGATCTACTGGTGTTTATTCCTGGATACAAGGCTAGTTCAACATTAAAAAAATCAATCAATATAATATACCATATTAACAGGCTTAGGAAGAAAAATCATATCATTCTATCAATTGATGCAGAAAAAGCACTTGACAAAATTCAATATCCATTCATGATAAAAAAAAACTCTCAGAAAACTAGGCATAAGGGGAACTTCTTCAAATGGATAAAAAAAATAAATAAATCTATAAGTAACGTCATACTTAATGATGAAAGACCGAATGCTTTCCCTCTAATATCAGGAACAAAGTAAGAATGTCCCATCTCATCATTGTTAATCAACATAATACTGGAAGAACAAATAAGTGAGTATATCAAGGTCACAGAATACAAGCTCAACATATAAAAATTATCTAACTCTCTATATACTAGCAGAGAGCACATGTAAACAGAAATATAATATAATACCATATGCAATTGCTCTACAAAGTGAAACACTTAGGGTACAAGTCTAACTAAACATGCTCAGAACTTGTATGCTAGAACTACAAAATGCAAATGAAAGAAATCAAGTAACGATCTAAATAAGTGGACATATATACTATGTTCATACATAATAAAGATGTCAATCTTCTCAAATTGATATTCAGTTTTAACACAATTCCTATCAAAATCCCAGCAAGGTTTATTGTGACTAGATATTAAGATTATTCCAAAATTTGTATGGAATGGAACTAGAATAACTTAAAAATGTATAAAAAATAAAAATATTGGAAGTATCAATCTATTCAGTTTCAAGGCTTATTTGATAGTCGCAGTTACCAAGACAGTGTGGTACTTGTGGAGAGATGGATATACAGATCAACAGAACAAAATACAGAAGCCAGAAATAGACCCCCACAAGTACAACCAACTGATACTTGCAAAGGTACAAAAGCAATTCAATGGAGGAAGAACAGTCTAATTGGGATATTCATAGGCAATAAAACCTATGCTCTAAACTTCACACTTATATAAAAATTAACTTAAAATGGATCATAATCTTAAATATAAAACTATAAAACATTTAGAAAAAATATATAGGAGAAAATCTGTAGAACCTAGGATTGGTAAAGAGTTCTTAGACATGACACCAAAAGACTGATCCATAAAAGAAAAAAATGGAACAATTATGTTATTGTTATAATTAGCTAGTTTATTAATATTAATAATAAGAAGAAAGCAAAGGGGGAGATGGTGCATGCACACTGAAGTTGGCATGACATAGGAAAGGTGCTTGCCTGTCAGTCAAACCTGGGGAAAAGATAACTGGCTAGAGGGGAAGAGCCACTGCAAGCCCATGAAATCCTGAAGGTTAATGAATTAAGCTCCTGGTTATAATGCCCAGACAAAAGATCTCTCTCTCTCTATATCTATCTTTCTCAATCCTGTTTCTGGCTTGTTCCATGGTAACCCTCACTCACCTGTGTGCTAGCCTGCCAGGGCCTTAGCAGCCGCATGGCCATGCAGACCCCCCACACGTGGGCTGCAGCTAGTCAGATGTAATATGGAATGGGGGCTCTGGGCAGTGGCTTTAATCCTAGCCCCGCTGAAGACAAGATGGGGTATTTTCCTTGGCGGGATGGAGGGTGATAAGACCTTGGAGGAGAACTCCCTTAATTTTACATCATCAATAAAGCTTTCCACAAAACCTCATTCTCCCATGGGAGCCCCCAAAAATTATTTTCCCAGCAGCACCCCAAGAATTCTACTTCCACCGGTAACAGGTGGGAACTCAGAGGGCACTCCAATGATAATAATTGGACTTCATCAAAATTAAAAACTTTGCTCTCCAAAATATCCTGTTAAAAGGATGAAAAGACTGGGGTGAATTACTTGCAAATCTCATGTCTGATAAAGGACTCATATCTAAAATTCATATGAACTCAAAACCCAACAGTAACAAAAAAATTATCCAATAAGAAAATGGGCAAAAGACATGAAGAGATATTTCACTGAAGAGGATATATGGATGGCAAATAAGAGGATATGTGAATGGCACGAAAAGATGTTCAACATCACGAGGAAAATGCAAATTAATAATACCATGGTGAGATACCCCTACACACCTATCAGAACAATTAAAATAAAAAAATGTTGGCAAGAATGGTAGAAACTGGCTCTCTCCTGCATTGCTGTTGGGAAAGTAAAATAGTACAGCAAGTACAGTAGAAAATAGTTTGACAGTTTCCTAAAAAATAATCATATACTTACCATATGAGCTAGCAATCACACTCCTGAGCATTCATCCAGAGAAATAAAAACTTATATCTACACAAAAACCTGTACAGGAATGTTCGTAGCAGCTTTATTTGTAATAGCCATCAAAAGGGAAACAACCAACCACCATGCCCTACTATTGGTGAATAATTAAATTGTTGTACATTCATAGGATAAAATACTCCTCAGTAACAAAAAGGAATAAACTATTGATACATGAAACAACTTGTATGGATTTCAAGGGCATTATGCTAAATGAAAAAAGCCAATCAGGAGATTACAAGCTTGGAAGAAGCAATTTACATAACAGTCTCAAAATGACAAATAGAAGTGGAGAATAAATTAGTGGTTGCCAAGGGTTAGGATGTTGTGTGTGGAGGGGGAGGTGATGACTATAAAGAGATTACATAGGGAAGATCTTTGTGGTGCTGGAATCGTTCTGTGTCTTCATTGTGGCAGTGGTTTCAAGAAATATATAGATGATAAGACGACAGAATTACAAGAACACTTTATACCAATGTCAGTGTCCTGATTTTATTGTACTATAGTTATGTATAATGTAACCAATAGTGGATACAAAGTGAAGGATATATGGAACCTTTCTACTAGCTTGCAACTTCCTGTGAATCTACAATTCAAATTAAAAAGTTAAAAAAAAAAAAAAGATGCCCTGGCCACACCCCAGACCAGGTAAATATAAATCTCTAGGGAAGGAACCTAGCCAACTGCATTTTTTAATATGTCACAGGGTACTTCTAAAGTACGGCTTGGGTCCCAAACCCCTGGCGGCTAGTGCTCTTGGTACCATTAATAACCTGGTTATTATTTAACAGGAAAGGAGCAATATAGGCATGCCATTTGCACAGCTTTGCCAGAAAGCTGCAGTTAACATTCTCCAAGTCTGTTCCCCACACATTGCTGGGGAAAGGGCCTAGACAACAGACACATGCCCAGTAAGGTCTGGGTGATGTAGGAAGATGCCTATCTGTTAGTCACACCTGGGAGCAAGTCAGTGGCCAGAATAGGTGTGGCCACTGCAAGGGCGAGAAATCAGAGATTCTTAACCTCAGAACAAAGGAAGTTTGCCCCTTTTTGCTCTCTGGGCTCTCTCTCTCTTGCTGCTAGCCCCTGAGGGGCCCGCACTCTCTGCACTTGCCCACCTGGCCCACAGCCATGTGGACTCCACACAATGGACAAATGGACTGTGAATAGCCTAATGCTGTACCAGACTCAAACCACCATGGAATGGGCACTCTGGACACTGGCCCTGTATTTGATTCTGCTGGAGCCCCAGCTATGTATTTTCCATGACTGGCTTAAGGACAATGGGACTTAGAAATCCGAGAAATATAATCCCACGCCAATAAAACCATTCACTCTCCTATGCAAGTCTTAGAAAATTCCTTTTCTAAAGATATCATAAGATCCATGCTACTCCCACTAGTGTTGGGGGAAATTGGACTCACTGATTTCTCCAGCAACACCATTACTGAGTAGCATACCTGCAAGTGTAGTGAAAGGTAGAAAAGAAGAGGAAAACTAAACATTCAAATCAAATCTGTTTTAGGTTTCTTGAGTATTTTTTTCACCCTAATGTTGAAACCTGGCATTTATGTGAATTTAAACAATGTGGATGGGATAATCAGTCATCATTATGTTATAGACCATTTTAAATAAAAATGCCAACCTTGATAGACTGTTCTTTGGAGTCTAATGCATTTGGTATCAGTGTTATAATTTTAAAATGCTAAGGAGCAATTACAATCACACTTAAATATGTAGCAATTTTAGAAAATTAATGTTTCACCAAGTCCTCATTTTTTATAGGTAACAAAATGAATTCAAGGTTTTTTTGTTTTGTTTTGTTTTGTTTATTTTAACAAACTGCTGACTACTACCAGCATTAACCCTGGGAAATATGTGAACAGAAAATATTTCTATCTTGACCATGGACTGTATCCTAATATATTAGTTACTTTTATTAATGATCAACTACTACCTAGAAAGGTCTCTTCGTATAAAACTATTCTAGTGTGTTGAAAACATAGAAGCCAAGGATTATTATGAGCCAATAAATGATAACTTGACCAACTAAATGCCTTGTGTGGTTATTAATCATTCCTTAGTACCATCATCAATTGATACTCACTGTGCATCTATTCAGATGGACCAGAAGATTTAAAGTTTAGGGAAGAGTCTTTCTCTGCCTTCAAAGGGTTGTAAACCTGTTTGAGGATAGGACCAAATTTATAAACAATAAATAACAAAGCACAAAGGAATATGCTGAAATCTGGACTAGTAGAAAGGGGCCAAAGTGCTTGTTTTCATTGGAGGTATTTTTGCAAGAGCTGGAAGGGAGTTTGCATCATCTGGGCTCATTGATCCTGCAGATGAGCAGCTTCAACAATGCAGATTTATGCTATCCATGGGTGGGTTTCGCTTAGTTCTCAGTTGTGAACTTACATCCAAAAATGCAGCTGTTTTGAAGCAAGAGATTTGGCAAAAATGTAAGATGAAGCATAAGGAATTACCTCCCACCCAACTCTAGTCAACAGCAATGTCTACTCGCCCTTCCTCCAGCCCACCCTTCAGGGCTTCAAGATTCTTATATGACTGTAGTGAGGGTGGGAATGTGCTGTGTGCTGAATTATTTGCCCTACTGGGAAGAAATTTCCAAAACTGTACCATCTCTTCTCTTCCCCCCTTACCCTCCTCCTTTTCCTTTCCCTTTCCTCCCTCCTTTGCCCTCCCCTTCCATTCCTCCTCCCTCCATCCCAATATGATCCTCACACACTCTATTCTAATTTACAACACAACTTCCCAGATTTGTTTTCTGTTCTGGAAATATTTATCCACTTAGAAGCATTAAGTTCCTAACTGTCGTAAAAAAAAACAAAATAAGAACCACCGCGTTTTAAGAGGGATGGTGCAAATTCTTTTAAAGAAAGTTTTGTGATTGTGGGAGGTAATCAACACCTACTCAGACATTCTTCTCTAAGACAGCTGAGGTTTACCATTTTCACTATTATGGCAATGAATTTTTCCTCTTTTGCTTTACGCCTTTTGGCAGCAGCCTCAACTCTGCAGGTGTTAGCGCTGTAAGGTCTGAACCCAACCGCCAGCAGGCCTGCCGAGCCCAGCGTGGGATGTTGCCCAGCAAAACACAGAGCCCCGGGAGCCAGCGACAGAGGAAGGGCGCCTTACAAGCGCGCTTCACAAGAGACTGGGACCAAAGCCCTAGAAAACTAGAGAGAGTTCATTTCCCGGTGGGGGGAACCCGCAGGAGCCGGAAAAAGAGAGGGGAGCGGGGGGGAAGAAAGAAAGAAACCCACCCCAAGATCTTAAACTCAGCGCGAGCGAGAAAGCGCTCAGGCAGGCTTGGCCGCTCCAGCTGGAAGTCATTGTGCCGGCTGGCGTCTGCGTTGTCAGGGCGACCGCCCGGCCGGCGCCAGCGGAGGGGGGAGGCGGGCTCGGTGAATGGGTGACGTCACGCGGCCGGCGCCAGGCAGTCTGGGCGGCCGAGCCAATGAATCAGCTGTTGGGGGAGGGAGCGCGGCGCGCGGGAGGAGGACGCAGGAATGCGCTGCGGGCTGCGCGGCCCGCGGACCGGCTGGAGGCGCCTCCGCCCCGCCCCGCCCCGCCCCGCCCCGCCCCTCCCCTCCCTGGCGGCCGGTCCTGGAGGAGCCCGGCTGGGCTTCCCACTCCTCCCGCCCCCGCTGCGCTCAGCCCGGGGTCCCTGCCTTCTGCCCGCTGCCCCACGGAGGGAGGCAGGGAGGCCCCGGAGCTGGGCCGGCTTCATTAGGGAGGATTTGCTTTCCACTCACTGCGACCAGGCCACTGACTCAAGAAGAAAGGGAAAACAACACTTGTTTCTGCAGATAAGTTGGACTTTGAAAGTGTTAAATTAATTCATTGCGGACTCACTGTGTGCCCTGCATTGTGCTGGTATCACACACACACACACACACACACACACACACACTTGAAAGAGCTCAAAACAGAAAAAGAAAAAAAAAAAGAAAGAAAGAAAGAAATGTACCAAATTCATGATTCGGGCATTTTATTCCATTGTTCCATTGTGCTGTACTACAGTGCTTTTAAGGATCTCTAGAAGGTAAATGAATCCAAGGGGCTTCATTTTTTCAGTGCCTTTGTTTTGCTCTGTTTTGTTTTTCTCTGCCCTGCCTTGCTGTCCGTTAGACTGTAATCTCCAGAAAGCTAAGCACTAGGTCATGGTCATTTCAGTACCCCAGCTTTTAGCGCTCTCTCAGACGCTCTCTCAGACACAGAGTTAAGGATTCTAAAATATGAGGGCTTGTGAGTCCCTACACATCTATTTTGGGTGCTCGCTTGTTTTTTTGGCGGTGTTCAAGATTGGTGATACATTGTTACTGAAGCTGGAACACTGGAGAGTGTATGTAGCCTGAAGATTATAGATGTTAAATGTGCCTTCCCTGCTGTTGTCAATTCCCTTTCATGGCCTCCCTTTTCTTCATTTGCAAAAGGAGACTTAGTGAGATATTCTCTTAAGACCCTTAAAGTTCCATAAGCCGATCATTCTATTTATCAACTTTTAATAATACATTTTGAGTTTACTATTCCTATAATTGTATTTGGTAAATACAATAATTATTCATTCATTCATTCAACACACAGTTCAGGGATACCTGCTATGCGAATAGTAAATTCTAAAAATTTTAGTTGAATCTTTGTTAAAGTTAAAAGATAGGATTCTTACCTAGAAAACAAAAGAAGACACTAATCATCTGTTATAAGCCATTGCCACTCAATGTGCATGTGGTTGAAATGCAGACTTGGGTGAAGGCTGGGATTATGGATGTATAACAAGCAGACAAGTGATGCTGGTCCCCAGACCAAACTTTGAGTGAGAGTCTACACTACAAAGTAATAAAGAGATCTTAAAGTAAGAATATGATGGATGTAAAGTGATGTCATTTCCTGAAAGCCCCTGGAGGAGGTGTACTTGAGGCAGGTGACTGAGGATCTACTAGGCTGAGGGGAAAGAGAACACTTTCAGGAGAGGAAACAGCACTGGAGGGGGAAAAGAGCAGGAAATAAGTAGGGCAGTGGAAGATTGGATCTTTACAGGTGAGGTGGGTGGTATGACTAGGAACCAGAGAACATAAAACTTTAGAGCTGAAAAGTACTCTAGAAGTTATCAATCCCAATTAATTCGATGTAGGCGAATAAACTAAACAGCAAAAATGATTTCATTAGGTGATGTCAGAGCTCAGAGTGGAAGCCATGCTGAGAAATTTAGATCGCATACATTCTGTAGATAGCAGAGTTGTTGATATAAGGAAAAACATTTGTTATTGTTATGCAAGGTGGAAATATGAAGAGTGAAAGCAAGAGAGACAGACTCATAGGAGATAATTTAATAGTCCAGACATGGAGTGTTGGATAAAGTCTGGGTTCGGGAGATTAGAAAATAAAGGGAAGGGTTTAATCTAAAAAAAAATTTGTTTCTGAATACATTATAATGGGAGGAACAAGTTGATTAAGTCATCCTTTTCTGTAAAATAATTCCCTCCATCGTTCTCATATTCAAATGCAATGTTTTTCAACCCTGACTCCACATCAGCATCACCTCAGGTGCTTTAAAAAAAAAAAAAAAAAGGAATGGCTGTGCTCCACACAAATTTAATCAGACTCTCTGGGAGTGCAGCCCTGGCATCAGTATTTTTAAAAGCTCCCCAGTTGATTATAATGTGCAGCCAGTGTTGAGAATCACTAATCTAATATATAGTCACCTGCTCATTCCATAGACTGCATTTCTGCCCCCGAACATTTCCCCTAGTGTTAACTATTACACTAGCACTAGATCATTTTTAATACGTGGTATGCTTTGTGGGGGATTTTGATGGTGTATAGACATATTCTAAGCTCATTGTCCTCCATCCCTCATTAACTGTCCTGGCTGAGTTGTGAACATATCCTAATATCCCTCATTGGCAAGAAAAGGAAAAAAGATTTGTCTCATTATTGAATGGAAATGATAAACGTGGTTTATGAACCTATGTGGTACCATAGTGGGGCAGTGTATTGCCTTGCAGTTATTTTACTTGATTTTATTTTAGCTTTAATAATCTATATGGACAGCCTCTTTAGGATCATAGCTGATAAAAGAGGTGATACAATAGCTATTTGGGCCCTTGGAACTTGTATTTTCAGTCTTCTATCAAAAATATTTTTACTTTTTGTTGAAAATAAATCTCCTAGAAGTGAGAATTCCTTGTGACATTTTCCTTGGTGACTAACAACTTTTAAACCTTTATTGATTTGTTAATTTCTCTAAAATTAATTGAATTATCTATTATGTGTCAGGTATTTTTTCATGTGAGGATGCCAAGAGAAGAAAAGGATTTTTCCTGTCCTCAAAGAGGAAAGATAAGCACAGTTAATTTCAGGTATTGTATTTATTCAGTTTGGACTTTTAAAAGGTACTTCGGGTACTGTTGCTTGGATGCGGCTCAGCAGTTGGTCATGGAATAAAGGATGCGTGGATCAGAATAAAATTTAAAAATCAATAAAATAAGAGGTACTTGGCTTATACACTAACATACACTAATAGCTGCATTCTGTGACTTTTTTAAAATCCAATTCACTCATTTAGTTAAAAAATAATGTATTTACGTGTTCAAAAATTAAATAAAAGAGAATATTCTTCCTCTCATTCTTGTCCTATATCTGCCTAATCCACTCACACCTTACAGAAGTCACTGTTATGAATTTCTTGGGTACCCTTTCAGAGCATTTTTTAAATAGATACTATACAAACAAATAGAAATAAATTCCTATTTTCCCCATTTGTACACTATTTCATATATTTTTAAATTTAAAAATATTAAATTTACCCCTTTATAGCCATATTCCTTTTCACTTTGTTATTCTTCCACAATATCTAGTGATGGTGACCTAGGTTGCTTCCAATCTCTTATTACAAACCTGGCAAAATAACCCCACTACTGTGTCATTTTACACACGTGAGAGTTTATTTGTAGGCTAAATCCCTACAAGTGAAATTACTGGGTCTTTAAAGAGTATATGTTAGTATTCCTGGCTGTTTCTTTAAGATAAATTTCTAGGCATGGGATTGTGGGGTTGAAAGATACAAATATTGGGTCTAAAAAATGTATACACACACTTGGAATAATTATAAAGGCAGTGTTTATTAAAATACATTTCATTTTCAAATTGAGCTACCAGGTGTTACAGTATGTATACATGTTTGGAACACCCTGTATTAAGATTTTTATATTTACTGACCAATGACCATCTACAAAGTTTGTACTGATTCATTTTCTCACTTGCATATCCTATACGTATCCATTTATCTGAAAACTTGCCCAGTACTGAAAACTATCTTTTTTCTTTTTTTAATAATTTTTGTTCATGTGATAGGTAATGAATGACATATATATTCATAAATTGTATATACATGTATAATTTTAACATGTATGTCTATAACTATTGGTTTGTACTTGATTCCATGTGCTTATTAGCTATTGCATGATCAGGAACTTGTTAGTTCATTTTGATTGTCCAATTTTGAGTAATTTTTGTTCTTCTTACAGATATGCAATAAAATAGATTATATTTATTAATATAAATAATAATGGCTTATATTTATTAAACCCCTACCTTGTTTCAGGTGCCGTGCTAAACATTTTTAATTGGTCCTGTATATTGTAAATATTTTATCTGAGTTTGATATGTGTCTTTAATCCTTATTTAAACAGTATTTCCACTTTAAACCCTATAGAGGCTTTTAAAATTATAGGATAAAATAAATCAATATTTTTGTTTGTTTACTTTAACACATTCAAAAAGTTTATACCACTCTAAAGTCAGACTAGCATTGATTTTTTTAGCTCTAGCATGATATTAAGTTTAAAACTCAAATCAATCATATATACATACATAAATGTATTAGCTACCTACAAAATAGCTATCTTTTCTAAGAAAACATTTGTATCCTTTTTAAAAAATTATTTTTAAAAACATAGATAACTGGAAAAGGGTTGGCAAGGGCTAAGATTATCCACAATTCCACTAACCTGAGAAAATTCCTATTAGCATTTAGAGCAAATCCAGATTGCTTTCTATCCACAAATATATATTTTTGTATAAAAATGGCATTATACTATGCAATTTGTAACCCTCTCCCTCCCCTTAGCCACATGGAGTGAATTTCTTTCTATGTCAATCACTCTACATCCTCATCGTTCATCATCCATTGGCTGGAGAACTCTCTAGTGAGATACTTTCACTTCCCAGAGAAGGAAACCTGTGCAGAGCATTCCAGGAAAAACCTCACCTGCCTGTTTGATGTTCATCAGATCAGAATTTCCTAAAGCAATTTACTCCCATTGTTTCTCAAAGACTTTCAGTTTCTTTGATGGCCCAACTGCCAGGGGGGAAGAAAGGCTACATAGTGGTCAATCATTAACCTGCCCCAACAAGAGAGACAAGTCAGAAAGAAAACAAAACCCACTTTCTTACTTAGCAAGGCATGATTCAAAATATTCTTTTAGACTAGTTTTCCTTAGTTTGCTTTCTCTCCTCTTTCCCACACCTCATTCTCTTCCCCCCTAGCCATCTGATATATAGGTCTCCTTTAGATAATTTTAAACATGTGCCCTTATTTATTTCTTAATAAATATAATGACATTTGCTCTCTCAGAGATCTGACCTCAGGTTTGTTCTAGCTGCAACACTAGTGTAGACTATTCCATCAATTATGAATGCATTGATGTGTGTACAGGCAATAGTAGGCCAGTGGTAATGTTACCTTATTCTGGAGACTTACCCTTATAAATAAATAATGATATGTTTCTGTAAAATGCCTTTAGCAAAGGCAGGAGAAAACATTTCTTCTCAGAAGACTGAACATTTTAAAAATTAAAAATTGATTCATCAATAGGATATAAACCATTTATATGGAAAAGAAAAAGAAATGAACTGGAAACTCTATAATGCTACATTGTGTAGCCAAGTTCTTTAGATGGCAAGTGTAAAATCTAAATGAACAGATCAGAGAGCCTAAAACTTATCCCTCTACCTCCAAATATTTTCCTATATTGTACATTAATAATAATTAAATACTATACTTAAAATCTTAAAGATATAATTTATAATACAATGCGACATTTCTATCTATTAAGCATAATTTTGAAAAGCTGTAGTACGTAATTTCAATGAGAGTGATAATAACCTAGTATTTTGTATGATAGATTTTTATTGTTAAACATTACCTTTTTTCTGTTTTAACTAATCCACATTAGATTTGTGTATTAAGCTAGATATTCAAATCTAGGTACTAATTCAAATAGCTCAAAAAGTATGCTATAGTGAGCCCTAACTTCCTGAGTTGATCTGTTCTGTACTGTACATTCTAGTCCTATGTCTAGCAAAGCAGAAAATGCTTTGTGGTTGCCACTAGAGGGCAAATAGCCTCCTGGACTTCTCTTTGACCAAGGAGCATCTCAGTCCAGGCAGCCAATGTTTTAAGGTCTCAAAAAACCTAGTCTTAAATCTTACATTGCCAACTCCTAGTTAACCCACAGGCTCAGCAAGCCAGGAACACTTAAAGTCAAGATTTAAATGTGCTCTTTTACCATTTTACCGAATGGTCCATTTGGGATGATAGACATCTTCCTTGAGTGCATGAACTCCTTACCTTCTTATCCTAGGACCTCCTAGACTTTCTGGTCTAAATCTTAAACCCTACTGCTCTGCCAGCAAGGTGATCTAACCTCACAGCATCCAACAACATTCCCAATCTGATGGATTTCTACTTCCTTTCCATTCTCAATCCCACAACCCCCTCGTATTCCCTCTGCACCAGTTCAGAATGACTTGCAGTTCCTTAAACATTATGCTATGCCCCCATGTCTTTGCTCAGTTCATTACTTCTGTCTGAGATGCTGGCACTACCCATCACACATTATTGTTCAGATATTACCTATTTCTAGTCTCTGATGGTCTCTTTCTTGCCCCTCTTCCTTTTCTTAAGCAATAGATTTAGTTTCTCCCTTCTTTGTGCTCTTCCAGCATTTTGTGTACCCCTCTGTGAACAAGGCTAATTCTGCTTTTGTGACTATGTCTAGTGGAATAGGAACATTTAATCTATTTCTAAATGTAAACTCAACTGTTTTGTCTTTTTTTTTTCTTTGTCTTTTTTTCTGGAAGAAGGATGAGATGCAAACAACTCCTCTCCTTGCGCTCCAGGAAGCAGAGACCAGGCAGTTGTGGTTTTGACTGAGTTCTCACTGCCCTTGAGTAAGGAGGCACAAGATCTACTGATAAAAATTTGGACTTCATTGCTAGTTACAAGGAGTTGATTAGAACTTTAGGCATAAGGAAATATTTAGAATCAAAATGAGGTAGACCAGAAAAGGGCTGGAGAGGCCAAACCTCACTGCCCAGAGTCAGGAAAGTGGTCTGAAATACAGCTGCTGCCTGGAGGTGCCCTGAGCGGCTGAGAGAAGAGCCTAGGAGGGCACTGTTGAAGGGCTCAGGAGCTGAAGGGAGAAACTGCCCAGCCCTCACCACAGGGCTATCTAGTTGGCAGGAGTCCTGCCTCAACTACACAAATAATCACGAGGTATAATTATCATCCTATGATCAAGTCCTTTTGTCTTTTCTTAAAGCAAAACAAACCACTCCTCAAAACTATTAAAGATCATTAAAAACTAGGTGAGTCTGAAAAAACTGTCAGAGGAATCTTAAGGAGACATGGCAACTACATGTAATGTGGGATTCTGAATGGGATTCCAAAATATTGAAGGACTTTAGGTGAAAGCTAAAGGAATCTGGCTAAAGTGTAGACTTTAGTTAAGAACAATGCATCAGGATTGGTTCATTAATTTTAATTATATATACCAGTGATGGCAAACCTATGACACGCATGTCAGAGGTGACACGTGAACTCATTTTTTGGTTGATATTTCTTTGTTAAATGGCATTTAAATATATAAAATAAATATCAAAAATATACCAGTGATGGCGAACCTTTTGAGCTTGGCGTGTCAGCATTTTGAAAAACCCTAACTTAACTCTGGTGCTGTGTTACATATAGAAATTTTTTTATCTTAGCAACCATAGTAAAACAAAGATTTATATTTTTGATATTTATTTTATATATTTAAATGTCATTTAACAAAGACAAATCAACCAAAAAAATTGAGTTCGCGTGTCACCTCTGACACGTGTGTCATAGGTTCGCCACCACTGTACTATACCAAGGTAAGATATGAATAACAGGGAAGCTGGATGTGCAGTATATGGAATATCTCTGTCCTGTTGCCAATGACTCTGTAAATATAAAACTATTCTAAAAATGAAAGTTTGTTAAAAAGAAGGAGGAGGGGAAGGAGTAGGAGGAAAGGAGGAAAAGAAAAACACAAACAAAGTAACCTGGGAGAATGCCGCCTCCAACACCCTGGGCTCACTGGGAGGGCCCAGGGCACCTGGCCCCAAGAGCACCGTGTGTGCAAGGACTGTCACACTCACTGACTCCCCCAGGGCCTGGTTTTCATAAATGGTCAAGTGCATACTTACGGAATTACAGTTTATTTCCAATAAGGAACTAGCAAGAGGTAGTAAAAGAATATTTTTCTTCTGAATTTGTTTATATATATTTAGGGTGTCCCCACAAATGTATACACAGTGTATATACAGTGTTTATTAAAAACACATTTCATTTTCAAAATGTAATAGAATCTAGAGCTATCAGCTATTAAAGTGTGTCTACATTTTGGGGGACATCCTGTATATAGTTTGTTTGCTTAACAAAAAATTTCATTGTTCAACAGAATTTACCCTGACCTTTAGAAAGCATGTTGTAAGAGAAACTGTTATCTTAGTGCAGAAAATAATACAAACTCCATTCTTTAAGAATATGGCCATTTTTTATGTTAATCTGTAGGAAAACCATCTTTATAATAAGGAGAGGCTAAAATTGAGGCCAAAAACACATAAAAAGAGATCATATACAAAATGTTTACATAGTTTTAAGTAAAGAAGAAAGGTTCAATATCTTTTTCATATAAAAGAAAGAACACATTAAAGTTCTCCTAAGTACTAATGGTTGAGGTACATATAGTGAAAATAAAAAGTGCTCATATAATGTATTTTTTATATAAAAATTGTTCTCTAATATGTTTCTTTAGTTTACTGAAAGTCTCTTATCAAATAGCATTTCCCCTATTATGGGTATTTAAAAATAATTTGGAATATAGACATTATATTTTTGAATCTTGCATAACTCATGATATTTGTCTTTCAATATGGTAAGGTATAGTAGAAATTTACACTTAGAAGAAGAAGGTGTAAAAATGATAAAAAACTAAAGGTTTCAGATAATGAATTTAAAAGTGTTTCCTCTGCCAGCATTCTGTGCATTGACTGAAGCAGTTGGGGGTCTTGCTGAGGACTGAGGACTCTGCTAAGCCGTCTTGCTTATCACAAGGGAGGCCATCAGCCACACAATTATGAAGCTGTAACCCGCTCTCTTTTCAGTTTGAACAGACAATTCATACTGATATTTTATGCTGGACATATTGTGAGAAAAGCAAAAAGGTCATTTTTTATCCTTTCAGAATAAATTTAAATCAATGCTGTTTTAAAGTATACTCACTATCATATATATATGTAAATATATGCCAGATAACATATTAAAATATATTAATACCAGATGGTGGTAATTAATTACATGAAATGGACTCTCTGTCTCTCTCTCAAGATAAAGTAAGAGGAACGAATAAAAGGACAGGATGAGGAAATGCATGTGATTGGAGGCACCAGGGGGCAAAGGGCTCTAGGTGCTCCACAGAGGAAAGAACACTGGGTGGAAACCCTTTCTGTGCCAACAACCTATGAGTGAGCTACCGTGCCTACTCTATGGATCTACTGGGCTCAGGAATTTTATGTGCCATTTTCTAATTTTAACAGCTTCAACAAATCAATTATCCATATTTTTGAACTCTCTGATGTTCAGAGAGTTTGGTAACTGGTCCAAACTCACCGACCCACTAAAAGCAGACCCAGGTTTCAAACCTGGATGTATTTGATTCTGTAGACCTACTAAACTATCTCTCAGCATTTCCCTATCAAAATTTTTCACGTGTAATTTTTGGATTGGAGATCTTGATTGGTTAATTCATACTTGTAAGAGTTACTGAAGGTCCAACTCATCATTGAAGCTAATTGAACCTCATCAATTCTCTCAACTTTTTTTGATATCTATAATCTTTGCTATCCTTTGTGGACCACAAAGTAAGAATTCATTACTTTTGCTAAGTGCTTTATGCCAGCTATCCTATAAATGAGGGCAATCTTCACTTTATTGCACTGCTGTCATTATGCTACACCTGCATTCAGAATGTTTAGAGCAATGCTCAAAATCTGATGTCCTGTATATGTGTGTGTTATTGGGGTTTTTTTTTATGGCCCAGATAATTTTAATTCTGTAAATTTCTTTTGGATAATTATTATTGTTTCTAGTTCTCTGTCGACATTTTCCATCATGCCTTTGATATATTTTAAATATAAGTGGTGGTGGTTTTTAAGTCTGTGTCTGAAAACTTCATTATCGGGATCACCTATGAGTCTGTTTCTCTTGTCTGTTCTTCTTTGGGGCTTTGGTTACGTCCTATCTCCTTGCTTTCCTGATTATTATTGATCATCAGACATTATATGAAAATTGTCAAGAGACTGTATCTATAATAATAAAATCTATAATAATAAAAGCATAGTATGCTAATTAGATCAGACGACCTTCCAGATGAAGCCAGGGCTGCGAGGGAAGCCCAGGTCCAGGGTGCCAGAGGGAAGCCGGTCCTGGCAGCTGGGGGAAGGAAGGTCTACTCTTGCATAAATTTCGTTTGTTGGGCCTCTAGTAATTCTATACTCCTCCAGAGAGAATGTAGGTAGACTTTGATCAGGCAGCTAGGTTAGGGGCACTATAACCCTGAAGCCTTAACTGAATCAGAAAATGGAGATCATCTGCTATTGGGTTTCAGGCCTGTGAGAATTGGTCTATTTCCAGTTCACTGTTTCTGCTCAATATAACCCTTCCATGGCCAAACTGACTGCCTTACACCTTGGCAAACAGTTCCAATTTTTGGTGTCTGTCCAAAGCTCACTCAGTTTTCATCCTCTGGGCGACAGCCTTCAGAATCAGCCATCACCTTTAGGAGAAAAGTGGACCCAGATTCCAGGTTCACCTCTAGGGACTTTCATCCTCTCCCAGATCTTGACCTCACAATTAGCCTCTCTGTTAATTCAAAACAACCTAGGCTGTCATTGCTGGAAGAGGATTCACCCATACAGCCTCAATTTTTAAAGTAAATTTATTGGGGTGACATTGGTACACAAAACCATACAGGTTTCAAGGGTACAACTCAATAAAATACCATCTGCACACTGCACTGTGTGCCCATCATCCCAAGCAAAGTCTCTTTCCATCCCCATTTCCCCCCAACTTTGTCAGACCTCCAACTAGACCTCACCCCTTTTCCCCCTGTCAATCACCACACTGTTGTCAATGTCTATGTGTTTTATATAAATAAATGCTAATTCGAAAGAACACCCCTACGTTCATTGCAGTATTATTGACAATAGCCAAGATCTGGAAATAGCCCAAGTGCCCATCAGTAGATAAGTTTCCATAAAAACTGAGATATTTGGCTTCTCATAAAAAAAAAATTAGAAACTGGCCCCAAGTTTCTGCATGTCAGCAATCTGTTGAATCAGAGTTAGGGCTGTCACTTTGAGATACGTTAGGCACGATTCTAGTTCACAAGTCTTTCCAACATCCTGGTTTATTATACCAGTCGCCTTTGCTCACTCTGCTACTTGCCTGGCCCCTATAGCCATTTGCTTTTGTGACCGGTGGTTCACGAGACTATTTATAAATTAGGCAATAAAAATCCAAATAGACTAAACTGAGTTATTTTCCCAGAAAATTAACACCCAGCAGCAACAGAGATTTTGACCCTAATGGATAACCCTCAGAACTAAAAAAAATTTTCTGTCCACATAACATAGTTGAGGTAAATCAAACAATATCATTGTTATAATATATTCTGCAACAAGTTTTCATCCATAAACATTTCTCATTTTTACTAACTCACAAATTTTGATTATCTAGTCATAACCAATTCCAATCTCTATCAATTGCCTGAGGACCTACAATTTCTTCTTTAATTGAGTCTCATTTCCTTATTTCCTCAATTGAAATAATTAAATGATTGTGCATGGAATTTTGCAAAAATTAATGTGGCTAATAGTGAATGTTCAGTTTGGGGGGAAAGGTTAACTTTCTCATGTGTTACATCCACGTTTGACAAATATTCATCCTGTCTCTCATTCATTAAATATTTAAGCACATACTCTGTGTCAGGCACTGCCCTAAATGCTGAAGATTCCAAGATTAATAAGACACAGGCCCTGACCTTCTAGAGAAGCTCATTGTAGTAGGAAGATAGACACCAAAACAATCCTTACAACATTCCCTGATAAATAATACTAATTGAGCTATGAACAAAGAACTGCGGGAATGACTAGGTGTGTCTGAGGAGAAAAGAAAGGCTTTTCAGAGAAAGTAGCATTTCTTCGTTCTTTTAAATTTTTTTATTGTTTAAATAAAGTATTACACAAGTCTCTCCCCCCCCCCCATTGACCTCTCCCCAGCTGCTCCCAACCCCCAGCACATGCCCTCATCCCCCTACTGCCTGTGTCCATTGGTTATGCTCATATGCATGCATGCAAGTCCTTTGGTTGATCTCTTACCCTCCCCTTCCTTCCCCTGCCTTCCTTCTTAGGTTGGACGGTCTGTTCGATGCTTCTATGACTCTGCCTCTATTTTTGTTTATCAGTTTATGTTGTTCATTATATCCCACAAATGAGTGAGATCATGTGATATTTATCTTTCTCCGATGTAGATGATTTAGTTGTTGGTTAAGTAAATAAGAGGAAGGAGGTCTTTCTGGTTTCTTGAGTGAACCATAGTTCTCCTCAAACTCCCTCTGGTTTCTCTGCCTCAAATTCTTTCCTTCAGCAATCCATTCTCTACGCCAGAGGTTCTCAACCTTCCTAATGCCGCGACCCTTTAATACAGTTCCTCATGTTGTGGTGACCCCTAATTTCATTGTTACAAATTAAACATAATTAAAGCATAGTGACAAAAACAATATGTAATTATATATGTGTTTTCCAATGGTCTTAGGCGACCCCTGTGAAAGGGTCGTTCAACCCCCAAAGGGGTCTCGACCCACAGGTTGAGAATCACTGCTCTACGCGGACCTTTCCAAACCAAAATCTGATCACTGGCGTTCTGTCTTCTTCAGGAGGAATTTAGACCCTGAGGCTGGCATCCGAGGCCTTTGTCACTCTGAGCCCCCACCCACACTTCCAGTTCCAGTTCCTCTCTCATCTCGTAGGCAGGAAGAACATGTTAACCCCATGCTTCCATGTCTTTTACAGGGGTTTCCTCTGCCTCATTCATGTCTTCTATGATTTCCCAACACTCTAGGGATATCTCCATCAGCCCCTACCCACTGCATAGTAAAGCCTGGTTATCTTGTCTGGGTTCAACCAAAAGACTGTTGGATCCACATAGCTCAGCCCAGTGCTTAGCACACAGAGATCCTCAATACCTGTTTTAGATGAGCGAATGAATTAAAGAAACATTGTGAGGCTTACTGTAGCTACAGGTCAGGGAATAAGGGCTAAACTGGAATAAGATGAGATACATAAGGTACTATCTATGTATGATGATAACAATACCTGAGAATATTACATACTAATTTTTATTTAGATGATACTGATAAATCTCTGAGGTACTGTCCTTCATGTAAGTTCAGGAGTATATCACAATTAACAGGCTTTCAATCTTTTTGACTTATAAGAACCTTTGTTAGCTGTCAGAGGGAAGGGGGATGCGAAACTGGGTGAAAAAAGTGAAGGGAATAAGAAAAAAACAACACTCATAGACACAGACCACAGTATAGTGATTATCAGAGGGAAATGGGGTGGGGGAAGAAGAAGGTAAAGGGAGGATAAATGGTGATGGAAGGAGACTTGACTTGGGCTGGTGAACACACCATACAATATACAGATGATGCATTATAGAATTGTGCACCTGAAATCTGTATAATTTTATTAACATTTGTCACCCCAATAAATTTAATTAAAAAATACGAAAAAGTAAAAATACAAAAAGAGAAACCTTGCTAAATTCCTATAATAAAGAAAATTACCACATGCCCTGACAGTAGCATCAGAAACACAAATTGCTTGAAGGACAACAAAATGATGGCTACATCTTTGAAGTCAAGGTTTTCCCAAGGCTTACATCTGTGCCATTTCAATTTCTCTTCCTGATCCTAAATATCAATTGCTATCCATTAGGTCTGTCTTTATTGTCCTAACTCTGCTCTTAATTTTTTTTTAAAGTTAGCATTTTAGATGCAATATGATATACTGGATTGGATCCTGGAAAAGAAAATGAACATTAATAGGAAAACTGGTGAAATCCAAATGAAGGCTGTAGTTTAGTTAATAGTAATATAATAAAGTTAAGTTCTTAATCATCACAAATGTACAGAGTTATGTAAGATGTTAACATCTGGAGAAACTGAGTAATAAGTACACAGGAACTCTATTTTTGGAGCTTTGCTGTACACCTGTAATTATTCCAAATTAAAAGTTTATTTCTTAAAAAGTTGGAGTGTGAAGAGAATTATGTTTAAAGCATATGTATTACCTACAGTGTTATCATATTCACTCAAAGATGGACCTATGACGTAATACTACAACCCACTGTGTCTTAGGCACCCCCAAATGCAGAAAACTGATGGTTTCCTGTATAACATCCTTCTGTGCTGCACTTTGCCTGCCAGACTGACTACATTTTATACTCATAGTCTAGGGAAAACTCACATGAATCTTGGATTTTATGCTTATTGTCTTCACCCAGAACTGAAATTCCCAGGATCCCTTATTAAGCTGGACAAGTCACTGGGAAGTAATTTATACTCTTTTAATAATAACACTAAACAAACAAACAACAAACAAAAACACAGCAGAAACTAGAAACACCTGCAGTAGAAATTCTTCGGCAGTGTGTTTCTCTCTCTTTTTGTACCAATTCATGTTTGTTGTGGAAAACTTGGGAAGTAAAGATTTAAAAATGTATTTTGCTTTTATTGTTATAAATCTGTGATTTTCAACCAGTGCGCCATAAGAATTTTTTAAACATGCGATATCTGACTATCTGGCCAGGGTCACTGAACTCTTTTCCCTTGGATCAGCAATTTTCAATCTTTTTCACCTCATGACACACATAAACTACTAAAATTCTGTGGCACACCAAAAAATATACTATATTTTTGCCAATCTGACAAAAAAATAGATATAATTTTTATTCATTCCCACCAGACAGCTATTGTTGTGGTGGCTGTGGTTATTTTGTTTACCTTACAATCTGAGGGAAAAGAGGTCAGTGGCCCTGACAAAATAGTCAGGTAGTACATGTTTTAAAGATTCTTGGGGTATACCAGTTGAAAATTGCTGCCTTAGATAGTCAAATCATTAAAAAAAAATGACAACAGCTAACACAATAATAGCCATACAGTGTGAATGCCCTGTTTTGAACCATAAATATATAGGTCATATAATAGAGTTACATTTAATTGTCGTGTTGCATAATAAGGTTTGGTACCAGAAACCCTTATATATTTTTTAAAAGTCCTTATTTTTTTAAAAGTCACTTGGGATGGTGAAGGCCTGGGGTAGGGGGCAGGGGCTGGCTAGAAGAAGTCAATGGGGGAAATAGGGGGACATATGTCATACTTTCAACAATAAAGATTTAAAAAAAATAAAAACCCTAGGAAATCCCTAAAAAAAATCATTTGGAACAAGAAGGCTAGGTAATTACTATTATTATTTTTTGTAAATCAGTCAAAATTATATGTCAGATTGGAAAAAAATATATATTTTTGTTGTGCCACAGAATTTTAGTCATTAGGTATGTGTGCCATGAGATGAAAAAGGTTGAAAATCACTGTTATAAATTAATATTTAATGCCATAAATAAGGAGTAAAGGAAACATTCAATGTATTGTCATTACATGACATTTATTGGGGCTGTGGAAACAAAATGAAATTCTAAATTATGTTATGATAAGCAGATGTTTCTAGGTAATGTCAGTAAACAGTATACAGCTTAATACAGCAGGAAGCATGTCTTACTGGCTACTCCCATGGTTTGTGCCCTACAAATACAATCTGCATAACTGAGAACCAAAATTCTTTTTCCCCCCCAGCACTTGCTTGCTAAACCCTTTAAAAAATTTTTTTTTAAATTTTTTTTATTTTCCCATCACCTTTTATCCCCTTTATGTCCTCTTCCATCTCCACCCATCCCCCTCCACCTCTGAAATCACCACGATGTTGTCCATAGTTCTCTTTTTTCTCTTTTTTGCTCAATTCTTCTATCCCCCACAAAAATCCCCCCTGCCCTCCCATGAGCTGTCTGCTTGCTCTCTATGAGTCTGTCTCTATTTTGCTCGACAGAGAACCAAAATTCTTAAACATCCATTGACTTTAAATATCAGGTAAATAGTAAAACTAGCTGTGCAGTTTGTACTATAGAGATTCTAAATTTAATAATAAAATTGTTGTTATTCACTCCTCTACAAGACCACAGGCCAGTAAAGGGGCCTCTTCTCCCCAAAGCCACCAAGAAGAGCATACTTTCTGAGAATGTGAGAAAATATCATGCGTACAGATATGATTCTGAAAGCCACAGGCAAACAGGATCAAATAGAGGAGGGACCAGTGGGAATGACCTAAGTGGGAAAAATTGTGTTTGACCCCTACAAAGCAACTGGACATGTGAGGAGACCAGACTCATAACCAGAATTCCTGGGCAGCTGTCAGAGCTGTTTCCTGCCCACAGTGGAGAAAGTACTAGTGTAAAGATATAGGTGACCTCACAGACCACCTGATCTGGGGTAGTTGGAATTAAAAGAGCGTAGTAGATAAGAGGTATTCTGAATGACAGATACTAGAGTCAAAGTATGCTGGCTGAAGAGAGTGCTCAGAGCTACAGGCATGTCGCAAATCTCTCTGCAAAAGCCTAGAATGTGTCTCTTAATCAATAGACACCCTATTAGACTCACTCATTCATTTCATGTATCCTATTTACAAGGAAATCCAGGAATAGTTAAAATGATGAGTAAGAAAAAGAAATTTTTTTCACTTAGAGATTTTTGGGGGAGGAAAAAAACCCTTCTATAATGCATTCTTCCAGTTGGAAAGCAGGCTCTTTGGATAACTGCATCAACTTCATCAGTCATTGAAAACTCAGAAAAACAAAAGTTCTTCTCAGAAGAAATTACTACATGGTACCCTAGCAGAGTGAATTTAGAAGTAGGCAATAGTATCTTTTTTTTTTTAACCCAAATTGATATGTTCCTATCTGTATTCTGAATACATCAAATTAAAAGTCTTCTTTTCTATTCTTTCTGTCACAAGGTACAAAGGATAAAGTGGAAGACAAGTTAGGGAAGGTAGTTTCCAATTCTAATGGGTTTTGTCATTGTAGGTGAGGTTTCTTCCGGCCTGTACCATCCATATTAACAGCATTTGACCTAACTAAGGCACTCCGTCCTCTTTGAAATTATTTCTTCCCTTGACTTCCCTTTTTCACTGGTCACTCTTCTTACACTTCTTCCTCATCTCCCCAACCTCTGCACATTGAAGTGATCATAGAACTGGATCCTTGGACCCCCTTTTCACTCTCTCCCTAGATGACACTATCCAGTTTTATGGTTTTACAAACCAATAATGTGGAGATAACCACTCCCAAATTTATATCTCCAGCTCAAACACCTCTCCCGAACCCTAGGTTTATTTATTTATTTATTTATTTATTTATAAATATATTTTATTGATTTTTTACAGAGAGGAAGGGAGAGAGATAGAGAGTTAGAAACATCGATGAGAGAGAAACATCGATCAGCTGCCTCCTGCACATCTCCCACTGGGGATGTGCCCGCAACCCAGGTACATGCCCTTGACCGGAATCGAACCCGGGACCCTTCAGTCCGCAGGCCAATGCTCTATCCACTGAGCCAAACCGGTTTCGGCCAGAACCCTAGATTTAGATATACAATTACCTACTCAACATCGCAATTTGGATCTTTAGTAGGCATCTCAATTGAATATGGGGCAAAATAACCTGTTTTTCCCTCAACTCCACTCCTCACACAGAATTCTTAATAAATGGCAACTCGGTCCTTCCAGTTGTTAAGATCAAAAACTACAATTTTTTTTTTTTACTCCTCTTTCCCCTAACAACCTACATTCATTTTACTGTATAGGCAAATTCCACAGGCCATAGTTTCAAATTATATACAATTACTTCTTAACGCCTCTGCTGAATCAGCCTGGTAAAAGCCTCCTGCCTACCTCTGTCCTTGTGTTCTGGAAAATGGTGTTGCCCAAACCGATTTTGCTCAGTGGATAGAGAGTCAGCCGGAGGACTGAAGGGTCCCGGTTTCATTCTGGTCAAGGGCAAGTACCGAGGTTTGCAGGCTCGATCCTAGCAGGCTCGATATGTGCAGATGCCATAGCATGCCGTGGTTGTGGGGGAGGCAACCAATACACATCAATGTTTCACTCTCTCTGTCTCTCCCCATCCCTTCCACTCTTTCTCTTTAAAAAAAATCAATGGATATATACACCCCTATGTTCATAGCAGCACAATTTACAATAGCTAAGATTTGGAAACAGCCTAAATGTCCATCAACAGATGAATGGATTAGAAACTGTGGTACATCTACACAATGGAATACTATGCTGCTGTAAAAAAGAAGGAATTCTTACCATTTGCCACAGCATGGATGGAACTGGAGAGCATTATGCTAAGTGAAATAAGCCAGTCAATGAAAGAAAAATACCACATGATCTCACTCATTTATGGATAATAAAGACCATTATAAACTGATGAACAAAAATAGATACAGAGGCGGAGCAGCATCGAACAGACTGTCAAACTGCAGCTGGAAGGCTGGGGAGGGTTGGGAGGGAGGGTGGGGAGGTAAGACATCACCCGAAGGACTTGTATGCATGCGTATAAGCATAACCAATGGACACAAGATACTGGGAGGTAGGGATGGCCAGGGGAAGGTCAAGGGGGGAAAAAAAGGAGACATATGTACTACTCTTTGTAATACCTTAAGCAATAAAACAAAATTTTTTTAAAAAAGAAAAATATCCTCGGGTAAGGATTAACAGAAAAAAATAAAACAAAGAGATAGAGAAAGGTGTCTGAGGCTCATCCCCAAAGCCTGTCAATATACCACTGAACTTTGCTTAAAAACTGATATTATTCTTGGAGAAGGTAAATCATGATGGCTTGCACCCTAACAGTTTTTGAAAACAAGACCCCAAGTGAACAAATTCATTCATTAATTAGAAGCATGGGATGTTGGAGTTGAGCAGAACCTCATATACCAATCAGTTCCAGCTGCTCATTGCACGGACAGGGAAGCTGAAAAGGAAAAGTTTACACTAGACTTACCGAATCAGCGAGAGAGCTGAGGCCAGAGGAGGTGGCAGATCTCATCACTTCTCCGGAGCTGGGATCCAAGCGTTTTTCTTATGTCTTGCAGATTATAAATCACATTTTACCAAGATCAGCTGATTTTTTCCTTTTGCTGTACATATTAAATGTATACATCTTTATGAGTCTGGTGATTAGTATGTGTCCTTGAAACCATCACCACAGTCTATGCCATCAATATATTCATCACATCCAAATGCTTCCTCCTGCTTTATTTATTTATTTGTTTGTTTGTTTGTTTATTGTGATAAGAACACAGCATAAGATCTACCCTCTTAGCAAAATTTTAGGTATTCAATACAGTATTGTTAACTAAAGGCTCTATGCTGTACTCTATTTGTCCATCTCTCGAATTTATTCATCTTGCATTAACTGAAACTTTGTACCCTTTGACTTTATCTTTAGATAACCTAATTCAGAAGCTGCCTAGTTCAGCTTTATAAAAGGATATGTTTTATGTAACTTCAGTTTTAAAATAAAGTACAAAAGTTAACAATATGTTTTTCATGACTTAAAATTTTGTTGAATTTTGAGATCTTTTTAGGGAGTGAGATCACGTTGTTCTGACCCAACTCTATCAAGTTTTCATTGTCAGAAGAGGGGCTCCACCCTCCCCTTTGCTGGCTATGATACACAGTAATGCCAGCGCTGCCGTTGTGGTTACACTGTATTGGGAGTCCTCCTCCAAAGTGAAACTTGGCTGGGTGAACGCTACTCCTCCTTTCACTCCTCAGAGTCTGTAAATGGGGAACCAGTTTACCCAGCTCATCTTGGTTCTTCTGCATTTATTTGTTGACAATTTCTCCCCCTAAACTTCCCTGACATGATTCTAAGCTTGAAAATATAGCATTTACATGAATGCTAGTATTTAGTGATTAGTGATTAGGCTTCTGAAAGTGAGTACATATGTATATTTAGCAGCAGAAATATGGATATAGTTATAGATTATTAATCTCTTTACCTCTGATTGACTTCTTTTGCTCTCTTCTAGTTCTTTATCTATATTTACTGTCGATTGCAACTGCTAAATTCACTTAGACCTTCATTTTGAGATGATGCCCCTCAGGATTGTGAAAATTAAATGATATATATCTAAATATCTAGCCATTTCATAGTGCTTTGTCACAATTCAATAAATGGTAGCTACTATAATCTGTCACATCACCATCGTCAACATCTGTCTTCACTTTGTTCCCTCCTAAATGCATTCCCATTCCTAGTGAGCCAGCTCCTAAAATTTCTGTACAAATAATCCTGAAAAATTCTGTCTTGAATTATCTACTGTACTTACAGGCTTGATGAAATTCCATATGTCCAGTGTTTGTTTTTTAAATTTATTATCATATTTACTGTTGATTAGACCAGTATTTTTCAAAATGTGTCCATTGAGTCACTGCATTCAAATTACCTAAAGCAGAATAACTAAGGGTGGTTTCCAGATATCTGTATTTAAAGCAAGGACATAGAAGATTGTTTTGCACACCAACATCTGGGAGCCAGTATTAGTCTATTTCCAATCCCTACCATTTCATTGACACCATCACTTTTAACAGTGGTTTTTTAAATGGTGAAACAGAGATTTATCTTGTTACATCCTTAAAGTAACCTCTATTTGCAGAATATACTTCCATAGAACTTGCTCATCAGAATAAATAAATAATATATATAATCTAATCTAATGAAAGAGAAACATGCAAATTGACCGCACCTCTGCTATGCCAAAGCCACGCCCACCAGCCAATCAGAGCGACTATATGCAAATTAACCCAACCAAGATGGCGGCTGGCAGCCACGGAGCTGGAGCAAGCCGGAGGCTTGGTTGCCCCGGCGATGGAGGAAGCCAAGCTTCCCGTCTGCCCTGGCCAGCTGTGGCCTCCACTCAAGGCAACAAAGTTTCAATTATAGAAGATAAATAAATCCCAGATACCTGCTTCCAGCCAGCCTCCACTGGGAGCTTGGGTGGCTGGGGGCCATGGCCAGCCTTCAAACAGCCATCAGCCCCTCACCCAGGATGGCCACACCCTCATGTGGTGAGGGTCCCTAATGGGGGGCTTGGCCAACCTGCAAACAGTCATCAGCCCCTCACCCAGGCTGGCCAGGCACCCCAGTGGGACCCCCACCCTGATCTGAAACACCCTTCAGGGCAAACCAGCCAGCCCCCACCCATGCACCAGGCCTCTATCCTATACAGTAAAAGGGTAATATGCAAATTGACCCTAACAGCAGAACGACTGGGAATGACTGGTCACTATGACACACACTGACCACCAGGGGGCAGATGCTCAATGCAGGAGCTGCCCCCTGGTGGTCAGTGTGCTACCACAGGGGGACTCTGCTCAGCCACAAGCCAGGCTGATGGCTGCCAGTACAGCGGTGGTGGTGGGAGCCTCTCCCACCTCCTCAGCAGCACTAAGAATGTCCGACTGCAGCTTAGGCCTGCTCCCTGCTGGCAAGTGGAAATCCCCCAAGGGCTCCCGGGCTGCCAGAGGGATGTCTGACTGCCAGCTTAGGCCCAATCCCCAGGGAGCGGGTCTAAGCCAGCGGGTGGTCATCCCCCGACGGGTTTCAGACTGCAAGAGGGCACAGGCTGGGCTGAGGGACCCCCTGAGTGCGCAAATTTTTGTGCACCAGGCCTCTAGTCCTATATAATAAAAGGCTAATATGCAAATTGACCAAATGGCACTATGACACACACTGACCACCAGGGAGCTCAATACAGGAGCTTCCCCCTCGTGGTCAGTGCGATCCCACAAGGGCAGCACCGCTCAGCCAGAAGCCCTGAGCTGGGCTCACAGCTGGTTAGCGCAGTGGCGGTGACAGGAGCCTCTCCTGCCTCCATGGCAGCACTAAAGATGTCTGACTGCCGGCTTAGTCCCGCTCCAGTTGGACATCCCACAAGGGCTCCCAGACTGCGAGAAGGTGCAGGCCAGGCTGAGGGACCCCACCAAGTGCATGAATATTGTGCACCGGGCCTCTAGTTATTATTATAAAGGTCTAAATCTTCAGAGGAAATAGAAGGACCTAGTACAGATTGGTAGATAATGAATGAATGATAATACAGTGTATTCAAGCCTCCTCTAGACTTAAATATCTTACGTATTTAAAGAGATGAACAAGTGAATACAAGTACTTCCCTAAATTGTGAACTCCAAGTCACATAGTTATAGGGAAACTGGCTATTTATTTCCCTGATTTAATTAGATGATTGAGTTTGACAATACACTGTTGTATATGAGGTAAGCTGTTGCAAATTCTTTTTAGAACTATACAGACTTCTTCTTAGAAAAAAAAAAGTCAATAAGAATGTAGAAGATAACCAGAATTCATCTGTATAATAAGACTATAGCATAATGAGACTACTTTTCTTGGATGACTTATGGAAATCAGAATTGATAATATAGTGCCATATTTTGTATTTCTAAAACACAGCCACTACATGAATATAAATATCTTCCAAGTTGTAGATGAGACTCTTGTGCTAGATGGTAATGTACAAGGCATGCACAAAGCAAGTGAGATGCTTTAAAATAAGTGCTGAATCTCTTGCAAGATGAAATATTAGCATTATTGACATAGGACAAGTACCTCATCACCAAGGTGCCTGTTAATCTCCTTGCTGCTTGTAGTAAAGTGATATTAGGCATTTAGAAGTGAAGACCAGTGACACATTTTACTAAAACTATAATTGCAAAGCTAATTGGAGATTGCAAATCATGAGGGAATAGCATGCACAACGATAAGAGAATGCCAAGATATCACAGAAATTTACATTTCCAGTCCAGATCATTATATTCTGCTTTAAATATGTGGATATAGAGAAAATTCTGTGTGTTTATCTAGTAAATATTTATATCATGTTCTAGAGTTATCATGACTAAACTGTTGTTAATAAAGCTCATTGGTTCAAAGTTCCATCTCTAATATTTATTTTCCTCCTTGTACTTACATTCCTAAATGTCAGACCTAGATTCCTGCTTCTACCCCTCATATTTTTTTTCTGTTATCTCTGAAAAGTTTGTTCAAGGATTTATTCTTAGTGCCCAGATTCTTCCCAATTACAAACCCAAATTCTTCTGCTGGCTATAAAATAGCATTTACTCGGTATGTATTATAATCACTGGTAGAATTATAAAAATTAAATGGCCAAGCCTTGGTTGTTGTGGCTAAGTAATTAGGGCATCAATCCATGCACCAAAGGGTCTCAGGTTTGATTCCCAGTCAAGGGCATGTACCTGAGTTGTGGGTTCACTCCCTGCTCCCAGTTGGAGAGCATGTGGGAGACAACCAATCGATGTGTCCCTCTCACATCTATCTCTCTCTCCCACTCCATCCCTATCTCCATTCTTCCCTCGTAACCACCTCCTCCTCCTCCGCCTCCTCCTCCTCCTCCTCCTTCTCCTCCTCCTCCTCCTTCTTCTTCTCCATCTCTCTCTCTCCCCCTCTCCCTCTCTCTCACAAAGTCAATGGAAAAAATATCCTTGAGTGAAGATTAACAAAAAAATAAAATAAAACTAAATTAAATGGCCAAGAGGAGAAGCCATATCTAGACTGTGGCTTCATTCTTGACAAAGATATGAGAACTAATAGAAAGCCTTTCAGACAATTTCCCTTCTCTGCCATGTACCATCCCACTAGCAAGTTGATGGGCTACTGAGAAATGGTCTTTGGAGCTGGCTGCCAAACTTGCACTCCCTGTTTACTCATCCATAAACTCAGGAATTGTCTGAAAATTCAGTGCCAACAGCAGCAGGGTAGAACTGTGGCCACTACTTCTTCCCATTGCTTGAAACAATTCTAAGTTTCAAAATAGACAGCATTTCTTAAATAATTTTTTATTGTCATTGTTTTTTAGAGAGAGAGGGGAGAGGGGAAAGAGGGAGAAACATCAATGTGAGAGACACACATTGATTGGCTGTCTTTTGCACATACCCTGACCTGGCCAGGATCAAAGCTGCAACCCAGGTACTTGCCCTTGACCGGGAATCAAACCTAAGACCCTTTGGTGCACGGGAAAAGGCAACCACATTGGCCAGGGCTGAACAAGATGTTTTTAAAATGGCAAATAAGGTTCCATCAGACCAATGATCTGATTAATGCTTTAACAAATTTCTAGATTATTCTGTTTATTTCAAGAAAATAATTTTCATTAATGCTTATAAAATTATAAAATTTAATTACAAATTATAAAATTTAATTCTATTCAAGGGAAAATAGTTCTACCTGTAACCCCTCCCAAAGGATGGTCTTATTTAAACGTGGACTATTTTCATATACAATTACCAAAGTTGATAAAGCTAAAAGTTTACTCTCAGTCCTTTTTCCTTTTGTTCTGCATTTTTAATTTCTTAAATATTTTGTTGTACATGTTTTGCTGGCAAAAAAGTAATAGTTTTATTATTTCACATGTGAATTTTCATGCTGTTTCATCTACTTTCCATTGTCATTTTCCTCTGCAGGTACACAGTTCGCTGACATTTCAAGCCATCTAACAGCCAATGACAACTATGTGAGATCTACAAAAATGTCTCAAAAATTACTCTTCAGGGGAAAAAATGCAACTGTTTCCTGAACATTGTATCCGTTCTTAGGAACCATGACCTAGATATCAACAAAATGGGAAAGTATTTTCTCTTAGCAAAGGCAGATTTATTGTGATGGATTCATACAGTATTCAGTTCCAAGATGTGAAACAATTACTGTTTATTTAAGCATCTGTCTTCAATGTAGTTAAAATACATTTAATTATACTTTTCTATATTTGGGGTTATTTTGTATTCACTTTAAAAGAAAGAGAAGTAAAACTAAAATCCCCTTCAGTATAAACCTAGCAACAGTTTATGCTCTGAGTAGAACAGTTCTAAGCCATGTCTTCACTTGTGGTATTACTCAAAGAAAGAATGCAGCAGACAGATACATGTCAATATCTATTAAGATAAAATTTTAAATAATAAATAAATATATATTGATTCTTGTGTTGGATTTCTCTACTAAAGGATAATGATGAATTAAACCAAGAACTTGGGATTTTTTGGCATCTTAATATCTGTTTTACCTATTACAAGCCCTTTTAAATAAAGGCATAAACATCAGTGGACACTGAATATTCATTATACACAAGTCAACTGCCCCCTATTGTTTACTTACTGCCTTTTTCCTGGGGCTTTCAAAGCAGTTAATTCACATGCCATCCCTGTAAATCCTTCCTCTTGCCAGATGGAGTATCTGAGTCTACAGAGACCGAGCCATAGAATTTTAGAGGCAAAAATATGGTTCCTATTGGGAATTTTTGCTCCCTGCTCTGGAAGTGACAGAAGATATTCCATCTTAGTAAATTGTTTATTTTCTTGAGAAGGAAAGGGTGGAGAGAGAAAACTGGTAGGCCATCCTGAATATAGAATGGTGGGGCTTCTTATTTTCTCCACCCAGTGTGTGTTTGCCCCAAGGCAGCTGCTAATGTAGGGCAAGTGAGACAGTGGAGGCTACAATAGGGTGAAGCATAGAGATGAGAATCCAGACCAGAACACAGCTTTAGTTTTTGTTCAAGGGATAAAGTATCTATGTATATATAAAAGGCTAAGTGACCGACCATACGTCCATCTGACCATCTGACCAACCGACTGGCTGGTACATATGACACGCACTGGCAATTTAAAAATAAATGTTAACTCACACATGCATGATACATATGAAGCTCTTGCTGGTGCCAATTGCACATGTGTTTTAATTTTCTAATACTATATTATATATACTTTCTGCCATGTAATTATTTGCAATAATGTAATTACCACACGAATCTTCTAATTAATTTTCTTTCAATGTGCACGAATCTGTGCACTGGGCCATTAGTTTCAAATAATCAGGTTGGGTCCTTGTTGGGGCCTCAATACATGTCAGAACAATATAAAGCAGAGAGGAGTAGATGTGGTTTATAGCATAGTCCAGTGATGGCGAACCTATGACACGCATGTCAGAGGTGACACGCGAACTCATTTTTTTGGTTGATCTTTCTTTGTTAAATGGCATTTAAATATATAAAATAAATATCAAGAATATAAGTCTTTGTTTTACTATGGTTGCAAATATCAAAAAATGTCTATATGTGACACGGCACCAGAGTTAAGTTATGGTTTTTCAAAATGCTGACATGCTGACATGCCGAGCTCAAAAGGTTCACCATCACTGGCATAATCCCTGTCCAGCAAGTGATTGAATATGTAAATGGCAACTGAAAACATTAAATCAGTATATATGTCTCATTTCTGCTTTGAGGGTATCTCACCAGCATTCAGTTAATATGATGGTACCTGACTGAAAGCAATATTATATGGAGTTTTAAAAAGAGAGAGAGAACAGCTAACATCATACTAAGTGGAAAGAGTTAGAAGTGTTTTCCTTAAGATCACTTTCACCACTTTTATTCAACACTAGAGGCCTGTTGCACGAAATTCGTGCACGTGGAGGGTCCCTAGGCCTGGCTGGCGATCAGGGCCGATTGGGGCCTTCCTTCTGGCTGATGGCCAGGGCCGTCCTTCATTTCACACTGCCCCCTGATGGTCAGCACACATCATAGCGAGTGATAGGTCTCCTGGTCAAACTCCCATGGAAACAACTTGCATATTAGGCTTTTATATATTTAGATAGTACTAGAAGACCTAGCCATAGCAATCAGACAAGAAAAAGAAATAAAAGGAATCCAAATTAGGAAAGAAGAAGTAAAACTGGCATTATTTTCACATGGCACAATACAATAGAGAATCCTAAAGATTACACCCAAAATTACTAGGACTGATAAGTGAATTCCGTAAAGTAGCAGGACACAAAATTAATATTTAGAAATTGGTTTTATTTTTATACACCAATTAAAGGCCCAGGGCACAAAATTCATGCACAGGTAGGGTCCCTAGTGGCTGCCGGCTGCCAGCAGGGGCCTCTTTTCCCCTGGCCACCTGTTTCCGCCACCGCTGACCAGGGAGGAGCCAGCCAGGGGGAGGGGCCGCGGGCTGTTGGCCGGCCAGCCCCGCACCTGGTCAAACTCCTGGTTGAGGGGACAATTTGCATATTAGGCTTTTATTATATAGGATGATAAACTATCAGAAAGAGAAACTAAGAAAACAATCTCATTTATAATTGCATCAAAAAATAAAATAAAATAAATAAGTTTAACCAAGGAGGTAAAAGACCTGTACTCAGAAAATTATAAGACACTGAAGAAACTAAAGAAGACACAAATACAGTGGAACCTCAGTTCTCAAACTTAATTTGTTCCAGAAAGCTATCCGAGAAGCGATTTGTTAGAAAACCGAATCATTTTTTTCCCTTTACAAATAATGTAAATTGAATTAATCTGTTCTAGACCCCCAAATGATCCCCTGTTTTAACCTTTCTTATATACAGTATATATCTAATATACTGTTTAATCTATAAATAAACACTTCTTAAATTTATGGAACCATCCCCTTCTAGCCTTAGACAAATTTTTCATATATCACTGCCTCCAAAATGCTATCACTGGCTAACTGTTTTTCCTTTATCCAATCAACAACAGTTTTTCTACCTATTCAATTGCCTGTGATTATTGTTTTGTGAGCACTTTCACACCCTTAGCAACATTAGCACTCTTTATGTTTTAAAATTGTGCTAATCATTGATTTCCACCAGCAACAAAAGCATTCTCTCCTTTGTTGCCTCAGAGACACTTTTTGTCATGCTGAGGTATCCACCTGAAAGGGTTGTCAGGTTGAAAACTGAAGTTTTGGTGGACAACTGAGACATTTTTTCTGTGAACAACTGGGTCCAGAACTGAATTGTTCCAGATGGAAGACATTTGAGAAACGAGGTTTGACTGTAAATGGAAGCATATACCATGCTCGTGTATAGGAGAATTAACATAATTAAAATGTCCATCCTACCCAAAGCAGTCTATATATTCAAGGCAAACCCTATCAAAATACCAATGGAATTTTATCACAGAATTAGAACAAATAATCCAAAAATCTATATGTAACCACAAAAGACCTTGAATACCCACAGCAATCTTGAGAAAGTAGAACAAAATTGGAGGTATCACACTACCTGATATCAAACTCTACTACAAGGCTATAATAATCAAAATAGCATGGTAATAGCATAAAAACAGACACATAGATCAGTGGAACAGAATAGAGAATCCAGAAATAAACCCACACCTATATGGTCAGTTAATATTTGACAAAGGAAGCAACAATATACATGAGGCACTGACAGTCAATTCAATAAATGGTGTTGGGAAAATTGGACAGGTTCAGGTACATGCAAAAAAAAAAAAAAGAAAAAGAAGAAAGAAAGAAACTAGACTACTTTCTTATATATGTAGCCATATAGAAGCAAAATAAATTAAAGACTTGAAACCATAAACCTCCTAGAAGGAAACATAGGCAATATACTCTGACAGTTCTCTTAGTAATATTTTTTCTGGTATATTTTCTCAGGCAAGGAAAACAAAAGAAAAAAATAAATAAATGGGACTATATCAAACTAAAAAGTTTTTACAACGCAAAGGAAACCATCAATAAAGTGAAAAGACAACCTATTGAATGGGAGAACATATTTGCTAAAGATAGATCTGATAAGAGGTTAATATCCTAAAATTATAAAGAACTCATACAACTCAACACCAAAATAACAAACAATCCAATTTAAAAATTGGCAGAGGACTTGAATAGACACTTCTCCAAAGAGGACATACAAATGGCCAATAGACATATGAAGTCACTAATCCACTAATGGTCAGAGAAATGCAAATTAAACCACAATGAGATATCACTTCACATCTGTCAGAATGGCTACTGCTAATAAATCCACAAACAAGTGCTGGTGAAGATGTGGAGAAAAGGGAACCCAAGTGCACTGTTGGGAAGATAGATTGGTGCAGCCACTACAAAAAACAGTGTGGAGGTTCCCTAATAAATTAAAAACAGAATTACTTTATGGCCCAGAAATTCCACTTCTGGGTATATATTTGAAGAAACCCAAAACACTAATTCAAAATGATATATGCACCCTTATGTTCACTGCCCAAGTGCCCATCAATAGAGGAGTAGATAAAAAAGAGGTGGTACATATATACAATGGAATATTACTTGGCCATAAAAATAATAAAATCTTAAAATTTGAGACAGCAGAATGGACCTAGAGGGTATTCTAAATGAAAAAAGTCAGTCAGAGAAATACAAATACCATCTGATTTAATTTATGTGTGGAGTCTAAAGAACAAAAAAATACAAACATATAAAACAGAAACAGACTCATAGATACAGAGAAAAAACTTAAGGCTTCCAGATGGGGGTGGGTAGGTTTGGGTAGCTGGGTAAAAAAGGAATTAAGAAGTACAGATTGATAGCTACTAAATAGTCATGGGATTGTAAAGTACAGCATAGGGAATGTAACCAACAATATTGTAGAAATATGTATGGTGCCAGGTGGGTAACAGAATTAATCAGGGGGAGGGGATCACTTTGTAAATTATATAATTGTCTAACCACTATGCTGTTAACCTGAAACTAATCATAATATATAAAAACCCTGGGTCTGACACAACCAGAGGCTCTACCAACTGGAAGTCAGTCCTGCAGTTAGTGCTGGGTTGCTGTGGCCAGCACAGATTGCTGCGGCTGCGGACTTGGTGACTCAGCACTGACTGCTGAGGGGGCTGCTAATCAGGCCTAGAGAGAGTCCTGAAGAGAGAAGCAGGGTCTGATCCGTAGCCTTTTTGGCAGCTGTTGATCAGCACTTGCCTCTCTCTTTCTCTCCAGCAACCGTGCCTCCATTTCTCTCCAGGCCTCCACCAGGGCTGCTGATCAGCCCTGCCTTTCTGATCAAGTCCCGCTGATAGGCCCAGAGATGCTGACTGGCATAAAACTGACCAGTCAGAACCCAATTGGCCATCAGAGGAGGGCAGTTGGGGGCCATCAGGCTCGGTAGGGGAGGGCAGTTGGGGGCGATTGGGCTGGCAGGAGAGCAGTTAGGTGTTAGTCAGGCTGGCAGGGGAGCAGTCAGGGGGTGATCAGGCTGGCAGGCAGAAGTGGTAGGGGCATTCGCCCAGGTTAGGCAGAAGAGCGTTTGGAACCCGCCGTTCCCGTATTTTAAAAGTATTTTCTGCCCCCCATTTAAGTCCCAAATTGGAAGAGGGTCCAGCCTGGGCAAAGACCCCCCCCCCCCCCCCCCCAGTGCACAAATTTCATGCACTGGGCCTCTAGTATAAAATAATGTTGAATGTCAATTGTAATTGAAAAATAAAAAAACTAATTAAAAGAGAGATTATAAATGCCTATTTATGGAAATTAATAGACAAACTCTAGTGGATTCAGGGAAGGAACTCTTCTGAGATCCAGTAGTTAATTTTAAAATTAGTCCTTTTAACAGCTTTATGCAGATATAATTGGCTTATAATAAGCCACATGTTGTATAAATAATATATATACATGTATATATGTACATATACTAGTATATATATTTTTCACAACTTGACAAGTGTTGACATATGCCCTTGAGACTATTACTACAATCAATTTAATAAACATATCTATCATTCTCACGCCCCTTTATTTCCTCATGCCTCTTTGTGACCCTTGATATATGATTTTATTTCTGTTGGATAGATGTCTAGCAGAAAAATGAATAGGTCATATGGTATGTGTCTGTTTAACTTTTTAAGAAACTGCCAAACTGTTTTCCAAAGTGGTTTTCCTCAATTTGCATTCCCACCAGCAGTGTAGCAAGTTCCACTTGTTCCACATCCTCACCAACATTTAGTCTTTGATGTGATTAGTCTTTTTAATTTTGCATGATAGAAGGAAACAACTTGTGATGTTGAGCATATTTTCATGTGCTCATTTGTCATTTATATATCTTATTTAGTGGGCTATCTGTCCAAGTATTTTGTCCATTTTTTAATTGGGTTGTTTTCTTACTACTAAGTTTTGAGTGTTCCTTTTATACTCTGGGTATGTTTTTATATATTTTGGAAACACGTTCTTTTTTTAATTAAAAAGTTTTGGGTGACATTAGTTAGTAACATTATATAAGCTTCAAGTGTACAATTCTGTAGTACATCATCTGCATATTGTGTTGTGTGCTCACCATCCAAAGTCTAGTCTCCTTCAGTCGCCATGTATTTGACCCTCTTTACCCACAAATTCCTTTCTGAAGAAATTCACAAACTGACTAACATTCGTATGAAATGCAACATACACAGAATAACCAAAACAATTTTGAAAACGAGTCAATCAATACTCTCTGATTTCAAGATTTATTATAAAGCTACAGTAAGCAAGACAGTATGGTCATGGCGTGAAAACAGACTAATAGGCCAATGGAATAGAATTCACAGGCCAGAAATAGACTCTTTCATACACATAAGCAATTTTCAACAAAGGTGCAAACACAACCCAATGAAAAAAGGATATTTTTTTTTCTACAAAGGGTGCTAGAACAATTGGATATACATATTCAACAGTATTAACCTCAATCCAAAGGTTGAATCATATACAAAAATGACCTCAAAATGGATCATAGACCAAAACATAAAACCTAGAACCAGCACTGGCTACATAATTTTCAGACCCAGTACAAAATGAAAATGCAAGCACCCTGGTTCAAGAATTACTGAGCATTGCAAGATGGTTTCATCAGAGCTTTAAACCAAGAATAGGCCCTTCTAAGCACAGGACTCTGTGTGACTCCGTAAGGTGAATGCGCATGAAGCCAACTCAGCCCCCCAAATTGTAAAACATCTAGAAGAAAACATAGAACACCTTTGTTACTTTGGGTTATGCAAAGCTTTCTCAGATAGATACAATACCAAAAACATAATCTACACAAGAACAAATTGATAAACAAAACAAAAAACTTCTGCTCTCAAAAGGTTCTTAAGTGAATGAAAAAACAATCCACAGACTTCAGATAATGCTTGCCAAAAATAATAATACATTTTCACATTGTTTACACACTTATGAGCCAGACACTGTTCTAAGAAATTTATACAAGTTGTTGTATCTGTATAAGAACACCTTCTAAAGGAGATACAATTCTTATCCTCCTTTCATATATATGAAAGGCACAGGAATTTTAAAATTCAGCTTCATGACAAAAAACTAGGAGCCAAAATCAGAACCCAGGCTGCCTGACTTTTGCACCCATGCTTTTGGCATCTCCTAAGGTAAAAACAAATGACACCTCTTTTTTTTTTTTTCATTTTTCTGTCCTTAATTTGTTTGAGGAGGGCTTTTTAAAAATCACCTATTTCTCATTTCAACAGACTACCTTTTAAAACTCCTAACGTAGGCATTTTTGCTGGACACATCTGCCCAGCTGTGTTCAATATATAACATTCCCTTTTTATAAGCCTTTTCGAAGATGGGGCTAACCAAAAGGTTATCAGTGCTCCTGGGACTGGCATCAGCAATCCCAGGGTAGCACGAGTAAGTTAGTAGCACTTCATGCCAGATAAAGCAGCCTTGAGCTTGAATTGCCACACTGCCCAATTTACTCTTTTGGAGCAAGGGACATTCCCGTTGCAGAGGACATAGTGGTTTCTTATGCCCAGAAAGAATGCCTGTGCCTCCTTCAGTGGCCAATTACATCTAGAGAGAGACCAAGGCATGGGAACGCTCATGTTTATCTGTGTGTCTGAGCCCACCCACTGTTTCACTGCCGGCCATGGAGAAAGAAGTATCAAGTCCTAAAAAGGCATTTGCGCTGAATAGCACAATATGCTTGGATACCCTCACTTCATGTAAACACAGGGCGATTGTGAATTCTGAGAGCCTGGGTGTTACAGTTCAGCAAGGGTCTGATTAGCCTCTAGAATGCATCCCCAGAAAGGGCTGCAGACCTCTTTGTCTGGAGGAGGGGTGTACACATGACTCTGGTCACCAGGGCTTCCTAGCAATTCTATGAATATTTCATCCCAGCTTCCCATAGAGGAACATTCTGCTAGTCTCTAGCACTCTCGTGGCAAAGGGCTTTTGGCTAGCCCAGCTTATTTTTACAAGTGCGAGTGAAGCATTTTGATGTAAAAGGAAGAGTCGTGGGAAACTGAATTTCCTTCTTTGCACGATAGAAATAATGCAGCTTGTACGTTTTTGCCAAAAGCTGGTAATTGCTGAGTAAACTCTGTTTTGAACTATCAGCGCGGAGAGTCTTTTGTGACTTCAGCTTTGACGTCATGTAAGTGACTGTGCCTAAAAGTCAAAATTATACATTGTGTCGCCCTTCATGGTCTCTGGTCTCAGGGACCAAAAAGCACAGGGTCTTATTCTTTATTTCCATTGTATAATATTCTCCGTAGCACTTAACTTTTTAATGTCTCTGCGCCTTCCAACCTTCAAGAAGAAGAATACAATAACTGGCTTTGCCTACTCTGCTGGCAGGATTTGGGGATCACATTTTTCCTGGGTGTTCTTGTTCATGTGGCTGGGGAACATTCCTTTGAACTTATCCCCACAGAAACTCAGCCTTTCTGATTTTAAGTCAGTCAGAGAGAGCAACTCCAACAAAACTTGAAACAGAGGCACTTGGCACCTGCCACACCCAGGGCATGGCCCTCTGAGATTTACTGAAGTCCAAAAAGATGAATATGATTGTCTCTTTGTGTCAACTACTTAAGAGTTAAAATTTAATTTTAATCAAGGTAGGATATGTAAAGTTTTGAAATGTGAGTGTTCCCTGGGCATATTAGCATAGTTAACTTTCTCCAAACAGAGAAAGATCTTAGGTTTTAAGTTTTGGAGCAGCTTTTAAACTCTAGGAAAGAGAAAAATCAATGTCATGACATGTCTGTACAGATATTCATTTATTATCATCATCTGTGCAGATCTGACTGTCTCCAAGATTACAGTTTACCCCCACTAGTGCTCCCTCAACCAACTTTCTGTCTAAAATAACAGCATTCTCTCTGCTTTTATACTAATATAAGAATATATGAAACGTTGCCTGTATTTAGAAAAGAAAGCCTTTCCTTTGGGTTTTATAATTCTGCTTTTCTTGATAAGTGTGCATGTAGACCATCTATATATGCAGGTAAGTAAAAGAGAATGTCACTTGCTTTATACACAGTAATGTATAAGGATTAGGGGAGAGGAGGGTTGTGAAACCAGCATTAAATACTCCTCATTTCATCAGGAAAAAGGAATGTGCTCTGAGAAAATAGTAGTGCAATAGTCATAAGGTATCCCACGTGGCTAAACAAAACACCTGCCTGCTGCAGGTACGTCAGTTCTGGGAAAGGAGAGCGGGTTTCCTTACAGAGGGTGGAGAGGAAGAGAGGAAATCCACATCTGATTCAATTGTCTATGAAAACGAAGGTGCCGATCCGTATCATGCACACGAATGAAAATACCTCTTGAGTTAATTCATCGCTTAGCTTGTCTAAAGATGGGAGGTTTGCAGGGGGAAGGCACTCAAAATTCTTGTGTCCATTGACGGCGGGTCTGTATGCTAATTTCTCATCGGAAGGGCTCCATTTTTTGTTAAAGAGTTCACACAAGGCCCTATCAAAGTTCATTGTGCAATTTTGTTTTGAGCCCTTGAAGGACAGTTTTTATCTTATTTTATTAGAAATCTAACAGAACCGTCCTTGATTAGCAGGCTTTTCTGCAGAGTGAGGCCCAAGCAGGACTCCAGGGACTGGAAGTGTGAATTTTAATGCTTTGTTGCAAAAGGAGGAGACTCTAGCTATTCGCAGCATCTTATTTAACGCGGGATACGCTGACATAACGTGAAGCGGTGCACTGATGGCCTACATTAAGTTACAGATATGAATTTTACATAAAACGGATTGATATTACATGTCATGGTAGAATTTTAACTACTCCCTGCCCATGCATTTTTAATATTTACATGTTCTAATTTAATGCTCAAAAGCAACTGCATTTCTTGAGCCCACTTCTGTGTTTAGACAGGCAAAAGAAAAACCCTACGACGTTTTTTGTTTTATTTATATTTCCTTTCAGCAAAAATCTGCATTCGGCATTCCTTCCTTTTTGCCCCCTTAAGCATTAAACCTTTTCTAAAAGGAAAACGGAAAGGCTACGCATTCCATTCCATCATTATGGTTTCGGCAATTGTGAAAAGGCAAATAATGAAACGGCGAGGGAAAAATACAAAACAGAAGGAACGTGCCTTCTTGAAAAGCGTCCTTCTTAAGGCGCTGGAATCCCAGGTATGGAGTGAGGATGGGTGGCGGGTGGAGGGTCCCTACGCACCGCGCTATTCGAGGTGGCAGGCTATCCTCGCGCAGGGCTCAGCGCTCCTGCTGCAGCCTGAGCCGAGGGAGAATGAATTCCAGCCGCACATTCCCGCAGTTCTTCGCAGGAACTTCTCCCTCTTTCCCCTCCCTAGGGCACACACCAGCCTGGCCGGGCTCCCACCCAGCTCTTTTCTCAGAGCCCCGACCTACGGCGTTGACGGAATGGAGTGCCCTTCCCATTGGCCGGAGCGCCATTCCCTGAGGTGGTACTGTCTGCCTGATTGGCTGGCCACTCCCGACCCCCCGCCTACCCCTCCGCTCGGGTTGCCCGGCTCCCCGCCCCCCAGCGCTGCCCCGAGCCTCCGCCCTCGCTGGCTCCCTCCGCGCTCCCAGCCCCGCTCCACTTGGCTGGCGCCGGGACCCGGCCCGCGCGCTGGCCCCGCCCCCAGGGCGCGAGGCTCTATAAATACAGCTGCGCGTCGGGCAGGGCAAGAGCGGGGAGGAGGCGCGGTTGTGAGTCAGTCCCGGGAGTGGGGAAACCTCGGGCGTGGGGGAGCGCGGCGGCGACAGGGCTATACTCGGAGCTCCGAAGGGAGTGACTGGGGACCCGGTAGGCTTCTTTCCTGCCGGTGCTTTTGAGATTTCTTGCCTTTTGGTCCCGGCCGAGTGTCGCCCACTGAGCAGAGATTCCCTTCGCAAAACCCGGAGCGACCCTCCAGTCAATTGTTGGGCTCCGGATCCTTAAGAGCTTTGCGGTGCCCAGAGCGCGCCGGGCGCGAAGGCAAGGGGAGTGGAGTCGGCCGCGCGCGGGGGCCCAGCGCTTACCTCCCTCCCTCCCTCCCTCGCTCGCCCTAGCGGGTCCGCTCGCACCGGGGCGCAGGGCGCGCGCCATGAAGGCGGTGAGCCCCGTGCGCCCCTCGGGCCGCAAAGGCGCCCGCCGGGCTGCGGCGGCGGGGAAATTGGCGCTGCGCTGCCTGGCCCGAGCACGGGCCAACAACCTGGGTGGCTCGGCGGGCCGCGGCGGGCGGCTGGCGGGGGCCCGCTCCGCTGTAAAGTGCCCGAGGCGCCGCCCGACGACCCGGCCCCTGTCCCTGCATGCCGATATGAAACGACTTGCTAACGGCCCTCGTGCGCAAGCTGTGCCCCACTATCCCGCCCATCAAGAAAGTCCTCCAAAGTGAAAATCCTTGAAGCAGTTTATCATATAACTTCCGTGACCTGGCATGCGGGGCCTGTATAACCCACCCGGCTTCGGGCTGAAACTGTCCCCCACCCCCGGCCCCCGCCAATCTTCCGTGCGGGGTATCTGTGCTGGCCTGCCCTGCGGTGGTAATCTGTGTTTATGGGTTTTATAATCGTACCTGGGTGAGTAGGCCCGGGTGTTCCCTCTGGGCCGCTTGTTGGTGTGGTGCCCTGGTAGGTGGAGTATTGTTGTCCCGGGG
>NW_005871170.1:2951673-2969927 GCF_000147115.1 Myotis lucifugus | reverse complement strand
CGGCCGGGAACTGTCCAGCGCGCAGCCGCGGACTCGCTCACGCGCTCACACGACCCGGTGAGAGCCCGGCGTCACCCGGGCGCACGTCGCGGGGTCAGGAGGGTGGTGACTGGCCGCGGGAGCTCCCCTCTCCGGGGCCTGGGTGGGCGAAAAGGACCGCACTCCCACCCCCCTTCTCCGGGCGCCTGGAGCCGCCAACATTTGGCTGGGCACAGGGAGCCCGGGTCCGGGTGAAGGCGCGGGGCGGGACTGGGCTTGGGCGCTTCCTGGGCTGTCAAGTCCAGCCTGTTTCCCCGGGGGTGGGAAGGTGGGGAGGAGGGGTCCCCAGGGCTGCAGGCTAGGGTGGGGGCACTCGCGCGCCAGCCCGATTTCCCAGAGCGAATCGAGGGCAGCGACGAGTGCGTGTTTGCGCTGCTAACCTCCCCTTGGTGTCCGTTGCTGTTGCAGGCCGGCGCGGTGAACAAGCAGGGCGACAGCATTCTGTGCCGCTGAGCCGCGCGGTCCAGGTGAGCGCGCCTTTCTTTCCCTTCTCGAGTGGCCGGTCACCCGAGACGCGGGTCCTCCGGGGCTTCCGGTGCCAGGCACCACCGAGTTCTTTGCCCCCAGCATTTCTGAGGGCAAACTCCCAAGAAGGCGGACCACCCCGTCTCTCCCTGCCAGCCAGTTAGCAACTGAAGCTGTACTTCGCTTTAGTAACTGGGGCTTCACTCTAAATGGGGAGGGATCCGCTCCGGTCCCCGCCACCCCCTGGCCTCCCCCGGTGACCCGCGGGCTCTGGCTGCCTTCTCCCCCGCTGAGGGCGTGGACACTGCCCGATGTCCCCCCGGTGCAACCACAAAAGCGAGGGACGCGGGCATCGCCCCGGAGTGGGTCCCCTCTCCGGGCTTCCCGGGGGCCCGCAGCTGCCTGCTCGGCGCCTGGCCGGCCGCGGGGCTGCGGGTGTTGTCTGACCCGGTGGTTTGTTTTGGGTTGTTGATCAAGCATGTCTTGAGTTTGGTCGGTGGCGCCAGTTAGTCTGCAGCGGGAAGGTTCCCACACCCCCTCTATTCATTCCTCTTCCACAGGTGTGCGGCCGCCTGAGCCGGAGCCAGGAGACTAGAGAGGGAGGGGGAAGAGCAGAAGTTAGAGCAAAAGGCACCGGAGGAAAGGAGAAAACATCGGCAACTCCTAGAAACGTTTTCACCCGTCATTCCAAGAGAGAGGGAAAGGAAAGAATAAAACTTTCATCTTTTTTTTTTTTGCACGTTCATAAATACTCTACATCCCGTATTCTCTTTTGTCTCTTCATCTGTAACCGCTGTGAATTATACACTTCTGTGTTTGTTTTTTTTGAGGTGCAGTTAAACTTTTAAGCTTAAGTGTAACAGAACTGATAAATAGAAAGGCAAGAGTAAATGCGACTTTAGAAGCCTACTTGTGACCAAGGAGCTCAATTTTTGTTTTGAAGCTTTACTAATATACCAGAGCATTGTAGATATTTTTTTTTACATCTATTGTTTAAAATAGATGATTAAAATGGGGCAGGGAACTTTCTCTTTTTCCCTGCAAGAATGTTACATATTGTATAGATAACTGAGTGACATTTCATACCATGTATATATAGAGAGATGTTCTATAAGTGTGAGAAAGTATATGCTTTAATAGACTACTGTAATTATAAGATATTTTTAATTAAATATTTTTTTGTAAATATTATGTGTGTCTTTTTTTAAATCTATGGGAATATTTCTTTTGGAAAATTATTTTTCAGCTCAATTGCAGAGCTCTTGATATTTTGAATGTCTTTTCTGTTTGGCTTGGCTTTTAATTTGTTTTTGTTTTGCGAAGTACCGTGTAGAATCGGAAGTAACAGTTATAGCTAGTGGTCCTGCATGACTGCATGAAATGTTTAATCACAAAATAAACTTGTTCTGAGTCCATTCAAATGCCTTTTCTTTAACCTAGATTGAAATCCTTGTATTTGAAGCATACATGTTGGAAAGATAGTTTATCAGTTTTTAAGTACAGGGCTTGATAGTGTAATACAATACATAGAGTCAGTGTTTGTTATTTGTGTTTTGATTGAGGTCAACATGGACTCTGAATGATTTTGCATATGGGGATAGGGAAATGCTTGGATCCTTAAGGAGTTTATGAAATCTGTTAAATCAAAGTGGGGGAAAAAAAGCTTATCATTCTTCATTTTACACTACAGTTTCATGTTTGTACAGATTATTTAAATCATAGAAATGAAAAATGTTCTCTGCTTGCTACCAAAGGACAACCTCTTGGAAATGAACACTTTCTGCTCTCCTTCCTCCAAAGAATATTAATAGGCAACAGTGAGAGAAAAAAATAAAAAGGCATAGTGGCAAACCCTTCAAGCAGGGATAAAAGTCGATCTTCAAACATTAACTTAAGTAGACCAAAAATTGATGACCACCTCTAGATTATTTTTTTATAAAAATGATTTTCACTATAGCTATGTTAGTTACCGGTAAACTGTCCAATCTCTTGTGATGTGTAACTTTTACATGTGAATATTAAAGTAGATTTATCTGTCTTGTACTGTGATTTCTGGTCTCATTTCTTCAAAACCTTACTTCTAAGACTTTCTTTTCTAAGGAAGGTAATATTTTCTAGGTTAGATGGGACTGTCAGGGCCTGTGAACATTGTGCATTTAATGTGATCAGTACTTTACACACCAGTTACAAGGAATTTTTAGAGTGAGAATTAAGTAGGATTTAATTGGGTGCTTTGTAAATAGTCAACTGTGTGTATAACGTGGTCTGTTTGATTTTTAAAAGGAAAGGATTTGTTTCAGATTATACAAGAATAAAAGTATTATAGACCCAAGGGACTTTTTATGAGGTCAAAGTCAAATGCCCATATAGGAATATGAAATATGGTGCCTAGTAAGTGGGATTGGTAGTGTCTTAACAGAAATGAGCAAAGTTAATGCTAGTAGGTTAAAATAAATCGAAAGGTTAGAAAAATCTGCCCTCTCCCCAGCATGTTCTCCCCTCAGCTTTGACAAGTCACTAGTCTTAGGTATTTTTAGAATTTGATGTTTGATGTTGAGCCTTATAAAGTCAAAGGACTGCTTGTTTAGATGAGGTTCATTTTTACTTTTTATACTATTCGTTTTTGTCACACATCAAGAGGAAAACACAACGCTGCTGGAATTCCAAATCTGAAGAATTCTAACGATTGTGTTCTTTGTTATTAAAGGGGACAATTCCTCCTTTTTATTTGGCAGTTTAATTTCAGTAGGAAGCAAGTCACATGTGTGCTGGTGGTTGGAGTTAAGCATCTGTCAGCCTGATTGCTGAACCTACCTAAGCCTTTAGGCTCATTGTAAACTTAGGCTGGGAAGATTATGAGGCTCAGAGTCAATGGATACATATTTTTGGTTATTGAAGATAAGTATTGCTCTTTTGTTAATTTTATATTTTGGGCATGAAAAACTACTAAAAAGGAAGAAAATGTTATAGATATTACATTTTAGATAGTTGGCGTTTTCTCCTTAGGCTCTTAACGCAGCATTGGATGTAGCTAAAGAAACAAAGTCAGTGTTTATTTTTTAAAAATTATATGCAGTTGTATAAGTTATTACATTCTATTAAAATGTTGGTTGTGTCCTAACCAAGCAACCAGAAAACAAAAACATTTTGAGTTCATTTATCTAGCAAGTTCTAATTGTTGAGATAGTTGGTTGAACAGAGGAAAATATCCTGACTTCTCTCACTTCATTTGTCTACTTTTCATTGTATAGGCACAACCAAAGAGTACGAATCATTTAAAACCTTCAACGGAAAAAAAAAAAACATGTCCCACAGTGGGATGTCGTTTCAAATTTGGTTATAAAATCTTAAACATCTCAGATACCTAATGTTAAAGAAAGAAAAAAAATAAACCCTTTTCATTTCAAAGAACTAATAGACTTTGATATTGTGTAAATATTATTACTCAAGGTCATTGTCAAGCTTTAACTGAATTTTTAGAACTTTAAAAAATTTTGACCTCCTCCCAATCTATTGTATTAAATGCCTTCTATAATAATAAATCTTCACTGAGCAAAGGCTTCTGAAGTTTGTGGTTTTTAATTGACTTCTACTGAGTTATGCAATTTTTCATTATCAAGAATGGGGCTCTTGATGGATCACCTCAATTATTTACAGTGTTTCTTACCATGTGATGAAAAATGTGGCTTAAAAATGGTAATATAAGCAGAAAGAAAATCTACTTTGAATGGCAGTAATCCTAAAGAAGGCAGCAGGATGATGTCCAGGGAAACTAGACCTCCTACCCCCAACACACACACACACACCTACCCCCAAGACACACACACACACACACACACACACACACACACGGTAAATAATGCAGACATAAAGAAATTATTTCACAGTAGTACAGAACCAAATAGAACTGGCTCTGCCCTAGCTGGCATTCTTTAATTATATACATGTTAATCAGCCCAGATAGTCCTTGGATCTCAACAGGGCCAAACATCAAACCCTTCAGGCTTATAAGGAAGAAAAACCTTCCTTTTGCTGCTTTGCAAGTCCAGGAAATTAATTTAGCTTCCTCAGAATTATTCTTAATAGGGCTGCCCTCAGTAGGTATTCTTTAGACCCAGATGATTTCTTTTAATTATAACCCATGATATTTTGCTAAGATATTAATTATATTAATTAGAACCATTACCCCAAAGGCTTTAGGGTTGCGATTTTACTTAGAGTTCTATCTTGAGCAATAATAAAATCAATACTTTAAAAAAGAGGACATAAAAATGGGGGACATAAAAATGCCCTTAATTGAAAAATGCTTTCAATTTTTCAATGAATTTTTAAAAGTGTGTTTTGTGTTCAAGTGCCTCCTTCATATTGATTCATATCCTGGCTTGTTCTAAAAAGTTTCCCCTAAGTGCTAAAACTCGGGTCTGAACCACATTGCAAAGGTTTTCTATACTCACCCAAGCAAAGCAATTCAGTAGGAAGGCGGCTGAAATTCCATCATTCATAAGACTCCACAGTAAATTCACACATGGGATATGAAAAGAGGGCTGTAAAAATTGAAGTTAATTTCAAAAGTCCCTCTGAGTCCATAAAAGAATAAACACACCAGTTTCTGGGGAAAGAAGAACAAAATGTGTTACCTGCATTCCACTGGCTAAAATGTGACTAAAGAAGAACTGAACTTTAAAATGTTTATAAAGAGACTCAAGATAAATTCTCTATGTGAATCCACCCACATTTTTTCCCAATAAGAAATCTCATACTTTAGAAAAGAATCTTCTAAGAAATTACATTAAATATTGGCAAAATATGCAAATTCTTGGTGGACCAAGACACCATCATTTGCTTTGAATTACTGTTCTCAATTCTTTATGATAGAAAGTGCATTTCAGCACTTTTAGTATGCATATTAAATTCAAATTTAAAAATCTTTTATTCCAAAGTTTAATTTCCAAAGGCAAGTGCTGCAGTCCTACAATTAGCTCTTTATGCAAATTCATATTTTAGAATGTTTCTTATTTACTGAAATATTTCTTTTAAGCATTTTAAAAAATATTTACTACACCCTTCATAAGCTTAAACTTCAGTAATCAATTGAGAGACTGTGAGTGTGTGTGCGTGTGTGTGTGTGTGTGTTTAGCTAAAAGTAGTTAACCAACATACAGAAAAATATCTTGCCGGAGTTTCACTAAAAAATAAGGAAACTGTATAAACCTTCCTCCATTCTCTCTCCACTTTAAATTCTAAGATTGGAGATTTCCGTAAAGATACACCCTGCATTTTTTTTTGGACTGCTATAAGTTAAACATGGTATAGTTAGGCATTTGTGCAGGATATAAAATAAAGAACAAATCAATTGTCATGTTTATCAGATCCTAGGATGTGGTTTAATCTGATAAGTAAAATGAAAGGAAAAAAAAGAAAGAAGGAAAGAGAGACATACTTATGTCAAACATCAGGGGAAGCCAGGAAAATAGACCTAAACTTGTAGACATAAATCTTACACCTACTTCAGCAATAATTCTTGGAAACACTTTTTATACATGTTAAAGCTGAGTCCATGGCCATAATAAAAACAAAGTGGGCTCCTTAGTAGAAGGCTATGCGTGATTCTTCTTTGCACGTGCTACAGTGCCTAACCAGGGCCTGCTAAAGTATTTGTGAAACTGAATTAGAAATATCCACTTAATAGGCTATCTTCCCACTGCTCACAGTTACTCCTTCTTTGCCCCTTCATCAACCCTGAATCACAATTGAGCTTAGGACCAATATACCTAATGGCCTCAGGTCCTCTCCACCTCGGAAGTGCTGTAGATTTGAATCAGGATTTATGGTCTCCTGCAAACCTGCCACTCTTTCTGGATTCCTTATCATCGTCAGTGTGGGCTGCTATAACAATGCATCATAGCCTGGCAAACATTTATTTCTCACAGTTCTGGAGTTTGGGAAGTCCAAGAACCAGGTGCCAGATGATTTGGTTCCTAGAGATCACTGCCATTGCCCGATGAGCATAGCAATTCTCATACTTCCTTCAGATCCCCATGCTTGGCACTAGGCTTACTCCTTAGAACTGCACCACAAGATGCAAAAAGAACCCAGGGCCTGGATGTAAAGATCCTCCAGTCATCATTCCCCACCAATCTTTTCTCCCCTCCATTTCTGGCTGCCTTCAAGCTCGCATTCTATGCTTCAGCTGTACCTCAGGTCTTGTCCTGCATGTGCTGGATGGCAAGCCATGCTTTTCTCTCTAATCTTGACAGCATGATCGATTTCCTGAGCGTTAAGAAGAGGGCAGGCTCAGAAGGATGCGTACAATGCAGGGAGGGGGCACCTGCTCAGCCAGCCAAACCAGCTAAGCCAACTTGCCCACCTGTGGGTAGGGCTGACCTATACAACATCCAAAGGGTATGTTCTTTCATGTTTCCCTTTCTCTGCACATGGTGTTAGTCTTGATGGATCCCACGACCCCACTGCCAGTCTAGGCTGTTGCTGCACTTCTCACCATCCTTCAAGACTCAACTATCACCTCTTCTGCAAAAATTATATGATGCTTCTCTTCCTTATCCCCCAAACAGCCACCACCACCCGTGCTATAGTATAATTATTTTCACATGACTTGTTTGCCGTAGATTCCTGACCCTCCAGGGAATCCAGACCACAAAGTACTAGAAGAACATTCCTGTAACTCCCTGTGCCAGCAAATCTCGCAAATTCTTTGCAACTCAAAATTGCAGTTGAGAGATTGTCATTATCTTTAAAAGCCTTTGGCTGCCTTAAATAGGGAAAATGGATGCGCTGTGTGTTCTTGAGAATGAGGGAGTATGGTCAGCCTTGGGCAAAGAGAGTTGGAAGAAGAAGCTGAGAAGGAGAGAAGAGAGGCAGAACAGATCCCGTGTGTCCCCTACAAAGAAAGAAACATTCCTGACCCAAGTAAACAAAGACACCTCAATGCCAGAGTTGAAAATGTGGGGCCAGGATGTGATAGGTCAGGGTGGAAGCAGCAGGCAGGGGCATCCAGGAAGTGTGTGATCAGGTATCTGCATGTATGTCTTAGGCCTCTTCCTCGTGGATTGGTGAAGTGGCACAAGCTAGATCAGCCACAATAAATGCAGTGAATCTTCATGCGTCACCACTGAAAACACAATCATGCTGAATAACTGAAAAAACCTTTTACAGATAGAAGTTTCATTACCCCTACTGGGAGCTTTACGTAGATGCCTGTGATTAGTAACCTGAAATATGTCTTGTAACTTGCTTCTCATTTTTTAGTGAAGGAGGCAGAAGTTCAAAAGGTGAAGTGGTGGTCAGGCCTAGCACCTGCTTTCTCTATCTCTAACCCTGGGCCACAAAACTCAGCGTGGATGGATTCTATTCCAACACCTCGGAAGTGGTTTATCTCAGTCCACATTCTAATCTCAAATTGCCTCATGTTCTTTCTTAAGAAGGTAGGGTTCAAATCTCAAATTGCCTCATGTTCTTTCTTAAGAAGGTAGGGTTCAAACCCTAAGCAAATAATTATTAAATGCAAGACTTATCTGGATCAAGTATTTCAAAGCTCTTTGAGGTAAAGTATTTTTATAACAAGGATCAAGTATTTCAAAGCTCTTTGATGAAGGAGCAAAAGCGATTCCATGGAGAAAGGATAGTCTTTTCAACAAATGATGCTGGAAAAATTCAATGTCCATATGCAAAAAAGAAAGAAAAGAAAGAAAGAAAGAAGAAAGAAAGAAAGAAAGAAAGAAAGAAAGAAAGAAAGAAAGAAAGAAAGAAGAAAGAAAACTTAGACACAAACCTTACATATTTATTTTTAAAAATATATATTTATATTGATTTCAGAGAGGAAGGAAGAGGGAGAGAAAGATATAAACATCAATGATGAGAGAGAATCATTGATTGGTTGCCTCCTGCACACTCCCCACTGGGGATTGAGCCCACAACCCGGGCATGTGCCCTTGAGTGGAATCGAACCCAGGACCCTTCAATCCACAGGCCGATGCTCTATCCACTGAGCCAAACCAGATAGGGCAAACCTTACATATTTCATAAAGATTAACTCGAGAGCAACCATAAACCTAAATGTAAAGTGCAAAACTATAACACAGGAGAAATTTTGTGCAACTTTGGGTTTGGTGATGAATTTTTAGAAACAAGACTAAAAGCATAAAAGAATGTTAACACTATGTTATCCTTTACAAGTATATCCACCACATCTGTGTGTGCAGACCCACCCTCCAGTCACTAGAAGCAGAGTGGTGTGGGGCAGGGCCACAGGCTCTCTGGCCAAACCAGAGCTCTGGTTGCTACTCAGAGCTCTGTAACTAATTAGTTGTGTCCCTTCACACAAGTAACTTTTCCAAGTTTCAATGGCCTCCTCTGTAAAATGGGTATGTAATAATAATTACCTAGCATAGAAGGTTCCTGAAAGATACAAAAATTAAACATATATGAAAGAAAATATTTTACAGAACAATGGTCATATATGTGTGTGTGTGTGTGTGTGTGTGTGTGTGTATAAATAAAATCTGGAGAGATTCCTAAACTTTAGATCCCTAAGTTCCACCCATTCCTCTCTCCCACCACTGAGATTTTGATTCATCGGGTGTAGGGTAGGAAGCAGGAATATGAATTTTAGCAATTCATATTCTGGTGAATCTGAGGCAAGCCTCCCAGGAACCCCATTTTGAGAAACTGTAGTGTAACCACAAAATGTTATTTAGGCTATTACTGTTATGCCACACATGGTGTCTTTCTCCTTCTTGTTGACATCACTTCCTAATTTTTCAGGAGCTCTAATCAAGTAAAGAGGAGAGGTTAATACAATAGCAACAGAAGGTCATGGCAACAATATCTAGTGTGAAGAGGGAAGTGGTACTGCCCAGGAGGGAGCTGCCTCCAAAGTGAGGGAGGGATTGTGTCCCTAGGACAAGTCTATGGTTAAGACATGTCTATGGTTAAGATACGGAGTCCACTATACCCTTGCTTCCCATTTCAATCTTTCTAAGTTGAAACATTCATAATAACCTACTGTGCTTTACTTATTCCATTAAATCTTAAATTTCCTGGGGGCATTTTCTACCCTTTTAGATGCCATTATCATATTACATTATCTCATTGCATCGATGTGATGACCTAAAAAATGTTTGGAGAAGGTACCTCTGCACCGGCACCCATGAGCAGTATTACTTTCATTTCATGGTAAGGAGATTCTTCTGGATAAACAAATTTAGAAAAATATTTCATTTCCCCTAGTATATTACATCATCCTAAGGGATTGCCTCTAATATGATGTAGAAAAATAGTCTTACTGGTCTTGCCCCAACTGTTGTGTTTGCCTTGGAACTGTCCTCGACCATGGCGATCAAATGTTAAGATAATGTGTGCGTGTAAAATTGGGATTTGGTACAATTAATGGTGACTTAATTTGATTTCTTCTTAGTAAAACTGTATATAGATTTTTATAAATTTGAAAGCAGTGGATAGAATAGCTTTAATTCTTTTAAAATTGAATAAAAACTATAAATGGGAACATCAATAAGTTCGCGGAATAAGGTTCTTAGTTCTGCCACTTACTGTGTGGCCTCAGACAAGGCACTTACCCTCTCAGTGCCTTATTTGAACTCCCTTTTATAATGGGATCGTCATACTTAGTAATGAGTCCTTTTGAGGATTATGTGTGCAAAGCCCTTAACATAGTACCAGGCACATGAAATATTCAGCATATCTTAGTTCCTTTCCTCTAATTATTCCTTCCCCTTTTCATCTTCTATTATCTAAAATGATCCAGTATGAAAAATGGGGTTAACAAGAATGGAGGAGTAAGGAGTGTGTGTGCAATTGGGTCCTCAATATGGAAGATACATTTTTCAAAAATGTGCAAACATTTTAGGGAGACCAATATGTTAAACCTTTAAGTGCAGGAACTATTTTCTGTCATATCTTTCTCTCCAGAAAAACCCAGAGGTAATCTGTACACAGAAGACATGCATGACCTAAATGTTGATGGAAGAGAAAGGATTTGAGGGCAGATGGGGGTCTGGGGAGTGAGAAGGAACTGCAGTGGTGAGAAGGCAGAGGGCAATAGATGATGGCTCACGGGAAATTAAAATGGTGGCCTCAATATCTGTTGTTTTTGCTGTGAACATGGGCAGGTGGCATGCTTGTTTGCTTTCGATCTATTTTCTGATGGATTGCTAAGTGTGATGGAGCTGAGACAGGTGCTGAGGGTGGGGACAGAGGAAGCGACTTCACACATAAACACCTAGATTCAGGGCTAAGCAATCTGTAACCCTAATAGTATCATCCGGTAGAGAAGCAATTTTGAAAGTCAAAGACCTGAAACAAGAGGGGTACACAATATACCAAGTGGTATTTACCAAAAAGACTACAGTGGAAAACTGCATAGTATTTGTATATTTCTTCATGGCTTAGAAAAGGATACCTTTGATACCGTAGGCTTATAATGTACCAATGGTTTCTGGTAGCTATGCTTTGCCATAAACTAAAACTGAGATCACTTCAGCAGGGGAAAGAGACGAATGTTTGGGAGTTTATTGTGTCAACGGCAGTACTTCAGTGAATCCTATAAAATAAGACTTTTTATATAAAATCAAAATTTCTCACTTTATTGCTAAGAAAACTGAGGCTCTGAAAGGTAAAAATGTGCCTTTTGTAAAATGACTGGAGGTAGGGACAGAGCTGCCAGCAAAACTCAGGCCTCCAACTTGTAGTCAAGGAGATTTAGTCAAGTTCAATAGATAGTGCAGGTATACAATATCAGGTTCATGTTTGTTCTGATGCATGTATTACTTTTTTCCTCTTGTAAAAATTCTTTAAACCTAGCCTTTTTTTTTCATTTGCATTTGCAATTTGAGGACTGGCTGGGGTCATCCCTGGCTGAAGATCTGTGTTCCTCAGAGAATAATCTATTTTTTTTGAAACTCTAGAACCGACTGCTCTGGAAGAGAGAAATGCATCCTTTCATTTAGATTCATTCTGAGGCGAAAGACCCCAGGATCGTTCTGGATTGCGCTATTCTGCAAGTAGAGTCCAAGCAGACCTGCCTACAAGAGCCTCATGTGTCCTCAATGACCCTCCGAGGCACTAGAGACCCTAGCAATTTGTTTATGGATTGGCAGCTCTAATTTCATGACATGTGAAACACCAGTGAAAATAATCTCCTGCCTCAATATTTTAGAGAATACAAAGAAATACACAATCACTGGAGCTCGGTTAGCTCTTGCCAAGTCTGGTTTTTATGATTACACATGTGAAGAGAATCCTGTGATCGCCAGCATCTAAAAAGGGTCCAATTTTCTCAACTCCGCAGTCATTGTTTAATGTTCCATCAGTCCAAAATTTTAGGGCATGTTTCTCAGAAACTCTTTGCCTAGCATCAGGTGTGTATCTAGACAGTACAGCAGATGTTAACTTTTAGGTTGCCAAAAAAAATAAAAAGATAAGGTGCATTTCCCCAAGTCTTAATGGAAGCCCTTTACAATTTAAATATTCTGATTTGTCAGTCTCAAATATTCTGATTTGTTGATGGAGTAAACATAATCTTTAAGTCTTTCTAGGAATTAAAAACATGCTCAAAATAAACAGAGGGTTCAACTTGTAAGAGGCAACATCTTCTAGATTCCTTCTGTAGTCTGATATTCTCTTGGTAGATTGAAATGATTTAAGAATGCTTTTAATGAAAAAAATCAAGAATAAAAATAATTACTTAAAACCAAGTCAAACAGAAAAATGATAGGTTTCATAAACCTTGCAATATTATTTCAGGGCTTATTTTAAAAATAAGATTTCCTTTTTGTTCACTGCTCCTTCCTGCCAAAAGACACAGAAGAACTTCTCAGGGAAGCTGTGTTTGGGGTCGACACCTGATTAGCACTCTTTTCAGCACACAGCATCATAAAGAGGTCCACGGGGTCACCTTAGGGATGAAATCCTATCTTAACTTGGCAGGATGGAGTTGAGAACTGTGGTTTCAACCCAAGCGCTTCAGGCCTCTTCCCCTTTAGCAATCTTTTCCTCTCCACCCCACCTGCGCCAGCCTTCTGAAATCCCAACCTCCAGGGAGCTGGGACCAGTCCTTCCCATCACAAACTTTCTTCTGGAGTCACTGGAAAATCTCAAAGAGAATCGCCTTACTCTCATATCCTGGGTCTGACACCCTGTGGGATTTACTAGGAAGGAAGGGGCTGGTCCTGCTCATTTCAGAGAATCAGCAAGAGCACTTACAAGATAGCAGAAGCATAACATCAGCCTCTCTACCTCATACTGCAGGACTGTTTCTCTTGTATTCAGGCCCTGACTTTGCTGACATCACAAGTTTTTGTTCGTTTGTTTGTTTGTTTTGAAATCACTAAATAACGTGGTATGAGGCCGCCATGGTGGGCAATAGGCCTGCACTTGCCCTCAACATCACCAAAGCTCATTAGATCCCATTAACCAAACATTTGCTTTTCCATTAAGCACACAGTTCTAGAAACACACATTTCTGGCACAGCTAATCCTTGCCTGACATGAGTTGTGATAAACCAGCAAATTTTCCTGCTGACATTCCTCAGGTTACAGGCTTTCCTGGCCCTGCAGGCAGTCAGTTATCTGCTGCCCTCTCTTGAATTTTAGGGCACACTGCATCGTCAACAGGGCCGGCCGCCTGCAGGAGCCTCCTCTCCAGTCCTGCCCGCCCGTGCAGGTTCCACCTTGTGGCTCAGTCTTCTGATGACCAGCAGAGGCGAGTCCAGTGCTGCTAGAAGAGAGGCACGTTCACGCCCCCTTTGCAGACTATTTTCTCAACTGGTGTCCCTCTGTGTCGAAAGCACAGCCCATCTTCTACAACAAAGTGGCAAATGAATTATAAGACACGCTGTTCTTTTTTAATTTTTTTTCCTTTTTTGTTGTAACCAAATTTATTACTCAGACCACTGCCCTCTCTGGCCTGATCTATTCATTGCTCTAAAGTGCACACAAGCATTTCCGGTGACAGGGAAGGATGCTGAAAGGAAGAAGCATGCCTGAACACGCCTGTCCTTCTAGGACAATAGCCAGGTTGAGGTGTTCACAGAGGCGACGAGGTCACCGAGGAATCAGTAGGCCCTGCAGGAAGCTAGACCTGCTGGGCTGGGTACAGCTCATTCACACCCCTCCTCCTGCCCTCCTGCCTCCCTCCACCTGCTCTCTCTGCTGTGATGACATCATTCCTCCAGAGCCATTTGTTTGATGGCTCCTTCCCCAACTCCTCCCTAACATCAACCCTGCCACACCACCCTACCCGCATGTCCTCTGGTCATCTCTCCCGCTTCCTTGTACCAAATGAATATACAAAGGAATAGGTGAGAATATGCTCATTTGAAACAGAACAAAAGAAACTGTTGTCATGTTTCCCTCAAAATCATAGGAGTTCTTTGGAGAACAAGAAAACGGCAACAATGTGGTGCTCAGAAAAATCCTGAGGATATAAATTCTCTCAGAAAGTTGATTTCTGTCTATTCTATGGCAATTTTTCTGCCTGCCCCTCACATGCACCTTTGAGCTCCATCCCACACATATAACTTTTTCATGCTTGATCATAAAATATCGTTTCCCTTCGGCCTGTCTCTTTGCCATCACATTTTCATATTCAGAATGGCTACTCTCTGACCACGGAGACGGGAGAGGTGATCCCACTGTACCTCTTGTGGAAAAGAGAATGGATGGCACTGTCTTTCTCTGGGCGGAAGAAAGGCTGAAATTGTCTGCTGGCTCAGTCAGGCTGCTAGAAGATTAAAGCACACTGAACATACAGAAGCCCTCACAAACCGTTGGGCAGGTGTGCCGCCGCTGGCTTCCTGGTGTGCAACCTGTGGCGGTGCTCAGGACCCTCTACATCAGCGGTTCTCAACCTGTGGGTCGCGACCCCTTTGGGGGTCGAACGACCCTTTCACAGGGGTCGCCTAAGACCATCGGAAAACACATATATAATTACATATTGTTTACAGTAGCAAAATTACAGTTATGAAATAGCAATGAAAATAATTTTATGGTTGGGGGTCACCACAACATGAGGAGCTGTATTAAAGGGTCACGGCATTAGGAAGGTTGAGAACCACTGCTCTATATAGAAGAGCCCGCCCTTGGTTTAATGCTCTGCTATCACTCTCTTGAAATTCTTCAGACGTTTTGAACAAGGGGCCTGTGTTTTCTCTTTGCACTGGGCCCCCCAATTACATGGCTGGTCCTAAACAGCATTCAGGGACAGCCCAGTTCTCAGGCATCCTATTTCTTCCTGAAATGGTGGGTTTATCAATGTTTATTTATTTGGGGGGTAGAATAAGGTGTGGCTTGCCTTGTTCCTGTTTCGGTTCTCTTAGCTAGAATGCCTGCTGGTAAGGATAATGCTGCCTGGCTGACGACAGGTACATTCCCAAGAACTACAGGCTTGGCCAGTTATGGAAAGAGAAAGTTTCCGTGGAGAATTGTGCGATGTGCCTGGAAGGGACGATCGGGGCAGGTAGAAAGACTCTGAGCAATTCTGTGCAGGGGAGATAGTTCAGAAAAACACAGAGATTCACAAGCGACTCCCAGGGGTAATCCTGTTGTGTCTAGAAGGAAGAGGCAAATAAAACCCTGTTTCTTCCAGATTCTTCCTTTTCAGCTGAAGCCACAAGGCTCCTGGCGCATAGTCAGCCGATGTGTTTTATGTCTCCCACTGTTGCTCTGAATTTGTTCTGAGCTGTTCCAGGGAAGCACTACATCAACACAATTTATTTTATTACCATGCCATGTCATGTCATATGTCTCCTGTGCACATTAGGTTGACATGGCACTGCGTTTGTGTGTGAGCATATACGGATACATATTATCACAATCACTGCAGAATAGCGGTTATTGAGTGTACACTACCCTATTAGATGCTACAGACAGAAATGTGAGGGCACATATAATGATTTAATAACAGGGGAAAAAAGAATACCCTTTCTATTTAATCCAACTTGCAGAAAAACAAAACAAAACAAAAAAAACTACTTGATATTTCCTCTCCTTGCCTGCTGAATGGTGGCAAGAAAGGCCTCTAAAGCGCATAAAGCTCTTATCTTTGTTCATTCCCCAAAGAATAATAGATCAGTCAGAGCTCTGATGCTGTTTTAATAATGTACAATTTACAATTCATTGGTTACCAAGCACTCACAGTATAATTAATTTTACACACCTGTTCAGCAAATCCACATGGTTTTGTAAAGTATGGGGGGAGGGGGCCAGGGTACTGGGAGGAGGGGAGGGCGAAAGGAGAAAGCCATCTTCCCTCTCATATCCAAGCTGCGCCAGCTGGGGCAGATTGACAGGCAACTGTCATGGCCGTAGGAGCGACTGAGTTTGATGTACAAATATCTCCCCACCAGAAAGTTTTGGACCAGCAAAACCTGCAATCCTTATGCGTGCCATAGTCATTCTCCTGGTTAGATCTTCCTGTGGTACCATGGCGTCTGCATCACAGAGCTACGTCAAACACCAATTCTTTTAGAAAAGAAGCTGTCTCCCCTCCCCGTCTTAACTGTACTCTCCCACAAATAACATTTAAGCTGCATGTGACCACTCGCTCCCTCTCAACCGTGTGCAAAACGTGTGCAAAAGCAGGGCTACCAAGTGAGGTGGGTGGGGGAAGAGAGACAAAGACTCCTGCCGCCTTTCACCACCCTGAGTGCCATCATTTCCTTGAAGGGCCTCTGGAAATTCACAGAGAAGTCTCCGAGCCAAATAACATTCACATGAAATGTGTCTAAGTATATTTCTGGTCAATGACCTGCTTTGTTTTTAAATCTCTGTTCTGAAACTTTTAGTTTCCCCAAATGTATACATAATGTTTCAGCTTAGAATCTGTTTGTCTGAAAAGGAGAACCTGCTCAGTTATTTATTGCTGTCCTTAAAAACAGAACAGGAAAAAGAAGTTACAAATGGGCTCAACATACTTCTGTTTATTCCTAAAGTCTGTTTTTCTCTTTTGTGGTTTCCAAGATGCCCAGAATGGGACAGCACATGTGTAGGCCCGCTTCTATAGAACCCAGTTGGGTTATCGTGTCCCATGTGGTATAAAGACCAAGAACTTGGCCTCTGTAAGCTGGTGAACTTGGGTTCCGATCTTGGCTTTCTCACTTGCTAGCTATTTAGCTTGGAAAAGCCATTTAACATCTTGAGGCCTCAGTCTCCTCATCAATAAAAATAAAGTGGAAAAGCTCTAAACCTCACAGACTTGTTGAAGGAGGAATGGATATTCTGTATAAAGTGGTCAGCATAACGCTTTGTTTTTGGTGGGTGTACATAATAAATGGTCATAGTTATTTTGTTGATGTTGTGCAATTGTAATGAATCTTTTTGTCACTTTTAGTATTTGCTCTTTTTAGCAGCCCAGAGAATAACCAGGGGATACTTTAGTCTACATTGCTTCATGCTGAGCGAGGCTTGTAGATACCATGGCCATGCTTTCTAGTCGACCATTAGGTTAAATGGGGGAAGCAAAGGTCAATGTTCATGTTAAGGGTAGAATTGCCCCAAATCCCTCTCTGAGTAGCCTTAACGTTCCTCCATTGAAAGTCCAATGATACCTTTGACTTTTCAGAAAGTCAAAGATAAAATGGACTCCTCTCCATTAACACATGAAGTATCTTCCAGACATGAAATATATACCAGGCAAGTTCAGCAATGGAAGGAGGAAGCAGTCAGCATGAGGGTGTTAGGTCAAAGACATTAAGCCAACCTTAAAGGTACATCTTCACCTTTAATGGGCATCCAAGTTAGGGAGGGAGAGGGGAGCATTCCAGTGGGCCATGGAACACAACTACTTACATATATTAGGGGTTTAATATTCCCTGATATTCTTCTAAATGCTTTGAAGGTGTCGATTATTTAATTTCTCATCATTATGGTTACAGTCCCCATTTTATGGATAAAGAATGGGAGACACAGAGAAGATAAGTCCAAGGTGACGTGAACTTCTCTTTTCCCGTAAACTCAGGAGTTTGCTCTGTAGCTACTTGAGTCACTGTCCAAGACCATTCGGATAGGTGTTCTACTGGGCACTGGGGCTGAAATTACCAATGGCTTAAAATGTTATTGTGAGGTTATAAATTCTAGCAACTTATAGTTAGAACCCTAGGGAGAATGAGCAGAACATTCATAATCCAGGAAGATGGTGGGAGGGGCACTGTGAAGAACTAGAGAATAAACAGCCCCAAAAAGAAGCTCTGAGCCCCACCATAGCACTCTGGACCTGTCACTACGGTGACCTCGTAAGGGTGTTGAGAAGAAGGGGGCATTTTTCTTATATGCCCATTTACTAGTAGCTCTTCCTATTGGGAACCGCAACAGTTTGTGCCCTTCTGTTTTAGGTGGGTGCTTGTGGTTGAGGCAACAGAGACCCATTCAGAACACAAGAAAAGGGGACAGAGTGCTGTTGTAAGGATACATACTCACAGACTGGAACAGGACCACAAACTGCAAACACTGTAGAAATCAACACAGCTCTAGAGATCAGCTTCTCTTCCTCCAAGGGCAGATTATTTCTTTCCACATTTCCTCATTTCTCAGCGTACCTCTGCCATTTTCTTCTCTTTCTATCATCAGCTGCCTTTGCTTCATCAAGGTTTCCAATCCCCCATGACCCTCTATGGCCTCTCTTGCCCAGCTCTACCCCAGACAGTTCACCTTTCCTACCAGTTGAATATGTTTGTTACGATGTCTTAGTTCACATTTCCAAGAAGAGAAAATCTGCTTGG
>NW_005871170.1:2770994-2951413 GCF_000147115.1 Myotis lucifugus | reverse complement strand
CCTTGACTGGAATCGAACCCAGGACCCTTTGGTTCTGCAGGCCCGATGCTCTATCCACTGAGCCAAACCCGGCTAGGGCTTAGTTTATCTTTTTTGAACAGAGTGTAGGTGCTGTCCAGCTGAGGGCCCTTCTGCCCTTCCGTGGGATGCCCACTCCTGTCTCAGTCAGCGGTGAGGCAGGAATGTGGGGTCGCATAGTTCAAAGATGGGCTGGGGGCTGCTCCTTCTGCAGTGTCTCTGAGTGAGGCAGACTCCACCCAAAGAGACTCCATCCAAGGCAGGTACTGCACATCCAGTCTGGGTCTGGCACAGGGCTGTGCTCTTGAGGTGGGGCATAGAGGCTTGAAGGAGGCTTTGATTTAGCAAAAAGCTGTCCAGCAACTTCACTATAAATTTCCAAGTTTTTCCTGTTTTACCTACTCCTCAACTCCTGCTGATCCTCACCTGGGATTATCCTCAACACACACAGACATACACACACTCACACATATGCACACATAGGGCTTAGCATCTTCCATTTCTAATCAGTTCATGCCCTCAATGCCCTCAGCCCAGCTCTCAATCCCCTCAAACTCGTCTTCCTGTGGGATTTTGGTGCCTGCTCTATAGCTTTCCCCACATCTGACCTCAGCCAGCACTGTTTTTAGCTTAGTTTCTCTCTTGTCAGGGCTTGTACCTTGAAGGAATTCCCATTCTCTGACCGCACAATCTATGGAAGATGGGCAAATACGTTTTTCTGTCAGGGCACATTGGGTCACAAATGATACGGGGCTGATGTCTAGCAACTGTCTAGCGTCAGTTTACTCAACAGCATTTGTCAGGATGATTTCAGCCAAATTTGCTCAGAGTTACTAGTCCCTCCTAGTTGCTGTCTGTCACTCATGCACATCAAATCCTCAGGGTTTGTTTTGGTTTAGGGTAATCCATCAAACAATCAATATAAATATCTTCTATCAAGCTAAGCCTAATTTGGGTTCACTGGATCCTTCTGAATATTTTAATTCCCATCCCACGTGATCTTTCAATTGAATTTTTTTAAATGTAAGTAACATTACCTATTTATTTATTTAATCCTCACCTAAGGATATGTTTTTATTGGGGGAGAGAGAGAGAGAGAGAGAGAGAGAGAGAGAGAGAGAGAGAGAAACATCAATTGCCCCCGTATGTGCCCAGACCTGACCCGACCCGGAATTGAACCCAACCTTTTTTGGTCTACAGGACAACACTCCAACCAGCTGGGCCACCTGGCCAGGGCTGTCCTTTTCTTTGACCATTTTCTCGTGTCCAACCTCTTTCTCCCTTTGGTTTTTAGATCTCCTGATAATTATGTATTTCATGGCATCCCCCTGATTTACCCATCTGACTCAGCAGGATACACTATATTTTATGCTTAAAAAAATGCCTTCAATACTGAGCAGTTACATCTGATTATTTTGCCCCCAAGGCAACTGCCAAGGGCATCCTAAGTGTCCCTGAAATATCAGGCCCTGGTTTACAGTGGGCAGCAGGTAAATTCAGTCTCGTGGGGGAAGATGGGATCTTTTGCCACAGAAGCCAAGCATCACGGATAGCTTTTTATGTGGGCACATCAGGACACTGGCGTGATTTATAGGGAGCTGGGATGACCCATTGCTCCTCAAAGATCCTTTTGGATATTCTGTAACTCAGCAATTCTCTAACACCTAGAGAAGTTTAAATATTTTGAATGCCAGCCTGGCTGGTGTGGCTCAGTGTTTGAGTGTCAACTTATGAACCAGGAGGTCAAGGTTTGATTCTGGTCAGGAGCACATGCCCCGGGTTGTGGGCTCCAGCCCCAGTAGGGAGCATGCAGAAGGCAGACAATCAATGATTCTCTCTCATCATTGCTGTTCCTATCTTTCCCTCTCTTTTCCTCTCTGAAATCAATAAAAATATATTTTTTTAAAAAATGAATGCCAGATCCCTCCCAAGGCCAGTGGGGGTGTGGTCCAGACATGAGTGTATTTTTTTTTTCCAATTCTGTGGCTCTAAAATGCAGCCATGTTGAGAACCCTTCCTTATTTCAATGGTTTATAAACTTGGCTGCAAGTTGGAATCACTGAGGAGCTTTAAGCAATACTGATGCCTGGGTTTCACCCTTGGAGTTTTGATTTAATTAGTCTGTGCTTTGGCCTGGCCATTGGAAGTTTAAGATCCCTGGGAGGAAGATGATACTTTTCTCATACTTACACTTTAGTGTGAATGTGTTCCAGAAGTAGGGTTGCCAGATTGAATACAGGACACCGGTTACATTCGAATGTCAGATAAACAATAAATAATATGTAGTATAAGTATACCCCATGTAATATTTGGGACATGCTTATATTACTGTCTGCTTCTCTGAAATTCAAATTGAACTGGGCAGCCTACATTTTTATTTGGTCAGTTCTACCTAGAAGGCTTTGTGAGAGCAGGTTGTGGCAGTGGAGCATGAAAGAAGCACAGAGATAGACACAGACCTGAGGGGAGGGCATGAGAAATACTGTAGAGAGAACAAAACAAAGAAGGCCTGTGCCAAACACCAAATTATTTAACTTATCAAACTCATCCAAGGGCCATCCTGCCACATAACAGGATCTCCCCTCCCTTACCAGCGTGGACGGCATAAGTGCCTGGGCATACATTATCCCTCCGGCCTGGACTCTCCCCCTCGCCAACAGCCGCAGTCTGAACATCTGCAGTCCAGAACCCATTCCTGCCGGAGGAAGAGCAAGGCAGAAGTGTAATCCCTGGCTAACTTACTGATACTCTAAATTTTAAAATTTAGAATTCATTATATTTATAATTACAAATTTATGCAAATTCTAAATATAGAAGTTAATTAAATCTCAATATAGAATTTAATTATACGTGGAGGCTTCAAAAATGTCTGGCTGTGACTTATTGATAACTATAATCTGCTTCCAGAAAGTGAGACAGAACTAAAAAGCCTTCAAAATTAGGGGAAAAGGATAGATATGGAAGTAAATATGACAAAGGCTTCCTAAATTCCCAGTAAACCTATTATAAGGTCTCATAGTCCTGTATACTCTAATCTCATCCACCTCATAAATTCACCTGTCATTTTTTCAAGGACATTTTTCATTTCACTTTTCTTTTGAACTCTTCCCTTTATATCTGTAGATACCCAGGGGATTTTCCTCCAACCGGTTTTCAAGTTATCTAAACAGAATGTACTTACATCTGGTACTGTGAAACGTCGGTGCACCTAGGAGAACTGGATCTGCATCCAGAAATCCTGATTTGAACCTGTTAGGTCACCAGGGTCTAGAAAAACAAGTTCATTTATTTATGAACATCTTTCACTTCCAGTTAAGATGACATTTAGATTGTTAAATCTGACTGAGCATAAAGTTAATGCCCTAGAAGAAAATGGGAGACATTCCTTTGACCCAAACAAGTTCCACAGAATACCAGGGTACGTAAGTTCTGAGTCCTTCCTCCCACTCACCCCATTCTCCCTCCTCTCCCCACCCTCACCCACCCTTCCTGCTGTTCACGCTTCTCAGTTTTCTCTTACCATCACCCCATTGTGTTATCCCATAACTCCATGGAACAGCACTTCATGGGTGTCTCTGAGGTCACTCAACTCTGATTCTGACTGCGCTTGAGAAACACAGGGCCCTGTGGCCCCTCCTTAATGCTTCTCTGAAAATGGAAATGGTATTGCCTTTCCAAAGATCTTTCAAACAAGAATATCAGGAAAATGCTCTTTGTTTTCCAGAAAAAACTAGAGAGTGGCACTCTATGCTGCGGCAGTACAACACAAATTAAGGGTTTAAAGTAAGAGACCTTCTTCCTTCCAAACCTCCCACTGACATTGTCCCATCCCAAGGATATAGTTAAGTAGACAGAAGCCGTTGGTTTGCAATGAGAGTACCAGGTCACATTACTATTCCATTTGTTGATACTTCCTAAATCAACTTCTTACAGGATCTCTCCTCATCTCTCCCTCTGCATCAAATTTAAACCGCTGGTGGTTGCTGAGCTAACCACCAGGAAGGGCGTATTTGGTCAAGTAAGGAGCTGCCAATCATTTTAAGACCTGCTGGGCCAGCTTATCAGGTTCCCGGATTTCTCCAGTGTGAAATGCCTGGCTGTTTCAATGATCGAGATAAGCACAGCTGTAATCTACCATGATCCAGAGCTTATTCACAGATCACAGCTGTGTAATTTCAGGTAACATGCTTCCCTTGTTTGGATTTGTTTAACATTGTTAAATATATAGTCAGACCATCTGCACAGTATTTTTTTTAAATTGGAAATTACAACCATAACTTCCTTTTTATATATCAATAAACTAAACAGCAAAATTTCAAAGGGATCCTTCTGCACCAAGCACTGAAGCAGAATGCCTGTCCCATGCCACACCACTGCCTAATTGCACACTAATTGGACAAACGTGATTAAATATTTCAAGATCTTTACTAATTGCCTCTATTTTAGCTTTAAAATTTGCTTGCCACCAACAAATTTAATGACACTGGTGTCTAGTCATCAGCAAAAAGCCCAAGAGTTGCTCTTTAAAATGTACCTAGTCAGAGTATTTACTGATTGTGCATTGTTTCCAATGTAGCTTAATTAGAAATCCAATCAGTTCGCTAAGTCTAATTATGCTTGATTTGTAGATTCAGACTATGATACATAATGAAGCCAAGCGGCTAACAGTAAACGTGCCTGAAATGTAACAATAAGAGAATTTTTTAAAAAATGTACGTCTTGTCACTTTAAAAAAATCAAGTAATACACGCGATCTTACATAGTGGGGGTTTTGAGGTTTAAGCTTTTTGAAGTTCCTATGAGCTGGGTTCCAATTCTGTTGGTAAAACCTGCTTTGAAAGATGATGGTCAGAAAATATTTCTATGTCTTCATATTAAGATTAAAAAGAAAAGAGGAACAATTGCTTCCTTCACATTAACTGTGAGAAACTTTTGTGACATAATTTCACAGAAGTTGCCTTGATGAAACTGATATGGTTAAAATGGACACATTCATGTAACTCTTATTTTTTAAAACGTGCCTTCCCAGAAATTTGATTTGCTATCTCAGAAAATGCCTCATACAGTGCCTTAAAAGCACAGTGCTTCTATAAGCATACATTCGAATATGAGAGAGCGTAATTTTTGTAGACACACAAAATTTTACTAGATGGAAATATTTCTAAATGTATTATTGTATATCGGCAATCATTGCAACCAATTATTGGTCTGTGAAAACAGACTCATAGAAGTAGAGAAAAGAAGCTTTAAAAAATTTAATGCAGACTAAGGTGACAATTACCACTGCCTCAGTCACCTGCACAATTTGAGGCAGTGGAATTCAGAGGCCTGAACTACCCACCACTCTACATCCCAGGATCCAAGCATTTCCATGTTGGCATGCGTGATGCAGACATGTCACAATCACAAAGATGGGCCTGGTGCTAAGAACGGTTCATCTCACCTCGCAATTGTCATCTCCCCAAAGTGGCAGTGTTTGGAACTGTACGGAGGCCAGTGATAATGTTGGTTCCAAATAAAACTTAGAGTCATGGTCATTTCACTTTCATTTTGAACACAGTGGGAGAAAGCAATGGGTGAATCAGAGTGGAGCGGAATGGGTAGAGGGAAATGTGATTTTTAAACTTTTGGGATGATATTATAAACACAATGGAGGGTGATTCAAAACATCTGAAACTCTAATTACTGTTGACTTCAACAATGGACTATTACTTTAGCACAGTTATCTTTCCTTTAATGTAAAACTTATCTTTTTATGACAATGTAGCCTAAAAGAAACATTGACATATTCTTGGCTGAAAGACTCTGCAGAAGTGCAAATTGTGAGCAGTTTTAATTTTTGCACAAAAAAATCCCATTTACATTTATTTCTGGTGTTGCTTTTAGAAAGCTTTGCAATAAAATTGCTCCATTGTGAGTGTGTAGATGTGTGGATGTGTGTGTGTGTGTGTGTGTGTGTGTGTGTGTGTTTTAAAGACTCCATGACATTTACCTTATTTTTTCTTTCTCCTTTTTTCAAAAGCATCTCATAGCATGTCCTGAGCCTGGAGGGTTTTCCTTTCAGTTCTCTGCCTTTCGAAACAGTTCTGAATCAACAACCTCTAGCCAAGACCTCACTCGTACTCTTCTATGAATAATTCTTAAAGCAATTGGGGTTTTTGTTTCTTTACTAATTTCTCAAAATTTATTAATTTCAGAGAGGAAGAAAGAGGGAGAGAGAGATAGAAACATCCATGATGAGAGAGAATCATGGATTGGCTGCCTCCTGCAAGTCCCCCCACAACCCGGGCATGTGCCCTTGACTGGAATCGAACCTGGGACCTTTCAGTTCGCAGGCCGATGCTCTATCCACTGAGCCTGTTTTGTTTGTTTGTTGTTGTTGTTGTTGTTTTGCTGTTGTTGTTTTTCCCCCCATGAAACACGGTTGAGTGAGATGAAAATATTTGAGGGCCTACTATTAATGTAAAACCTGAACTCAATTCAACTCCAGAACAGCTATTCAAAAGCAGAAGCTGACAGCATATCACTATCACCCATGTGAAATAACACGGTTTCTGTACTCTTTGACATTATTTGAAACAATGTTTTCTTTTTTTACATACTGCAAAGAAAAAGAGGACACATCTCCACCACGAATGTCTAAGAAACTAGGAAAGCAGGAAGGAAAAGAATTACCCAGTGCAGTCTTCTCACTTTCAAATGCTGGAGAATATTTCAAGGAGTGTTTTGTTCCTTTTTCCCCCTCGAAGCTTAGTTTTATCTTTTCCTCTTTTTATTAATAAGGCCTGGCCCCTCGTTAACATGCAGCCAGAGCCTAATGAGCCTTGCAGACTCCTGTAATTTCTTCACTGTTGAAAATGCCTGACACTAATCTATGCCATTTATACTAATAAGAGGTGGATCAGCTGATATTTGGTGCAATGAAAATATGCTAAATATACTTTATTGAATTGCACATAGTTAGTTCTTCCCAGTTCACTGTATTACAGCAACAGATGCATAATCATTACCTCTGCGGTCTACGTGGAGCAAAACCCTGGGTTTGAATTAATGAGTGAAGGAGTCAGACATTTGATATTTTAGCTTCCTTTTTTTAAAAAAAAAATACAGACAATATTGACTTTAAAACATCTTCAGAAAAGCCATTTCCCCAATCATTTCCAAAGCACTAACACAGTGCTTCCCATTGAAATGGCAATGAAATGAAGATCTGACCTAAAATATGACATCCTATATTGAGTGGACTTTAATGAATGCTAAATTCAGATGGATTTCACATAGAGCTTATTAATTAAAAGAGCTCTTGGTGATTAGTAATTTCCTAATGAACACTAAAGAAATTTTTACCAATTCTAATATACGTTAAATGCTGTGTTATTATTGTATTAAGCAAAAGCATTTTTTCATGTGTGCATTGCCAGTCTAATTTTTTCTATGACTGTTGTATTTGCGTGTTTTTCTCTTACACATGACCGAGGAGGCTGACTGCAGGCGTTAGTGACTGTTTCCAACACTTGTGTCAATACCTGTTTGGGGCTCAGACTTCACAAGCCAGAGGGTGCTTTCAAAAAACGTGTTTACAATCTCTGTATTTATTCAAAGCAGCTATCGCTGGATCTTCTGAGGTGTGCTGTGAAGAAGGTGGAGGCTTAAGGGTCCTGAACTAAATAAACACTGATGCCCGTGGACCCTGGGTCATGGTAACCTGAGGCCCCCCTAAGTGAGTCCGGCAGGGGAAGATCAGTTCTTTGTAGCATTGAAATGTCCCATTAGCTTTGACAAGAGCAGAGTGGTTTGGAAGGCAGAGATGAGGTAACAATGTCAAATGTCACCCAGAACCTGTTTCCTCATCCCACCAGGTTGTTTTTCTCCTAGTGGGACCCACATTGGACAATGTGCTCAAACCACCTGGTGATGAAGAGAGAAGAATGTAATATGGAGTGCTGCTTACACACATTGCAGGGGCATTTGACTCTCATCTGTTAGCAAGCGCTCTTGACTGTCTCCTGACCAATATTTCCTTGGAACATGTTTTGTGTTTGTTTTGGCGGAATCTCTTGCACTTATCTATAAGCATATTTTTTTAGATTTCAAAATGTCCTTTGATTTATCCCCTAAGAGAATTACGGGTCCCTTCTATCTGGGCTCCTTCCCCTGGACAGTTGCCGTATCTGTGCCTTCCTAGAATCCCTCGCCTCTTAACCTCTGCCAGCACAGGTGCAGTAATTCCCCAAAGATTAACAGTCTGGTTGTAGGTGTGATTGAAATGAGCTTGGCTTGCCTTCAGGACCCAGTGCCTTAGCTTACTAAATCACCTCCTATAATCTTGTGCACTTAGGCAAAGCAAACAAAATAATCTGCCAGGAAATACTAATGGGCAGTGTCAATACAGACATCGTTTGTATTAACAGTCCCATGATCATTACCCTGCTCCTTAAGCCCCATCAAACTTCGATTCCCACTCTGCAGGGTTGGATGTTAAAGGGAAAGGATGTGTGTTTGGATGTACCTGCATGTACACACACATGCCCCTTCACACACCCACTTAGCCCTCATGCATGCATGTATGTGCCCATGCAGACACAGGGTCCCGTTACTAATTAATTGAACTCACAAGTGCTACCCTATGTTTCCAGTTTGTTGTTCCAACTCATGAAGGCACACATTCTGCGTGCATGCCTTCTGCCCTGCATCTCGACATTTTCCAACAGATGTTAGCTAATGTGGTTGTAGAAGGTTCACAGTGGATGCTGCGAGCCCAATAAATCTTCCTCTTAAATGCAGACACTCCGCCATCGCAGCATCTTAGACCTATAATACATTTTAATTACTTGGCTATTCAAATTATACTAAATTAGATTTGCACAGAACAATACCACGGATTTCTCAATTTGCATGTAACCCACCACAAACAGCGTACAATCGGCAAGTGCACTTTTATGAGAACTTGCAGGATCCACCAAAGTCTGATACCTGGAAAATTATTAAATGACAAAGATTACTAGCACTAAGGTTCTACTTTGCTTCCCCATTAGCCATTTAGGTGACAGCTGCTGTATTACACATAAAGATGAACCATTCCTTGAGGGATGATAGTGGCTCCGCTGTGACACGGCTGGCAGAAAGCATTATCAGACCATGGCTGCGCTCGGAGCCATCACAGTCTCCTAGGCACCTATCAGTACCCTCATTATCTGCATCACAGAGTGCCGGCAACGAACACGGCCAGGCCTCGCAGCTTCGCAGCTCATTTGAGAAGCGGAAATTAAATGTCCCAGGAGAGAAAACAGGCACACTGTAACAGCACCGGCGCTGTACACCAGTAACACGCCGACCGCTGTAGCTCTGACTTGGATCTCATTAATTTAATAGGCTCCCGGAATGAGGAGGGGAAGGTGGAGAGGCAGCCTTGACAGGGAGATTACTGAGCCGCGCTGGCATTGTGTGACTCGCGAGCTCGTAACAGAACAAGGACTGACTGTAGGTATCGCAGCTCTTCAGATAGTCGTTGGGGCTTTTAGAAAAGCAAAAAGAAACGAGGGGCGGAGGAAGAGAAAGGGAGAGGGAGCTCACCGAGCAGGGGCGAAATTAGCTGATCATCAACATGATCTACGTGTATATCATGTAGCATTCCTACCTGAGGTGCAGGGAGCTTTGGGAAGCTATAGGTAACATAAAGGTGCTCTTCGCACACAGCAACAGAATCGCGCGCGTGTGTGTGTGTGTGTGTGTGTGTGAAGCCTATTGAACAGAATCCCTTGGCCTGCTGAAAATTGGTTTCTATAACACTATTACCATAACATTCGTAAATGGTTTTGCAGCAAAAATACCAGCTTCTTTTTGATCAGAGTGACACCAAGCAAAACAAAGCTCAGAGCGAGGGGATTATCCAGATAAACCAGACCAAAGAAAGCTTCTCTTCAGAAAAGCAGAATGCCTGATGTCTCAGGTAATGGAGGCCAGTGTTTGTTCACCTTGAATAATCTGATTAATGGCCTCCCTCTCAGCCGGTAGACCTGTCCGCGTGGATGCCTGCAAGCCCAAAGCGATGCATGACAGTCAAACTCCGCGATTATCGACATAGATTTTTGTACACTGGATTTTTACTTGTAATAACCGTTCTCCATCACTGTCACTTCTTTAAAGGCCTCGGGAGAAACAAAGACGGAGAAACCCAGTCTCCTGCACTTCTTGACATTGCTGACAATGCTCTTCTTGGTCTTGGCTTTTGTACTGACAGAAAGCAGCTGCTGGTAAGACATGGGGAGGCTGTGGTTGTGACGGTATGAGTGCCAGATGAGAGACCCAGTAAACCTCTGGTCGCTGTGATTGGGCCTTTCTGAGCCAGCCGGGCAGGATCACGGGGTCGTGGACAGATCGCTGGCCGTTTCCAGCATCAGAGCAAAGGGTTTTGTGTCCCAGCCCAGTATTTCCTTGTGGTGTGGCTTCAGACAAATCACTCTACCTCTCCGACCTTCGGTTTCTGTGTCAGTAAAAAGAGGGAGAACACCTAGCTCTTGGCGCGGTTGTGAGGATTAAGATAACGTGAATGAAGATCACTGGTGTGGAATGCGGTGCTCCAAGTCATTGGAATCGAATCAGCCCCTGCACTATTGATTTATTCTCCTCTGTGTTCTAAAATGGATTAGTGAGAGAATATCCACCGAATAGTAGCAAATTGGAGAGGGGAGCTTTTAAAAAGGGGAAGAAAATGAAGAAAAGGGGAGACATCAATAGCCTCTGTCACACGCCAGCTCCCAGGATTCTGTCTCTCTCAGCATGGCTGTCCTCAGGCTACATCACAGATTGTGTTGAGGTCTTGCAAAGAAAAAAATTCCCTAGAGCTTTCAATTTCAGAGTCACAGACTTCCTGAAGCCTTGCCATGGACCTCAGGTCAAGAACACTTGTTTCAGAGAATGGATATATGATGAGATTTTATGTGGCATCAGAAAAGAAATCACATAAGTCCTTCCTTCACACACACACACACACACACACTTTTATGTAAGGAAACAGGTGAGCTAGAAAACAATTCTGAGACTCACAAGCCATCAGCATTCCCCTTTCTAGTTCCTATTTTGTTGAATGCCACCTCCCTCTTCTACCCTCAGGACAAAGATACACTTGGATACTGGATTCCTGAAGGCTTGAGGCCACTCCTGCTCCTAGACCACTGCAATGTCGGGAGCAGAGGCCAGTGCCCAGATAGCTCAGTAGCAGTCGGCCTTAACTCAGTGGCCAGTGAGCTGTGGCAGAAATAGAGGCTTTTACCTCTGATCGGAGTGCCCCTGCCCTCTGCAAAGAGCTGGGGCTCAGCCTGCTGGGTCCTGGTGACTGGGCTCTGGTTTATTCTTCTGTCTCTTTATGGGTAAGTTGCCTGGGACCCCAGTCCTTTCAGGAAGGGTCCCTGCTAGATCCTTTTTCCAGGAGGGTGCTAGATTCCTGACCCCCATTCAGGCTGGAGAACTGAGGCTGGGACTTCTGCCCAGGACTTCTGCCCATGTCCAGTGGCCAGCCCCCTCTGCCTCTCCGGGATGCCTCAGTCTCCTGCTGCTGCCACCTGCCCAGGGGGCCTGTCCCACCTGGTGGCCTGAGGGCAGCAAGGAGTCTCTAGGTCAGTGGTTCTCAACCTTCTGGCCCTTTAAATACAGTTCCTCATGTTGTGACCCAACCATAAAATTATTTCCGTTGCTACTTCATAACTGTAATGTTGCTACTGTTATGAATCGTAATGTAAATATCTGATATGCAGGATGGTCTTAGGCGACCCCTGTGAAAGAGTCGTTCGACCGCCAAAGGGGTCGCGACCCACAGGTTGAGAACCGATGCTCTAGGTACTGGTTGACACTCAGTAATTATCTCTTGAGTAAACAACACAGCAATATATGAAGGAAAGGGACAGGACACAGGAAGAAGAAAACAGTAAAAGGGGGAACAGAGGTCAGTTGGAGATGGGAAGTGGGGGTCACCATAGCTATTACCTGCTAAGAATTAGAATAAGTTGAACATTCTTCCCCAAATCTCAAAATGCCATGCTACTTCCTCATACTGCACTTTAAAGACTCGTCTCCTGGATACTGACTCACGGGAGTGAAAGAAGACGGTGCCCTGCAGGAGAAAACCGGCAGCGGGACGCTGTGGCCATGCCTCTGCTTTAACGTCCTGTCCTGTCCCCCATGTCTGCCACTTATGAGGGCAGTAGGAACGCACAACCAAAGGACAAATATTTCCGTACAATGTGTCAGTCACACAATCCAGTTCTTCTTACTGATTGCAAGTGTGGTTGTTTTTCTCTTGGACTTAAAAGATTGTGTTTTATGCCTTTAAAGTCCTCCTTGAAAACATAGAGAATGCTTTTCAGGAAACACTCCACGCCATAAATAAAATCTGCTTAGCCAGGACTTATCTCCAGTCCTTTGCACATAGAGTTCTTTCTCCTACTCTCTCAAAGCACCCAGAAGCTGTTACTTCTGATGAAAACAATGAGAGGTGCTGGGTGCCCCCTTCTCATCAGCATAGGAAAGTGACAGACTCCAGATGAAAGACCTTGTTGCTCTCCACACGCCGATTCTACCTAGAAAAACAAGAGCGTGATCAATCAACTAAGAGAATATGATTAAAACTACTAGGGCAAGAGACACCGGTTTGGCTCAGTGGATAGAGCGTCGGCCTGCGGACTGAAGGGTCCCAGGTTCGATTCCGGTCAAGGGCATGTACCTGGGTTTCGGGCACATCCCCAGTGGGAGATGTGCAGGAGGCAGCTGATCAATGTTTCTCTCTCATCAATGTTTCTGACTCTCTATCTCTCTCCCTTCCTCTCTGTAAAAAATCAATAAAATATATTTAAAAAAAAACTACTAGGGCAAGAGACACACCTGCTCAAGCAGGATATTCTGTCAGAAACTAAATCCATGTTATCCACCCAACGAATAGACAAACATCCACAGTGGCAACAGTCTGACCCTCTAACCCAGTGGTTCTCAACCAAGGGCAGTTTTGCCTCCAGGGTGCATTTGGCAATATCTGGAGACATTGCCAGTTGGCGCAAGTAGGAGGGTGCTACTGGCATCTCACCAGTAGAGGCCAGGGATGCTGCTAAATGTCCTACAATGCACAAGACAGCCTGACCACAAAGAATTATCCGGCCCAAAATGTCAATGGTGCTGAGGTTGACAAAACCCTTAGATGAACTATATCCACTGACTTTTAATGCCTCCGATAACTTTCTACCCCTCCTCTCTTCACTCCCAGGCTTCTCCTGTCATTAACCATTTTGCTTTTCCATTTTCTGATCCAGGCTTCAGCCAAGTTACATACATATAAATTTGGTCCCTGCCCCACATTATTATTAGTTTTTTTTTTTTTTTTTGGCTATCCCCCAGTCACTAAAATTTTTACTCAATCACTCTTTGAGGTGAAAAACTTAAGAAATAAATGGTTTCTGGGAAAGAAAGCATAGTAAGCCTTTCTCAGGCATCTACAATAAAGTTCAATAAAGTTTAGCTTCTAAAGCATAGTAAAGCCATCAGAAATGGAACACCTGGCTGACCATTTGTGGTAAATGGCCAGAGAGCTGGGAAGGCTGTGAGTGTAAAATGGCTCTTGAGAGCATGCTTCGATAACATCCCACAGGCCATGGTCGTCAACAGCTGAGAGGTGGCATGAGGCATTTTCAAGCTAAGGGGAGAGAGAAAGTCCAAACCAGGAAGGATTAAGAAAAGCCCTTTTTAAAGGAGAAAAGGACACTAAGGTTACACTGAACATTTTGCAATTTAGCCCATGAATTCTAGGTCCAAGCATCGAAGCACTCTTGCTTTACAGGGGAGAAGAACGTCTGTCCCATGAAACCATTTGGTCTGGCCCTGCCAAGGCATTGGGGTGAGTTAATAAATATCTGACCAAATACAGCTGGATAATTTTTAAGTTGATAATTTTGCATGGCCCTCGCATGATGATATAAATACCCAACTATTGGCAGAATAAAGGTTCCCCACCCCTGCTAGAAGGAACTCACCATCCTCCAACATAATCTTCCCCCAAACTTTCACCAACCATCCCTCATTTCTCTGTCCCAATCTCATCTCCTCCAGGAAGTCTTCTTTGACTTATTCTACTTTTCACTCTATGTACTTAACAATCATTCAGTTGGTTTTCTATCCATTCTACTTACTTTTTATTTTTTTAAATGTTTTTTTTATTGACTTTTAGAGAAAGAGAAGGTTGAGGGATAGAGATATAGAAACATTGATGAGAGAGAAATATCAATTGGCTGCCTCTTGCATGGCCCCTACTGGGGATCAAACCCCCAACCCAGGCATGTGTATTGACTGGGAATCGACCTAGTATTCTCTTGGTTCATGGGTCAACATTAAACAACTGAGCAACACTGGCTGGGCTCTACTTACTTTTTAAATAAAATGTTTGTGTATATTTTATGTCTTATTAAAACTGTTTTTTCAAGGACTAAAATCTCAGTGTGTTGATTTCTCTCTTTATTGTTAGAATATTCTTCTGTAAAAATTGTCATTTGGGGTTAGTTTCATGATATAAAAAACTTAATACCCAGTCTGATAGTGATTACTTAAGATAAGTATTATTATTATTATTATAAGGAGGAGGAGGAGGAGGAGGAGGAGGAGAAGAAGAAGAAGAAGAAGAAGAAGAAGAAGAAGAAGAAGAAGAAGAAGAAGGAGAAGAAGAAGAAGAAGAAGGAGGGGCCTGGCTGGTGTGGCTCCATTGGTTGGGTATTATCCTGTGCACTGAAGGGTTCCTTGTTCGATTTCCAGTCAGAGCATATGCCCTGCTTTGGGGCTCAATCCCTGGTAGGGAGTGTGCAGGAGGCAGCCAATCGATGTTTCACTCTCACATTGATGCTTCTCTCTCTTTCTCTCCCTCTCCCTTTCTCTCTCTCTAAAAATCAATAAATAAAGTTTTTTTTAAAAAAGAAGGAAAGCATTGTTTATTAAGTGCCTACTATGTGCCAGACACTGTGCTAAGCGTTTTATATACGTTATCTCATTTGATTCAGTAAAGCATTTCAGTTTTAAAGGTGTAGAATCTGAGGTCAGAGAAAGAGCATAAATTGTGTAAGATCTATGAGTTTCTTATAAGCTATGCTAGGTAGAAATTATTTCATTTAGCTTAAATTTTTGTTTTCTCAGCTTCAATGGTTGCCTTGCCCTGTAGTTCTAGGATTCTGAGTATTGCTATGCAAACGTATGCCATCTCTAGAACCACCACATTGCAGAGCCCAGGGGTACTGATCACACTGTAAGTGATGTATGATCCCCTTGGATTATGCAACATGGAAGGACAGACCAACTCAGTTTTTCATGATTTTTATAAAATTTAACCAAATCCTCCCCCTTTGAACCTTCATTTTAAATGCTTCAGATAAGAACAGTTTGAATTTATTTTTACTCTACTACATGATCATGAAATATCAGGTATATTTATATACACATAAATTCTCAAACCTGAACGAACATTCAGATTGAGCCTCTCTTCACAACCTAGATCAACATTAGTCTTGCCACTAAAACACAACCCATGGATGTCTTCTTTGGGAATGTTGCATGAACAAAGTTGCAGCTAACCAATCTTTAGCCACCAGTAAGTGTAGCAGCAGCAACAGCAGCGGCAATTGGTAATTGGGGCAGGGAATAGGAGAAACTGGTGGAAAGGGGTCAAAGACCAACAGATGTAGTCCATGAGACTGACTCATACATGAAATATGCAGGCTCCCCAAATGGAAGTTAATCTCTTTTATTGTTTAAATTACTCTTCTCTGAAATGCCTGCAATTTTTCTATATCCTTTCTGAACCGACTAGAATTGCACTCAGGGCAAATAGAAGTGCTTGCTGGCTTTGAGGACTTTTCTGCTTTCTGGTCAACTGTGAGCATACAAAGTCACCGGAGCTTCTATTTGAGTGTTTCAGTGAAACATTGTACAATGACTCCCAGATTCTTCTCTTGTGCCAAGGCCCATGTCAGATGCTACCACCCCAAAAAGGCCTCTCAAGACCTCTGTCCCAGCTTCGTTCAGGGCTCCCATGAGCTTTCATGACTCCCTGTCCTGTCATACTCCATTGCTATCAGTCTGCTTACCGACCTCCCCCAAAGACTGTGTTTCAGGGGTGGGCAGGAATCCCAGTGTTTTGTATAATAATTGGCACATACTCTGTATTTTTACATATTTAATGAATGAATGAAAAGTTAATGGCTCCTACTCTATCAAAATGTATCCATAGTGAAATTCATCTGCTACATTTCCCCCCACCAGCATTTAAAAACAGGCCTTAAAGTTCCTTGATATTTCACTACTCATAAGATCTCAGTACCATGTGCATAATTGGTGATTTTTCTGTCCACTTTCTCTTTGCTTGTAATTATTTAAAACCAAGTTAAATAATTACAAAACAAGCAAAAGTCTGGGGATTCTGTAACCAATAATTCATACAGAGATGTGTTGACTTAGCCCAATCTTTTGCTTACTGCTCTGAATAATGAATGTTAGTAAACCAATCGTAAAATAATTCATAATTTAAAAGATGTCTATTCACTTCTGATAGATCAGCCTTCCAAAAAAATGAATGGATTGGCTATCAGACCCCCCTTTAACTGCCTCTCCCCATCACCCTTCACACTCCTTTGGACAGCATGGCCTCGTTGACAGGGAGATGGAGAGTAGGCAATTCTATTGAAGATTTTTTTTTAAAAGGAAGGCTCTTGTTTCAAAAAAGGGGGACATGTGTAATACCTTCAACAATAAAGATTAAAAAATAAAAATAAATTTGTGTATATGCGTGTCATTTTTTAAAAATAAATTTTATATTTGGAGCAATTCTAAGTTCACAGGAAACTTGAACAAAAAGTACAGAGATTCTCATTTATCCCTTGTTCCCACACACAATCTTCTCCATTATCAATATCCCTCACCAGAGGGGTACTTACATTACGATATATGAACCTACAGTAACACATTATTATCACCCAAAAGCCACAGGTAATGTTAGGTTCACTTTTGGTGATGTACATTCTACAGTTTTTGACAAATACATACAGGGTGTCCCCCCAAAATGTATACACACTTTAACAGCTGATAGGTCAATTTTGAAAATGAAATGTATTTTAATAAATACTGCTTTTATAATTATTCAAAGTGTGTGTATACATTTTGGGGACACCCTATATGTATAGTGACATGTACCCACCACTGTAGTACCATTCAGAATAGTTTCACTGCCTTAAAATTCCTCTCTGCTCCCCTGTTCGTCCCCCTCCTCTCTAATTCCTGACAACTGATCTTTTTATGATCTCCACACTGTTTTTTGCCTTTTCCTTCATGTTTTGTAGTTAGACTCATATAGTATGTAAACCTTTCAGATCGGCTTCTTTCACTTAGTGATATGCACTTAAATTTCCTCCATATCTTTTTATGGTTCAATAGCTCATTTCCTTTTTAGTGCTGAATAATATTCCATTGTCTGGATATAACATAAAGATAAACTTTTTAATAAAGCATAACATAGCTACAATAAAACACAAATAACTAGTGCACAGCTTGATAAATTTTTAAACAATTAATGCGCCTGTGTAGCCAGCACCCAGGAACAAGTCATTTCTGCACAGAAGAACCCTGATGTCCCATTCCAGTCAATGCCCCCCAAATTTAACTATCCCGATCTCTCCTGACCTCTAACACCATATCTTCCTTCCTTTTGCCTGCCTAAGCCAGTTTGCATGTAGCCTTTGAAAACATTTGTCAATCAATAACCTAGAAGGCAGCTAACATTTTCCTCCTAGAACCTGGCATAAATCTAGATTAAAGAGAAAACCTGGAAGATAGTCAGTGGAATCGTATTTCTTCTTTGTTTTCAGAAAGGACACCACTAGTGCCCTTCTGGAAGGAAAGAATGAATTCTAAGTGCTTGTTGCCTCTTGAGACTATATGGCTGAGCTTGTATAATACCAATGAGCTGTTGATAAGGAGCAAGTTCAAGCATATAATTTATTTAACATTGTTTAGGCCAGAGAGCACTTGTTTCTTTGAACCTAGCATCTTAAAGTAAAACACTTGCAGGTGGAGTGTGGGTTGGGTAGCTACTCTGTGAATTAGTTTGCTCTCAGGATTTAAGTCATGTTTATCGTGTGTAAGAACTGGCCTCAGCAGACCCACCCGAGGACATGGCAGATCTCTCAGACCCCTCGACCCCTACTGCTTGAAAGCTGAAATATTAGCCAATGTTCTTAGTCAAAAAAAGTGGAGTGGACTATAAAATGTTGAAACACACACACACACACACACACACACACACACACACACACTCTTATAAAGATACAGAACACATATATAGACAAAAATAACCTGGAAACTTTCCAGATGCAACAAGAAAAAGCAAGCTACTTCTTTTCATTTATTGCCATAGTGAGTTACTATTCCATAACAGAGAAAACCCACAGAGCCTCAACATCATAAACGTTAGAACTGCAGAAGCTCAAAATGATCATCTAGAAAACTCCCGGCCATCACTGGCCCTTGAATAATTATTGCTACGGGGAAATGGGCTGAATTTTTAAGCCCAGCCCCATGATATTTTGAAGCCTATAAAGTAACTCATTGAGAAGGGGCAGCTGACATTGTCTGCATAAAATTCAGGGTTGGTGTTTGACTAGATATAGAGGTCAACCCTCGCCTCTTGGCTGCTCTCAGCAGAGAGAGACAGAGGATATCAGAGAATCCCCCAGAAGGCCCAGAGCCTCTACCTCCACTGCCCGGGAGTGAGCATTGCCTTCCAACTTAGGAAGTACAAAGGGAAGGACCCTGGAAGACCAAATTCTTAATACAATGTTATGTAACACAGATCCCCTAAAATGGGAGGGGGGGCCTTAACCTTAATAATTACAGCTATGACAGTCATTTTTAAAAATATTTTATGTGCCATATATTTTACTACTCAGTTACAAATCTTCACTAGTTTAATCCCAACAATAATTCTATGTGTTAAATATTATTTTCCTTTTCATAGGTAGGGTGTCTGAGCCTTTAGAAAGGGAAGTGACTTGCCCAACGTCACACATCTTACAAGTTGCAGAGCCTGCCTTGCCTGTCCTCTTAGACACTATGCAATGTGGTCTCTTAAGTCACAGGCCAACAAATACTTTATGTCACTCCAGGAATGCTGGATACTCAAGACAAAGATGACACTCATTGTAAAGCCAAAATAAGGATAATTTGCTCTTTGCTCTTAAAGTGATTTGTCTTAATTAGCTAATTTTAATGAATACTAATAAATTATCCTCCTAAGAAATTATTCTAACTGATAATAAAATATAGACTCAAACCAAAACCTTCATTAATTAATTCCCCTGGACAAACCTAGAATTGCCTGCAACTATTCTAAAAGCAGTGATGAGGGTTAGGCGTAGCTAACAAATGAAATATGCATGAAGGCTGCAGGTGGCATCTCACTCTCCCCATGAGAGCACCTTTTCTCCAGGAACCTTGGTTACTCCACTTCCTCTCCCCCGGAGGCAGGGGGTTCTCATACTCTTCCCCTTTCCTCCCATTAACCTCTGGTCTCTATGAAATAAAACAATTCATTACAGAAAACATAGTAGTGAATATTAGCCCAGGTACAGCCAAGAGGATGCTATCCAATGCAAACTGATGAATTCAAAATTTCTTTCAACTTGGCTAATCTTTGGGGGTTTGTATGATAATTTTAAAAGTCTAAGAAAACATTTTTTTCTGTGTAATTTTGTTCCAGGCATTTTAGAAACATATTGATACACCCGGAACCCAGAACTTGGTTTCTAAATACCAGTCTCTAATACAAGGAACCAGGACTCCTTGGTGAAATGACTAATTCTAGAGCCGAGTCATATAAAATACAAGATAAGCTTGCAGCGTGACCCAGCGCCAAAAAATAAGGAAGTAACCCCAAAACAAAATGGTGGAAACAGGTCGAAGTGAAAAAGGAGCCAACCTGAGTGAGCTTTCAATGGCCGAAGCTAGAACAATGTGAGCAACAAAATTAGTAGCATTGCATTGGACTATAATCCAAAGTATAAAATAAATATACATGCCTTCATATTGATATAAATAGATGATCTAATAAATAAATAAATGAGGAGAAGAGACCAAATCTTCCCTGCAGAAATTTCCAAATAATATATGCACATACATCTGTTCTAGGAGGCTGTAGGCTACACTTAGTGCTTGCTTCCAAGGAATAGAGGTTGGAGAGGGGAAATAGTAACTTTGTAATGGAGGAAACTGCAAACACTATCTTACCTAACTGACTAATTTTAATCTCACCAGTGATGAGTCACATTGATATCAGCTACTTCCTGAGATCATGTGATCAGAAGGGCATCTCACCCTGTGATGCCCTTTCCCAAACTAGAACCCCAGCCTAGGCATGAGAAGAGTAGCAAACAAATCCAAATTGACTCACATTGTACAAAATACAGGACCAGTCAAGATCATGCAATGGAGAGACTAAGAAATTGTGACAGACCAGGGGAGACACATGTGTAAATGCAATGCGGTATTCCAGATGAGATCCCGGAACAGAAAAGGGGCTTTAGTGGAAAAACTCGTGAACCCCAAATAAAGTGGGACATTTAGATAACAGCAATGTAAAGTTTTATTTTCACAAATATACTGTGGTTATGACAACAGTGTGGTAAGATGACAACATTAGGAGAAATTGAAACTGAATGATATTGATAATAATGAAAAATCCTATGGATAAAATAATAACATAAATAGGAAAAGTAACATAGATGAGAAACGTGACTTATGTCAGGTTGGTTCAAAATAAGGCCTTGTTCTAAGTATTAAAAATGTGTCTCAGAAGCAAAATGTGTTTGTTCTCTTTTAAATGCACGGGGAAGCCCCTGTCACCTGAGGCATGCATGAAGATTTAAAAGGAACACTTAACAAAGCTGCTAAAATCGTTAAAGAGTTAAGAGTAATTTACTGATGTCTTGAATTTTTTCTCAGGTAGGTGAAGAGATGAGGGGGCAGGGAAGAGCTGTCAAAAACATCTTGTTACATATAGATGCGCACTAGCAAAAAAAAAAATTCCCATTCACCTTACTGAGTCACAGTGTAAACTTCAAGTGTTTCTCCATCCTTCAACCTGGGGATTGTATGTGTGACTGAAATGGCTTTGCAAATTAGTATGTTTTACCTATCCTTACAAAGCAAGCTCACTTCACTCTTCCAGGTGTAAGTCAGAGTAAACACAGTAATTCTAACCTGGAGCTATAAGGTATACAACCTACAGAGGTGAGTTGGACACTTTCCATGGTCTGAACCACCTGGTTGTATACTCATCTGTCATATTTTCTGAACATGTGTGCATGCAACCTTGTTAAAAAAAACCCTGGAAAGATCTTCATAAGTATTTTCCCTTCCAATGGCAGAGAAGATTAGATAAGCAACACTTTTCCCACCACTTTATAGACATACCAAATCATTCGATACCTTCCATAGAAGAATAGGTGCTGGAGATCACTTTGAATAGCTTCTGGAAACAAAAGTCACCTGGAAAAATTTGATTAGTGGTGTAAACTTTCATCATTTTTGGCTGCCAACATTTCTGGGCACCCTTCTCATATTTTGTTAATTTTCTACGTAGGTGGAAGCTAGGTAGGATTCATATTCCCAGAATGCCTTGAAGTAAGTATATAAATGATTAATCAGGCTTCAGCCAACTAGAACACCAAGGAGATACTTGGGTCAGAAGCAACCATCATGAGGAAGTGACTGGCAGGGGTATCGACGGGGTCAAAGAATGCTGCTTCTTCTAGAACAACGGGGCCCAGTGTTAAGTGTCATATTTGCTTGGCAGCAATAGGAGGTTTCACAAGAGATACCTCAGTGTGGTTGGGCATTATTCATGGCTTATGTAGCCTCAAAATCTGGCTTTCTGGCCCTAGTGAATCATCTGTGAGTTACTCAAAACCATTTAATAAATTCCTTGCCTGCTTAAAGTAGCCACAGTGAATTCTGTTGTTTGCAACTAAGAACCTGCCCCCCCGCAACACACACATTTCATAGTAATTAAATATGTTTCTCCTTTATAGTTAAAAACACATGGGAGTTGGGATGAGCTTAACACATGAAGTCAAATATTCTTTATTGCCAACAAATAGTAACAAGTTTACTCTTCTTAATGATTAATTTATTTTTAGCACATGTTTTTTAAATGTAAATTTTATTATAGCTTATATTTCATTTTTATTCATTCTAGTTACTAAATGTAATAACTTTATTTTGTTTCCCTGGAACTTATTTTAATTAAAAGTGAATCATCTTAGGAAAGACAACAGGTATAATAGCATACGTGGTATATGATACGGAAAAAACTCACGACGCTGGTACACAAAGGACAAAGTAGAGGAAGGAGTTCCTAAATCTCCCTGAAAGAGTGAGCGAGAGGATCACAATGAAAAGATCATGAGGCAACCACTGAGACAGGAGTTTTCAGGCTAAGCACAGAGGAATGAGGGAAGTCCAGGAAGAGCAACCAGCAAGTGAGAAAGCAAGAGGGCCGAAACAGCATGGCACATTCAGGAAAACTTCTGTGGTGCAAAATGACTGGAGAACGATGGGAAAGCCTAATGAATAAAGGTAAAGACTTGGGCATGGGCTCTGATCATAGTCTCACTTGCCTTGTATAAGAGTTTGGACCTTATGAAGGAGAGGGAGCAACTGAAGAATTTTAATTCTGGTACATATCATCAGGTTCACTTTTTGGAAATTTAATACTTAAAGAGATACCATTTCCAGGGACATTTGAATTTTAACAGAGACTAAAGCCTTATTAAAAAAGAAAAAAGAGATAGTGCTCTAATGGCAAAATCTCAGGCATCATCTATAATAATAAAAGTATAATATGCTAATTAGACCAGACGTCCTTCTGGATGACCTTCTGGATGAAGCCAGGGCTGCCAGGGAAGCCAGGGTCCCGGGTGCCAGAGGGAAGCCAGTGCCAGCAGTTGGGGGAAGGAAGGCCTACTCTTGCACAGATTTCATGCATAGGGCCTCTAGTTCAGAAATAAGAAAACTGCTTGTTCCTAGACCCTAACATTGTACCTATATGCTGTTTACCTATAAGACTGGTCCTACTGGAAATAAAAACTAAATGATGGCTTTGTGTGATCTGAAGTGACTTGAAACAATGGATACAATCTCCTGAAAATTAGTCCAGAGATGCTAAAGCTCACTAATCATCAGGGAAATGCAAATCAAAACCATAATGAGATAGCACATCACACCTGTTAGAATGGTTGTTCTCATAATGACAAGAAATCACACATGTTGGTGAGGATGTGCAGCAAGGAAACCTTAGTTCACTGTTGGTATGGTTAGAAAATGGTGCAGTGACTATGGAAATAGTATAGTGGTTCCTTAAAAATTAAAAATAGAACTACCATATGATCCAGCAATTCCACTTCTGGGTATTTATCCAAAGAAAACAAAAACACTAACTTAAAAAGATATATGCACCCCTATGTTCAATAGCATTATTTATATTATCCAGGATATGGAAAAAAAATCGAATTGTCCATTGATGATAAATGGATAAAAATGTGATATATCTAACTTTTTATGGCTAAATAATATTCATAATACATATTATGTATACACAAATGGAATATTATTCAGCCATAAAAAGAAGAAAATCTTGCCATTTGTAACAATATGGGTGAACTTTGAGGGCATTATCCTAAATAAAATAAGTCAGACAGAAAAAGACAAATAATGTATGATCTCACTTATATGTGGAAACTAAAAACAAAACCAAGCTCATAGATACACAGAACAGACTGGTGCTTGCCAGAGGTGGGGGTGGGGGGTAGGTGCAATGGATGAAGGGAATCAAATGATACAAACTTTTTGTAAAATAAATAAGTCACTGAGGGTGTGATGTACAGCGTGCTGACCATAGTTAATAAGACTGTATGGCATATTTGAAAGTTGCTAAGAGAGTAGATCTTATAAGTTCTCATCACAACAAAAATAAATTCTGCAACCATGTGTGGTGATGGATGTTAACTAGATACTGCGGTGATCATTTTACAATATATACAAATATTAAATCATCACGTTCTATACCTGAAACTAATATAATGCATATCAATTATACCTCAATAAAAAATTAACTCATATCAGAAGAACATTGGCTAAGTCGCCAATACTGAAAAATTCTACTTACCTACTAAAGTGAGTGGTAAATTAACAGCAGGGACCACAAGTGACTTAGTCCTCTCTCATTGTCTGCACCAGGTTCCTTCTCAGATTCCTGGTGTGATCTGAGGACAAGCCATCTCTCACAAAGATAATTCTCAAAATACAAAGCAAAGCCTACCTTTTGCTAACAAATCTCAGACGCAATATCTTGTTCTGCACATTAATTTGTAGATGGTTGCATTTTGTTGTTGTTGTTGTTAATCCTCACCCAAGGATATTTTTTCATTGATTTTTAGAGAGAGTGGAAGAGAGGGGGAGAGACAGAGAGAGAGAAACATCGATGTGATAGAGACACATCAATTGGTTGCCTCCCACATGTGCCCCAACCTGGGCCAGGGATGAAGCCTGCAACGGAAGTACGTGCCCTTGACCAGAAGCAAACCTGGGACTCTTCGGTCCATGGGCTAATGCTCTATCCACTGAGCCAAACCAGGTAGGGCAAGTGATGCATTTTTTACGTAAGTTATGTCGTGATCAAGACCAGAAAGCCAATTGCCAATTTCATCTCACATTTTCACTCAAATTTTTAGGGTTCTTCCTTAAGTGCAGCTGGGATCACAGCACCTTCACTGTTGCGTGGGCAAGGACCTGAGCATGGCCAGAAGAAACCAGGTTGGGAGGGGTTGGGAGCCCTTCTGCAGCCTTTATGTGCCGGTGATACTTCCTCCGGGGGGCCCCCTGTCCGTGGGCTCTGTGGTCTGGCTTTGCTTCCTAGGGCCACTCTGGACGATCTTTGTAGGACTGGTTCAGCACAACGCTTTCCTTGCTTTCGCAGTTTTTATGCAAAGTTAAATGGATGCTGCTAGATTTATCAAGACATCTTGGGCTACTTGAGAGGGATAAGTAAACAGTTCTGACGGACTATCTTTATGTTTGTCTTAACTCTCTCCTGAATCTTTAATTGCTGGCTGAACAATGAAATATTCAGTTAATCTGTTGTTTTGTCCACATGGTACTAAGCAACCACTGAGACAAATAATTCTACTAAGTTCACACTAATATTTATAGGTACATTGCATATGAACAGTAGAGATCTATAGGAATGAGTGAATTAGCTGGTTTTAGCTCTGCAGTGATATGTTACTAACACCGAAGATGTGAAATGGGTAACTAATGCCCAGGCTTTCTATTCTGCTTTTGTCTGGTATAAGCTCTTGAAGGAAATCCAAGTGACTGAGGGATTTTCTATTATACTTATTTGTTCTTTCCCATTAAATTTAAAATAGTCATACTAAATTTCTATACCAACCTACATTTCAAAGCATCTAAGCCAGGTGTTCCTTTCCTGCTTGTTTAGTTTCTTTGTACCTAAAATATGTAGATCCCAAATGTTTACAAAGTATCAAAGAGAAGACCTCAACTAGGGGGAGAAGCTGGATCAGCACACAAATTGCCACATGAAGCCCATGTCTTCTGCCTTTCGTTTAGTTCATCTCCACTACTGAGGTAAATATTTCGGGTTTGGGTCCTACCTTACTTTGGGGCAGAATCATTGATCTTTGATCTGTTCGGCTAACATCTGTGTTTTTAACTAAACAATTTTCAGGGTAGCAATGTGCTCTCAGTCTGGATAATGCACTAATTTTAGGAGCCAGTAATCAGACCTGGGGTCCAACTCTGCTTCTCAATGGTTCACCTTGTAATTGGGTTATATCTCTGTGCTATTTGGTGATCTATGCCAATTTTGCCATTCTTTATTGGAATGATTAAATTGACTAAATATCTTTGCTGACACAGGCATATATTCAAAATCAAATGAACCCACAATCAAAGATACAATGCAGATTAACAGAAAAAAATTATAAGGCTTTAGGTGAAATTGGCATACATTTTAACCATAGGCAATAAAAAAAACACCCTTTTTATAAATCTAGAAATAAAAAAGGTAAACTATTTAACTTAATTTTAATTCAAATACATTTATAAATTAAAGTCATAGTTTATATTTATTTAAAAATTTCCCCACTAACTCTCATTTCTCTTAGAAATGCTTAAGTTAAAAAATTACCATTGCTTCAGCCATGTTCGGTTGCTTAGTGGTTAGAGCATCAGCCTGCACACCAAAGTCTCGAGTTCGATTCCCAGTCAATGCACATGCCTAGGTTGTGGGTTTAATCCCAGGCCCAAGTCAGTGTGGGAGGCAACCGATTGATATGTCTCATACCAATGTTTCTCTCTCTGTCTCCCTTCTCCATCCTCCTTTCTACTCTATTAATGGAAAAAGTATCCTTGGGTGAGGATTAACAACAAAAAATTAGTATTACTTTAAAAGGTTATGCATACTTATTTTAGCAATTTATTTTTGTTAATCCTCACCCAAGGATATTTTTCCATTGATTTTTAGAGAGAGTGAAAGGGAAAGAGAGTTGGGAAGGAGGGAGAGAGAGAGAGAGAGAGAGAGAGAGAGAGAGAGAGAGAGAGAGAGATGGAACAGAGACCCATCAATTGGTTGCCTCCTGCTTGCACCCTGACCAGGGCTGAGGATCAAATCTGCAACCCAGGTACATGCCCTTGACCTGAATCAAACCGGGGACCCTTTGGTGTGCAGGCCAATGCTCTAACCACTGAACCATGTTGGCCAGGACTATGCATACTTATTTTTTTAAAGGCAAATAATACTGAAAAACATAAAGAACTCAACAAAAGACCTCAAGCCCAACAATCCCACAAATAACTAATATTTCATGCCCTTCATTCCAGACATCTCTCTTGCATGTAACATACAAATGGTTATGTGATAAACAGAGATGATTTTATAACAATTGGGGAATATTATAATTGTTATTTATTTATTTTTATTTTTTTACTTCAGAGTAGCTGATTATCCTCATGTTGGATCTTTATATCCTCTTTCTATTGCCTTTTATCTTTTTGCTAGAGGCCAAGTGCACGAAATTCATGCACTGGTAGGGTCCCTAGCAGCTTCCAGCTGCAGGCTGGGTACTCCCTCCCTTCCCACAGCTGCCTGCCAGCATCAGAGCCTCCCTTCCTTCCCCCAGCCAGCCCATTCCCTGGTCAAACTCCCAGAAGAACTCTGGTCAAGGGGACAATTTGCACACTATGCTTTTATTATACAGGATTTTTCCTTGGTGTTGTTTAATATAAGTCTTCCCTTTATGACATTAATTTGACTTATAGATGCATCTATTCTGTTATTTGCTGCTAATTATTTAATTAACTTATAATGGTGGTGTCTAAGTTCTCAATATTTTTCTTATGTCTTCAAGTGTGGTTTTTTTAAAAATTTATTTTGTTGTTGTTATGCAGGAGAAAGAAACTTTACCCTCAAGGCTGTTTGGCTGGTCTAATAATCAAGTAGACATAAGATGGATTAGCCAGGAAAAAAAATGACCAAATTTAACTACATACATAAGCATGAGAATCCTGCATACATGAAAGACTCAAGGACCCCACATACATGAGAGGTTCAAAGACAGGAACAAAAATGAGGTATGTATGACATTCTAAGCTAAGGGTCACCTTGGTACTTCAGAGGGGAGGAAGGTCTTTACAAGAGGATAAGATGAACAGATGTTCCATAATTAGAAGTTTGCCCTGCTCTATAGATAAGTCAAAAAAGGTTGTTTCTGATAATCTCTTGTTAAGGGCAAGACCCCTAATTCAAATTCTTCTAGGTAAGTAATGGGGAGAGAGGGCAGAAGTTCATCTTGCACTTACAGAGCCTTGGTTGCCTTTAGCTCGAAATAATACACATACCACAGAGGTATATCTTGGGTTGACTTATTCTGAACCCCTATATTGCTGACTTGAGTTTCTGTGCTTTTGAATTCTTATTCTTAAGTTCTTAAATAAATAGCACAAAGCACTTTCAGAGAGAATCCTTTGCTTTGATTTAAGTTGGGTTTTAAATGCTATCTCATTGTGGTTTCAATTTGTATTTTCCTAATAACGAATGCTGTTGAGCATCTCTTCATATGTTTATTTGCCATTCATATATCTACCTTCTTTGGTGAAGTGTCTGTTTAAATTTTTTGTCTATTTTTAAATTAGGTTGTTTGTTTTATTATTACTGAATTTATTTTGGATACCAGTTCTTCATCAGATAAATGTTTTACAAATATTTTCCCCTACTCTGTAAATTGTCTTTATATTTTCTTACCAGTCTCTTTCATAGACCAGAGTTATTAATTTTGATGACATTCAATTTACCTATTTGTTTTTTATCAATTATCTTTTGGTGTCATATCTAAGAAATCTTTGCCTAACTTACGGTTAAAAAGGTTTTCTCCTATGCTATAATTTAGAACTTTTGTAGTTTTATGTTTTTTATTTAGGCCTACAATCCATTTTAACTTAATTTTTGTATATGGTGCAAGTATGAATTAGGACTTAAATCTGCACATCAACCTTACCCTTGTTTATTGTGTGTTTCTGGTAACTTCTCATGACTGACTACTCCCATTTCCAACATCTTTTGTCTTCAGCTGAAGATGATAGTTAAGGTGGTGGCTTCAGCCATTTGGGCAAGTTTGTAGCTCTCTCACATGTACTTCTCTACAGGAGGTATACATGTTATTAACTTGTGTTTGCTTTTCTTCTGTTAATCTGTCTTTTATTACAGGAATGTCTCAGCCAAGGAACCCAGAAGAATAAAGGAAAATTATTTTTCCTCCCCTACAAAGCAATGGCTATACTGTATAGCCTACATGTGTAATACAATATACCACCTAGTTTTGTGTAATTATACTATATGATGTTCACACAATGACTGAATCTGCTAACAAAGTATTTATCAAAATGTATCCCCTTGGTTAAGCAGCACATGACTATATAAACATATAGCTATATCTATCTATCTATCTATCTATCTATCTATCTATCTATCATCTATCTATCTACCTACCTATCTATCTACCTACCTATTATCTATCTATCTATCTATCTATCTATCTATCTATCTATCTATCGTCTCAATCTATTTTGGTTCCATTGATCTATGTGCCTACTATTATGGCAATATTACATTGTCTTGATTATTATTGCCTTGTAATCAGATAGTGTTACACTTCCAAATTTTTTGCTCTTTTTTTTAAAACTTGTTTTGGCTATTCTTGGTCCTATCCATTATACATGAATTTTATAATCAGTTGTCTATTTTTACTAAAAATTCTACCAGGGTTTTGGTTGGGATTACAGTGGATCTGTACTATAGATCAACTTATGCAGAATTGACATATTAACAGTATTGAGTCTTTAGATCCTAAACAAAGTGTATCTCTCCATTTATTTAGGTTTTCCTTAATTTCTGGAACCACTGTTTTTGTAGTTTTCGGTGTACAGATATTTTCTATCTTTCATCAGATTTATCCCTAAGTATTTAAGTTTTCTTTTGAAAGCCATTTTTAATGGGGTTGTTTTTTATTTCAGTTTCAGATGGTTCTGGCATATAGATATACTAGAGGCCTGGTGCATGAAATTTGTGGATGGGTGGGGGTGTCCCTCAGCCTGGCCTGCACCCTCTCCAATCTGGGACCCCTCTGGGGATGTCCAACTGCCGGTTTAGGGGACCCCTCATGGGGTGTCCAACTGCCAGTCTAAACCAGCAGTCGGACATCCCTCTCACAATCCAGGACCACTAGCTCCTAACCACTCGCCTGCCTGCCTGACTGATTACCCCTAACTGCCTCTGCCTGCTTGCCTGATTTCCCCCAACTGCCCTCCCTTGCTAACCTGATTGCACCCCTAACTGCTTGCTCCCCTGCCAGGCTGATCTTCCCTAACCACCTCTGCTTCGGCCCCCGCCACTGTGGCTTTGTCTGAAAGGAATTCAGATGTCTGAAAGATGTCCAGTCGATCCTGTCTAATTAGCATATTACCCTTTTATTAGTATACATGATTGCTTTTTGTATATGGGCTTTGTTTCCTGTGACCTTGTTAAACTCACTTATTGGTACTAGTAACATTTTTGTAGGTTCTATCATATTTTCTACTTAAGCAATCATGTTATCTATGTTTTAGATAGTTTTAGTTCTTCTATCCCAATGTGGATGATTTTATTTATTTTCTTGTCTACTGCCTTGGATAAAATTAAAAAATATTCTAATCTATAGTGTCAAATAGAGGTGACAAAGCAGGCCTCCTTGTCCTGGTCTTAATGTTAGAGAGAAAGCAATCAGTCTGTCACCATTAAGTATACTGTATCTGTAATTTTTTGGAGATGTCCTTTATCAGGTTTAGAAAGTTATATTTTCTTACTAGTTTGTTTGCTGTGATTCTTGATCAGGAATGGATGTTGGATTTAGTCAAATGCTTTTTCTATGTCTGTTGAGGAAACCTTAAGGTTTTCTCTTTTCGTTTGTTAATATGACGAATTATACTGAGTGTTAAATCTTAAACTACCCTTGCATTCCTGGAATAAACCCCACTTGATCATGATGCTTTTATATATTGTTGGATTTAATTTGCTAAAACTTTGTTTAGATTTTTGTATCTATATTTATGAGTGATATTGGTCTTTTTTCATCTATGTTTATCTGTGTTTGTATCAGGTAATACTGGTCTCAAGAATAAGTTGGAAAGTAAACCCTTCTAAATTTTCTAGATGAGTTTGGGTAGAATTAGTGTTATTTCTTTCTTAAATGTTTGATAAATTTATCTGTGAAGTCTAATGGTTTTTCATTACAAATTCAATTTATTTCATATATAGGGTGTCCCAAAAATGTATACACACTTTGATAATTATAAAGTCAGTGTTTATTAAAATACATTTCATTTTCAAAATTAAGCTACCAGCCATTAAAGTGTATATACATTTTTTGGGGGAACACTCTGTATATAGGGCTAGTCATGTTACCTATATTTTCTTGAATGAGTGTTGGTATATTGTGTCTTTCAGGGAATCTGTTCATTTTATCTAAGTTGTCAAATTTATTGGCATAAAGTAGTTCATAGTATTCCCGTATTATTCATTTAATATCTGTTGATTCTGTATTGATGTCAACTCTCTCATTCTTGTTATTGAGCATTTGTGTAATTGCTCTCCTTTTTGCCAAGCTGGTTAGAACTCACTCAAGGTTTTTTTTTTTTTTTTTTTAATTCATTCAAAGAACAACTGGCTTTTCTGTTAATTAACTTTTCTATAATTTTCTGTTTTCTATTTCTTTATTTCTGCTTTGATCTTTATTTTTTTCCTTTCTTCTGTTTACTTTGGATTTCATGTGCTTTTATTTTCCTAGATTTTTTAAAAGGTAGAAGCTAAGGTTGTTCATTAGAGACCTTCCTTCTTTTTCTAATACAGGTATTTAGGACTGTAAATTTCCCCTTACTAGTTAGTGCTGGTTCTCACAAATTTTATATGTTGTGTATTTATTTAATTCAGTTCAAAAATACTTTCTACTTTCCCTTATTTCTCCTTTGACACATGAGATTATTGAGAGATATTTTCTTACTATGTTTTTGTTGTTGTCGTAAATTCTCACCTGAGGATATTTTTCCATGGATTTTTAGGGAGAGTGGAAGAGAGAGGGAAAGACAGAGCAAAACATTGATGTGAGAGAAACATATCGATTGGTTGGCTCCTGCATGAGCCCTGACCAGGGCCTAGACTGGGGAGAAGCCTGCAACCGAGGTATGTGCCCTTGACTGGAATCAAACCCAGGACCCTTAGGTCCACAGGCCAACGCTCCATCCACTGAGCCAAACCGGCCAGAGCGAGGTATTTTCTTAATTTCCAAATATATGGGGATTTTCTAGAGATCATTATGTTAATAATTTCAAATTTAATATCATTATAATTAGAAAATATACTTGTGTGACTTGAATTCTTTTAAATTTATTGAGATTTTTTATGGCCCAGAATGTGGTCTATTTTAGTAAATTTTCCATGTGTATCTGAAAAGAATGCTTATCTGCTGTTGTGGATGGAAGTTTTCTATAAATATCACTTAGATCAAGTTGGTTGATAGTGTTGTTCAAATCTTTACTATCCTTACTGATTTTCTAATTATTTTATCAAGTATTAAGAGATAGGTATTGATATATCTGACTATTTTAAAATAAATGTATCCAAAGAAAGACACAAATTGAGTAACAAACTAAAGAAGAGGACCACATGATTATATTTTTAAAGAAAGCATCTGGGGTATGGAGCATCAGTGAACACAAAGAAATGAATCACTAAGTGTAGAATTGAAGGCATGGGAAGAAATCATTGCTGAGCACACCTAGTTAAGTAACCAACTATTCTACTTCTACATAGAGATAGGAACCTTCTATCGGTGCAGAGATGAATTTTTTTAATAAAACAAATCAAGCATACACAGGAGACTAACCCACTTGAAAAAAGAAGAATTTGCCCAGTAAGGCAATCTTTAGGGACATTTTTAGCTGCAATCACAACCAGCAATACTGTAATGTCATTAACCTTATTCCTCTCACTCTACAAAAGGTCACTTTATTGGTGGATTGTGCATCCACACACTCACACAGATAAGAGGCCATTAACAAAAGCATGAGTGTTGGCGGCCCCACCAACTCTATCTAACCCAGTTAGCACGTTTTCTAGCATTCTGTCATGAAGTCATTGGCAGTGATGGTGTTTGAAAACTGCATGGCTCAGATGTTTCTAAACCCTTTTAATCCATGACAAAGGCCTCCCTTTATTGTTGTTTTGTTTTCCTTTGCTGCCCTACAGCATGGCAGCCAGTGTGCGCTCCTGATAAGCGGTGAGCCATGCAGATGCGGTTCAGTTTCCTCGTGCACACCGTGCAGCCTGCCAGGGCCAAATGTGGGCTGCAGCATGGCTTCCCCTCCTCCCAGGCAATGCCACCCTACACAATGCTCCACAGGCCAGGTGTCTTCAGGAGAACACAACACCCATTTTTGTGTCACAAAAGACATTTACCGTGGCCTAGTTTGAGGGATGCCACATAGCTAATGTAAATAATTTCATTTTAATAATTTTTATTTTAATCCACGTCAGATAGCATTAAGCTTCCAACATGGAATAAAAGGGGGGGACTGCTAACAGCATAATGGATTCTTTTGGAGAATTTATTTTCTCTTTTTCTTCCTTGCTTTGCACAGCAAGGATGAAGAGAGGGCTATACTGGTTCAGGACATAATGCTGATACTTTCTCCTGTTAACAAAAGAAGCTCGTGCGTGTCCAGGGGAGCATGACAAAGGAAATGAGAGCAGAGTCTGTGAATGGTAGTAGCCTGAATAAACTGGGGTGGGAAGAAATGTGTGAAGGAATTGACAGTCAGTGGCCTATGGGGCTTGAATGACTGTCTCCACTGCCAAGTCTCGATGAAGAGCCAAGTCAGAGTACACATGGGGGAGATTCTAAGGCAGCTCCCTGAACTGCTGGTGGCGGGATGATGTGCCAGGGTAGAGTCATGTTCAAGACAAGCTAGAAAACGGTTGGAACGGAGGGATCAATGTGGAGGGCAATTCAGAATTCAATGGAGAAGACGAGTTGCAAGGAGAGTATTGAGAATCAAGGATTAAGAGACGGTGGCTTATTACTTGGGTAATAAGTTAATGGCTAAGTCTGAATCAGAAGATGAAAACCAGTGGATCCACAGGATATTGGAGGTGGAGGGCCACTTGTTTAAAACTCAAGCAGCTGTGGATGCAACTTTTAGCTGCAGTGACAGGTTTCTACCACCATCTCCGGTTCCTAAAGGAGCCAGCAAGATTTTGAAAGCTACTTCCAGTCCTGTGTACACTGCAGATCAATGTCCTTGAACAGTTGGTGACTTTCAAGGGCTTTCCCATTTTCTTCCTCAGTTTTCAAATGATCAAGAAATACTGTCTTGCTTTCTCTAGAAACATATAACCAATTTCAGGGAGCCAGAGAGAGCAGAATAATTATATCATAAACATTTCATTTTCCTGAGAATGTTCTTTTAGCAAACACATAGACCCAATGTCCAGTTCTCAAGCTCCCTATGACCTTGCATCTTTCAACCCCATCCATGCCATCCCTTCCCTGCTCCTTTCTACCCTCCAAAGGGCAAGGGCAGGAATCACTAGCCCGTCATTTTAACATGGAAACAGTTTCTTCCAAGCCTGAGAGGTGAGGGCCCATTTTCTACCAAATCAGTAGATGGCTTTAATGGAGTTTCCGTCCATCTGTCAATATGCTTTGCAAAATGGTGTTAAGCAAATGATTGAGATACACTTCCAATTCTCCTCTTAAGCAGACACCAGGGGGGTGAGGGCATGAATGGGAGTGGGGTGGGGGAGGCAATGGGGGGATAAGAAAACATAGGTAATACCTTAATCAATAAAGAAAAAAAAGGATTCAGCATCAGCCACTGTGTCCCTCCTTCATTTTTTTCCAGATTGCTTCCTAATCCATCCCCCTCCACATCTCAAACTGGCCCCTACAATTTCACCCAAGACCCGAGTTTCTTTCTTCAAAACACCTCAAACTTTCCACTTCCCCAAGATCCACTGCCTATAACATCTCTTCTGAATTTGGGGTCAACCCCAGTGAATACACGTACTCTTTCCAATGTAACTGGTTGTTCAAAGGTTCTGACTAGAAAACCTGCTTCTACTCCTACCAGTCATGAACCATACTTCTGCCATCTTTTAAGATCTAACTCAAGTCACATCTCTTAGCTTTCCCTGATTGTGCAAGTGAGTCTCTAATACCTAAGCTCAGCTCTCAGAATCTTCCGCCCTTCCTTTCTTCCTCTCTCTCACCCCTCCTCCCTTTCTTCCTTCCTTCTCTCATTCCTTCTTTCCTTTATTCCCTTCAGCAAATATTTAATGAGCTCTGTATTCTGTACTGATACTGTATATCATGCACTCATTGTCAAGGAACTGGGTTTTAGGAGTAAGAAAGATACACAAGGTCTTGGTTCTTATGGAGTTTACATTCCAGAAGGTGGAGATATACAATAAACTGTTAAATAAATAAACAAGAAAATGATCAGATGTTTGATAGTGGATATGTGTATAGCAAATGTGATAAGACTGCTCCCTAGGTATTTTAATGGGTGGTAGGAAAGTCCTCTTTGAGGAGATAACATTCAATCTATGATCTAAAAGACAGATGAAGAAATACACGCTCCAGGCTTCCATGGAGAGAAGAGCATTCCAATGAAGGGAAATTACCAATGCAAAGGCCCTAAGATAAAGACAAATTGGGAAAGTGTATTCTTTTCCCTTACTGCATCTATGCCATAACTATACATGTGCTAATAATCTATAATAATGAAAGGGTAATATGCTAATTAGACCAGATGCCCTTCCTGACAAAGCTGGGGCTGGAAGGAAGCCAGCCTGGGTTCCGGGTGCCTGTGGGCAGCCCAAGAGAAGCCAGCTCGGGTCCCGGGTGCCTGCCAGCGGCCAGAGGAGGGAAGACCAGGACCCAGGTGCTGGAGGGAAGCCAATGCTGGCAGCCAGGGGAAGGAAGGCCTACTCTTGCACAAATTTTCATGCATCAGGCCACTAGTGTAATATATAAGGAACATATAATAAACTTTATGTAATCTGATGAGGTGTATGTGACTTGGTTACATGTTTATAAATGTTTTCTTCCTCAGTGAGTTCTCTCCAGGACATCTAATAAACTATTACCCAATCTAGCAATTTCTCAATCTATATTTGAAGATATTGACTAAGAGGCAAACTCAAGCCTGCCATATTTAGGAGGAAAGTGGCAAAAATTTGGGTAATAGTAGGTGAATTTATTCTACAGCTGCTCTTTGGACTGAATGATGCTTAAACCCAAGAGAGAAATTAATGCACAGTTCATCAAAATTTACACTTAAGCACACACCTAACTCCTGACTTTTTCTCATTAACTTTTATGGTGCAAAGTTCTTGTAGCTGCCCTCTTTGTCAGAATGACCCTGTGCTACAGTGCATCCGTTACCCAGCTTCCCCTCCAGCTCAACCTAACACGTCGTAGAATTATTTTCAGTACGAGTGAGAACCCACTTTTACATTTTATGACTTGTACAATAAAGAAACAAAAAATATGTAATTCAAAAAATTATAATATGCAGTAATGTGGAGCTTTTAAGAAGAGGAGGAGGAGGAGGAGGAGGAGGAGGAGGAGGAGGAGGAGGAGGAGGGGGAAGGAAGAGGAGGCAGGAAGGAAGGAAAGAAGAGGAGGCGGAAGAAATACATAATCATGCACTTAGTGCTGCTGCCAGCTGTATTTGGAACAAGGAATGTGCACATATTGTCAACTTGGCTCCTTGGAACTTCAAAGTTTTCTGGATTAAAAAAATAAATGTGACAGTACAGCTTCCATCAGTGAACAGAGGTGTATGAACCTGCTTGGCTTTCAGCAGCAGACGTCCAGAGAAATGCAACCAGGGACCCAGGTTTCTGTAAGGCCGAGTGAGCAGCTGCCGTGTTGGGACGGATGGTCTGCAGCGGGGCTGGCAGCCTCCGAAACAGGTGTGAACTGTGAATTGGGCTGCAGAGAGCAGATCAGATGTTCCTCAGTCTGGTTCTGGTTTCCCACAGAAACAAGAGAGTGACGATAAATTTGCAAGTACACAGGCACAAAAGGTTCTCACCACAGCTGGTGCGTCCTGCTCCTCTCTTCACACAATCAAGGGAACGTTGGTTGTTAAAAAGCCTTGTGATTTTCATCTTCTGAGAATAGCTAAGAGTAACCAAGGTATCAGAAAGCAATGATAAATAATGGATTTGTTACCAATTTTTAGAGTTAACCTGGAACTACTGATTACATGGGAGACAACAGTTCTTAGTAATAAAAAACACAGGTTCGGGAGCCAAAATACCTGAGTTCCAGTCCTACCTTTGTCATTTACTAGGTGACTTTGGTGAAGTTATTTAAATGTGCCATTTTTCAGTTTCCTAGTCTGTACAAAGGGAATTTTAGTAGTATTACCATATAGATTTGTGAGGATCACTGAGGTAATTAATTAAAGTGCTTAAAATCACACACAACCCATAATAAGTACATACTCACTAACTCTTCGCTGGTATCCTAAATGGAAACCATTACTGCACAAAACACCAAGACCCGTACACTAAGAGCTCTACTTCCTGTGAGCCAGTTTATTCTATAGCAAGAATATCACACACACACACACACACACACACACACACACACACACACACACACGGTGGTGATACTGGCTTTCTGAGAAGAATTGGATTTAGAATCAGAATATGACTAGTCGTCCTATGAGAATTGCTTCAGGAAAGCCACACCACCTACAAACCTGTCATAGATTCAGGGGATCAGAAAACCCTGTCCAGCACCTTGTTTTTTTAACCTCTCCTTGAGGAAAGTAACACTTTCCTTTTCTGTTAATGTTAACTTCTCAAATGGCAAAATCACACACTGGCTGCTCAGCCCCTTCAGGTGGCCTTTAAAACAGCCTTGCAGACGCTTCAGAGAGAGAAGGCTGCTAGCCATTTGTGGAGGGTTCCAGATGAGAAGTGAGCACTCCCTTCACACGCCTTCGGAGCTGGGCCCACAGCGCAGCATCACCTGGGGTGCTTGAAATACCCCAAGCTAAGGCCCCACGCCAGGTGACAGGTCAGACTGTCTGTGGGTGGGGTCCAGGCACTGGTGTGTTATAAAGACTCCACAGGGAATTCTGAGGCACAGTGACGGCTGACAGCCACTGCACTGGGTAACGCTCTTATTTCCCAAATAGGGCATCTACGCCGATAAAGTGATATATGGAAGGCCACGGGGGCTCATGAGTGGCAGAGCCAGAATTAGTCCAACGCATTTTAAATCCAAAGCATCAGTGGTTCTCATATGGAGAGGGGATTGCTGGAGAAGAGGGCCTATCAGAATCACATGGAATTCTTTTGGAAGAACCACATCACCATCAGCACCACCCCTCTGCCCTGTTCCACATCCCAGCCCCTGTACTGTCTCAGGATCTGATATGATTCTAACTCACCCCTGCTGCTCAGCAAAGGCCCCCAAACACTGGGTCACCTGAGATGTGCAGGTCCTACCCCATCCTGAAGCGGCAGCCCAGAGTCTTTGGAAAGCTCCTCAGCTAAGTCTTACGCGATTCTAGGTTTGAGAAGTTCTCCTTGGACACCCAGGTGGTAAGCGAACTATTGTAGCATGTCAGCCATGGTGAGTGAAACTTGGGTTAAGATTAGGCAATGATGGGGGTATCGTGAAAGTGGGGACTGAGGTGGGGGTGATACAAGAGCACAGGGGACAAAGGCCTGTGACAGTCACCTCAGACCGGGCATGGCCAGGATTTGGGACCACCTCCTGAGGTCCTTTTTATCCGAGAGAATTTAACGAGTTAAGATTCCCTAGTTTCCCTTAACTCGCTCTGTCTGCGGAATCTCGGTGTTTGTTTTTATCATTGATGTATTGACCCTGAATACGGGGAGTGAACATGTGTAGTTTTGAGCAGAGCCCCTGGTGCAAAAGTGTTAGAAGAACCCTGACAGCCCTAACTGGTTTGGCTCAGTGGATAGAGCGTCGGCCTGCGGACTGAAAGGTCCCAGGTTCGATTCCGGTCAAGGGCATGTACCTTTGTTGCCGGCACATCCCCACTGGGGGGTGTGCAAGAGGCAGCTAGTCGATGTTTCTCTCTCATTGATGTTTCTGACTCTCTATCTCTCTCCCTTCCTCTCTGTAAAAAAAATCAATAAAATATATTTTTTAAAAAAGAACCCTGACACACAAGAGCCTTTCACAGAGCAAACCTGTTAATACTGCATTTCATAGCATATCAGAGTTCATAAGAGGAAGAACAAACACTGGCTGAGACCTTGAAAGTCAATACCACTGCCACGCCCTCCCCTCATTTCTTAACAATAATCAGTTCTGCTTGTTATGGGATGTTTGTTGTTTGGGTGATGGTATATTTGGCTGCGGGTTCTCCTGAACAAGGGGGCACTGTGAATGATTTTGTAGTTTGGAAGGGGTTCGGCATACATAGGTTTGTGAATCAGTTTTAAGTCTTTTGAATGCCTCCTCCCACAGTGCAGGTGGACTCATGGTCAATGTTTCCTAGGATTCTTCCAGCCCGACTGTTGCAAGATTTATCTCCCCAGCAGTCCAATGAATAAGGCGAGGTCTATTGCACCGACAGTGGCATCTTTCTAGAACACCTGATGGCCTGGTGCAGCCACAGCCACTGCCCTCCACAGTGACCTCGTGTGACTGCTGGGATCTGCGGGAGACAGCAGTCTGGAAGGGGCTGCTCCCCAGGGGCCGCAGATTCCTACTTCTCAGGGCAGCAGCCTTACGCTCCAAGTGTGCTGAAATATTAAAAAAAAAATCAAGCTTTTGCTGAAAGCCTGCCTTTGTCTGCTTTCTAGCCTCGTTTGCCATCCACAAGATTCTGCGGAGTTGATGTTTCCGTTCCTTTAATTCAGTGTTTGGGATGACACAACCCCAGCCCAGCTGTGTCCCCAGCAAAGGGGTGTGTGTGTCAATGTTGCCCAGTGTTCTCGGCCTCTTTTCTTTCTTTGGGTCGGAAGCAAGGCTGTCACGCTGTATGTTGTTATTTAAAGGATATGCTGAGATGTTTCCTTTCTGTGGTGGAAAAGATCTTTTCAAGGGAGCCTCTTTATTCCTCTGACATTTCCACCCTTGAAAAGCTGACCCAGTTCCCGCAGAATAACAAAAGAAGCACACAGAGAAAACAGATTCCCCTGGGGGACTGATAAACCCAGGTGAACCCTGGCCAACCCAGTTTCCCTCAGAGAACTGGGCAAACTTCCAGAAAGCTGAGGAAGATCGTCACATCTAAAGATATACGGGCAAATTAGGATCTGCTCAGTTTTGAACTGTCTCACAGGATTTGCCTTTGATAGGAGTCGACATGAGGGCTCAGCCAATTCCACACCCAATGTGTGTCTGCTAATGTCTGGACATCTGGTCCACCAGTTGTCTCCATTTAGGCATAGGGGGAGGGGGGCCTAGGTTGGGCCTGAGGAATCACCCTTAAGTCTGAGTTACTGAGTCAGTGTGAATGAACCTCAGTGGCTTCTAAAACTCCCAGCACTCAGTCCACATTCACCACAGGTACTAGACTCTCCAATTTGGCACCACTTCGAGTTATAGAATCTGGGAACAGGGAAGGTATAAATTGACGTAACACCAGGCCCTATACAACTCACCCCGCTTTAAACATTATAATTATTTGTCTAATCATTGCCCAGAAATTTCTGAATAAAAGTTTGTTTAACTCTTTATGCCACTCTTTTCAGATACTCCCTATTTACCAGTAGCTCAGCTTTTCCTTCTCTGATAACAGGATTAGAGACTCAAGACCTAATTTTCCTCTCCTTTGTTCTCTTTCTAGGGTGCATCTGAATTATAAAGCCAAGACTGCTTTTGTGACTGGCCTGTAATTAGCTTTTCTAAGCCATATGTTATTTGTTTGTTTGGCATTGTTATGTACAGAGCAAAGAGGAATTCTTTAGGTTCCTCTTTTTTTAAATATATTTTTTATTGGTTTCAGAGAGGAAGGGAGAAGGAGAGAGAGATAGAAACATCAATGTTGAGAGAGAATCATTGATCAGCTGCCTCCTGCATGCCCCCTACTGGGGATCGAGCCCGCAACCCGGGCATGTGCTCTTGACCAGAATCAAACCCTGGACCCTTCAGTCTGCAGGCCAACACTCTTTCACTGAGCCAAACCAGTCAGGGCAGATATGGGTTCTTTTTAGCAGATCTGTGAACAAACAACGCCAATAGAGGTAGCCTCTCGACTTATGTATTTGTTCCATATCTTCTCTTAGATCAGGAAGGTTCTCAACCTTCCTAATGCCATGACTCTTTAATACAGTTCCTCATGTTGTGGTGACCCCCAACCATAAAATTATTTTTGTTGTTATTTCATAACTGTAATTTTGCTACTGTTATGAATCGTAATGTAAATATCTGATATGCAGGATGTATTTTCATTGTTACAAATTGAACATAATTAAGGCATAGTGATTAATCACAAAAACAATATGTAACTATATATGTGTTTTCTGATGGTCTTAGGTGACCCCTGTGAAAGGGTGATTCGACCCCTAAAGGGGTCTCGACCCACAGGTTGAGAACCGCTGTCTTAGATAATATTCCCTATTCATTTTCAATCCTTTACATTTTCAAACAAATTCATTGCCTTTTTTGCAACTGTCTCTTTTTCATTTAGTCATTCAACAAACATTTTCTGTAAGTATGTGCAGGTATTTCCCTAGAAAATGGGAAAACTAAGACTCCCTGCCCTCTAGGAGGTGATGGTCATAAGATCATCACAACATCAATAACAAACTATTAGGAGAGAGGCAGTTACAAAGTACTTTAGGAGTAGAAAAAAATAAAAATTCCTTATTCTATCAGGGAAGTACTGGAAAAGTTTCACAAATGAGGTCTCATTTGTACTGGGTCTTTAAGAATAAATAGTGGAGAGTGGTGAGGACACCTGAAAAAGAAAGAACAGCACATGTAAAGGCCTGTGATCAACATAGCATGTGGGGCCCGACCGGCGTGGCTCAGTGGTTGAGCATTGACCTATGAATCAGGAGGTCATGGTTCAATCTCCCGTCAGGTTGGGGCACATGCCCAGGTTGCAGGCTCCATCCCCAGTGGGAAGTGTGCAGGAGGCAGCTGATCAATGATTATTTCTCATCATTGATGTTTCCTCTCTCTCTCCCTCTCCCTTCCTCTCTGGAAAAAAAAAAGATAGCATGTGGGATTCTGTGGAACTGCTAGTGATTGAGTGACATGTGAGACTTGGCAAGGTGCCCGTGATAGGTTTGTTCTGAAAAGGTAATTCCATGACAGGATGGAAAACGGGACAGGCTGTTGCTCTGACCCTCATATGTAATACTGAGACGTGGACTGGGTGCCGCTGTGTGCTGGGCACTGTCGTAGGAAATAGCATACAGCACTGAGCAGCAGAGTGGGTTAACTTGTCCCAGATACTCATTCATAGTCCCTGGGTGAAGGTGAACATGAAATCAGGATTTTCCTCTGTTTGAACTTGAATTAATTTTTAAAAATTATGCAGAATTCATGTCTAGCAGAAGGTTATAATGAGTTCATTGGCATCAAAGCTATCAAATGTCCCCAATGAGGAAATCTTAGAGATGATGATGGAAAAATGTGTTTCACACACACACACACACACACACACACGCACATGCACACGCACACGCATACGCACACGCACACGCACACACACACACGTTACTTATACTTATATATCCTTCTACCCCCACAGCAGATTTGTGAGTGGGAGGAGCGATGGCTACAGTCATGACACATCACTGAATGGCTCCGGAGCAGGCCATAGCCCTTCTGACATACACGGTCCACCCCCACCCTAAGTGTCAGGAAAAGCCACCTCCAGGACTTTGCCAGCTCCACAGAGACCGAGTCAGCCACCTCTATCTCTGCCTCCCTGCGGCCTATTTATTATTCAGTTAGTTTTCCGAGCGCCTAAGTCATGTTTAGTTCTAAAGAGGAAAAAAATTATTTAATGCCCTCCGTGTGCCAGGATCCGGCTCTGGCTTTTGTACATGTCATTCCATTTAAGTCTCACAATAATCCTATAAGTACTGACATTTCTAAACTTCTTTTGAGTAAACTGAGGCTCAGAGAGATTAAATTGCCTGGCTGGTGTCTTGTAGTGTGGTAGTAACCATCCTTTTCCATAAAAGGTATGTGGGTCAGGGTTAAAGCACGGGTGTTGAAATTCATCTTTAGATCTGTATTCTAGATCTGGGGGAGAGATATAATATTGGATCCGCGTGGAATGTTTCTTAGGCTCAATTTCTTTATCTGTAAAATAAGGATAATAATTTCCGAAGTTTATTAGGATTAAATGAAACAGTGGTTATAATGTGATTAACCCTTAGTCTGGCACATAGCAAGCTTTCAGTACATAATAGCTACCCTAAAGTGTGGTTAAGTTGGACATCTAGGCTCTCTCTACGATACCACTTCCATAGGAAACCTTGGTGACTTTCCTTTTCCCTTTGTTAGCTCCACTCTTAATATCAAAGAGATGCCACGGGTTCAAGGCCAACGCTAATGGACCATGAAAGAACAGCTTTCAGGTATGAGCCACCAGCTGTAAGGCTTGTTACCCAGAGTCCTATCCTCTCTCTCTTTTTCAGGCTTAGTCCCCAGTGGCCTTTAAGCATGTGAGGTATTCAAAGCATGTGAGGATGTGTTCTCTTACTGTGTGGTACAGGCAATAATCACATCCCAAATAATACATCAAACTAACTGTGCAGCCAACTGAGCACGCAACAAATGATTGTTAAATGCGTGCTTAGGCTAGACTCTAGGTGTACAAAAAATTCACAATCCTGTGTACAAAGGTCTCAGGGTCAAGTCCAGAAGACCATCAAATGCACTAGTGTAGTTCAGGGCAGTCGGCGTTGTAAGAACACAGTCCAGGGACATCCAAAACGAATTGGGGCTAAAGGAAGGTGCAAGAAAGATGGTCCTCCCGGCCACCACTCCTCTCTGGTACTGCCTTTACCCCAAAGGGGGAAAATTGATCCCAGAAGTTTCTGGAACCTATCAGCCTTACACAAAGAGAGGGGATTAAGATTTGGGGTACAAGTGTCCATGCAGATGGCACATGATTGGTATGGAAGACAACTGGCAAATTCATCTACAAGCTTCCAAGGCGTCCTATGATTGAGTTCCACTCATATTACAGAGTGAATGTTTCCCCCACATTTCCTGGGCCATTTGCCTTGACCTATTTGTAAAATTTCCTCCCACTTAAGCACTCAAGCAGAATCTAAATGTAAAATAAATGCTGCTGCTAATTTTCCACAAAGCTTTAAGATGTGATCCGTGGCAGGATTATAAAATGTCCTCTACTCACTCTGGTGGGGAATCGGAGGTGAGAATGGAATGATGAGGAAGAGGAAAATGCAGTGGCGGGACCTGCCTACATCTTCAAAAACACAAGTGCAGTTCACCTGGCTGTGCAGGTGGGGGTGGGCAGAAGGAGGAAGGGGTATCCCAAGACAGGAGGACAAATATGAGTTCTACAATGGGAGTTAAGAAAACTTGCGTCAAAGCTATTTAGATTTTTAAAAAATTTCTCCTTATAAACCTTTTGTGATATCTAAAGAAGTTTAGTTGTGTGAATGATTGTGTATATTTTACTTTTGAGGATTGTAAAGCACCAAGATGCTCGATATGCAATGCATTAAGGCCCTGGGGGAATAGTCAATGGCCATGTTTTAATTTTTGCAAGTGCATTGAATGTTCTGCAGATAGTTCTTTATGCCATTCCTATGCCTGGCTTTGTGCTGGGCACTGCAGGGCTGTGAAAGACAAGACGTATTTTCTGAGCAGCTTATGTGTATGGGGCTGACAGAGTTCTCACCTACAATAGGAAAAACTTTGAGTAAGTATATAAATCAAATAATGAAAAAGAATAACATTCTGAACCAGCATGGGGTAAATGCTGCATATAAATCTTTGCATTACTGCAAACCTCAAAGGTACTGCAACTACCCTCAGGTGCTTTGGCACCATTCCAAAATGCATAGTTTAGTTAAATACCCCTATCCAGATGTTGAGATAAAATGAAGGCATTTCTTGGACTCCGTACAGGAGAACTCCATACATATCTCTACAGGACTAAGTCACTTCCTAAAGTACTTAGTGCAGTGCGAAGGGCCTGAGAGAGAATGTCAGAGCAGCTGGAAATGGCTAAAAAGGTAAAAAAGAAGAAGCACAAAAAAAATGACTAGATGAGACCATTCTACTTACAGAAGAGAGCCAAGTGAAAACGAAAGCTTCTAGGGTGGATTTAAACAAAAACTTCCGTAGGACCCTCGAAGCCGGAGGAAAGCGAGACAGACCCCAGATGCAGGGCATAAGGACTTGAAGTGAGCTAGTGGAAGGACTGGATCATGATTCCAATTTTGTACTTAATCTCCTAGTAAATTGGAACAGACTCTCATATCCCTAGAACTTTTCTCAAGAAATTTGAGCAACTTGGCCAACAATTGCTCCATTTTGCCACCATATAATGCCAGAAGACATAAGATATTGGGTCTCTCCTAGCATACTAGTAAAGTTCTTAGTGGTGCAAGTAACAAAAACTGACTTTAACTAGAAGGGACTTTACTTGAAGAGACATGGGGAGCTAATTGAATGCAAAAGAAAGCTGAAAAAACAAAAGTTTCAGGAAGGGCAAAAACCCTAAACCTCTCTAAGGTTAGTGATTCCAGTTTACTGTTGTCAGGGTTGTCTCTCTCGTCCCTGAAAAAGAGAATCTATTGGGCCTATGAGCAACCCCACATCAATTGTGAGGCCAAGAACATGAACAGGGACACGGTACAGGCACGGCAGGTAGGTATCAATTCCTACAAGTTGCTGGAGAAAAGGGGTGTCCCTGTGAGCCAGCCCCACAGATTTCCACTGCTCTCAGAGAGGAACTCTTCATTACAGCACATGGTGAGAAGTTATGTCCAAACTCCACACAGAGAGAAGGAGAGATATTTTCTAAAAGGCAAACATTACTGGGAGAACCATTTAGGCTAACTCTAAGGAAAAAAATTGTTAAATATTAAATGTTTTACCAAAAAAGGGAACAAAGAACCATGTGAAATTAAGAACTGATCGTGCTTGAAAAAAAGGAAAATATATTTATACTAGAGGCCCGGTGCACAAAATTCGTGCACGGGTAGGGTCCCTAGACCTGGCCAGTGATCAGGGCCAATCAGGACCTTCCGGCTGCTGGCTGCCTGCCTGGGCCTTCCTTTGTTCCACGCCACCCCCTGGTGGTCAGCGCACATCATAGCGAGCAATTAAACTCCCAGTCTCCCAAACTCCCAAGGGGACACTTTGCATATTAGCCTTTTATATATATAGATTCTCCTCTGTCAAAATGGCTAAGTTGTGAATCTGTCCAAAAGACAAGATGATCTCCTAAGATCCTTCTAGGACTAAGATTTTGTGATTCTGTTGTAAAATGTCTCCCTATTTATAGATCAGCATTTCTCAAATTGTGTTCATAAGATGTTAATCGATGTAAATAACAGAGTTCCATTTTTAAACCAATTTGGGAACTGTAAGTTAAAGTTTGTGGTTTCTCTTGTTCATAGTTGTATGCTTGTCTCTTTTTTTGCTGTAAATGTTCTCAATTTTTATTATTAATGTATACCACAACTTTGTAAAAGGGGAATAGACTTATGAATGTAAGGTTTCCAAAGTTTATTTGGTAGACTCTTTCTGTGAGGAGGAATTTGGAACCCTTTCTTAGAGCAACACCTAGTGACATATTAGGGATGCTTGTGTTCCACGGAGCACACTTTGGTAAACATTACATAGACTGTGTCTTTATATGCTTTGGTTGTCTTCTAGTTCACTCGATATCTACAAAGAATTATTGATTAACACATAAAACTGCCTGCCTTCTTGATAATGTTTAATTTGATTCTAGATTTATTTTACACAGTTTTTAGGATTAATTTATATAAAATCATCAAATTCATTCTTTGTGGTATACAGTTCTATAGATTTTGATAAGTGCATAGTTTCATAACCACTACCACAGTCATGATATAGAACCATTTCATTGAACCCAAAATTCCATTATGCTGCCTCTTTATACTCATTCCCTTCCTTAATCCCAATCCCTGACTGCCATTGATCTCTTTTCCATCCCTATAGTTTGCCTTTCTACAATGCCATACAAACAGAATAATATATTCTGTAGCTCTTGGGTCTGGCTTCCTTTACTTAATAAAATGCATTTGACATTCACCCATGTTGTATAAATCAACAGTTTTTTTTCTTTTTCATTGCTGAATTGTATTCCACTGTATGGGTGAATCATCTTTTAATTATTCATACACCCAATGAAGGAGATTATACACAGCTTTCTTTATTTGTCAAAAGTGATAAATCAAAAAAGCTAATTTGTTCTTAGTTAACAAATAAAGAACACTCTTAGTTGCTATAACTTCAGATGAAATTATGTCTCAACAAAAGAAAATATCTGAAAAACTGGAACATGATATTTTTCTTTTGCTTGAGAGTTAAAGGCCATGAAAGAGACTAGGTTTGTCCATATTATTATTAATCATAGAAATATCCCAGGTAAATTCCTATGCAACTCGAGAGACTTCCCACAGAATCAATCCCTGCCAGATAGGGAAACTACAGTCAGTAGAAGTGCGGTATTGGAGGGTTATTGGTTATTTGGCCATGTAGCTTGACCTCATTTGTAGGGCAGATGAAACAACTCTCTTAGAAGTATGGGGTGATAGGCAAAGATGAAGGTCTTTTCATGAGAATAATAAAAACAACAGAATATTATTTATGGAGATCAAAATAATGAATTACATTCTTGCTAGCTCATTTTATTCTGAATATCACCTAGGCTCGGCTGACCTTGTAGAAATCCATTAGAATAGAATTTAAAGACCAGGTGTGTCTCACACTGCAAGGTGAGACAGGCCATCCTTGGATGACTCAGTTCAAGACAACTTGTTAATTTAACTCTCCATTCTGCTGCTGCCTCTAACTCCACTATGATCAAGGGAGTTTGGCTCTACTCCTACTGACAATTGTGCATTTCCCCCGTGGTTTTAAAAGGAGAACTCTGCCCTTGATGCTGTTTCCCCAAAGATAAACTGTTTTGGGTCTCAAAGCATCTCTGAAGACCCAGAGCTACATAAATACCTTTTGTTTCTGCTGTTGTTTTGTATTGTTTGATGCACTTTGTGGAAGTCAAGTTTACTTCTTCGAATACCTATGACAGTTTCTCCTGACACTTCCAGACTCCAAGAGAGTAGTTCCATATAGAAGTTGTAAAATTCTCAGATATCCTATTTAAACAGAAACATGGTCTTATTTTACTGGCTTGATATTCAATAGTGAACAATTTCCATTGTTCATTCAACAAATATTGAATAAGTTCCTAAGGCAGAGAGGACAAAGCAGTGAACTGGATAGACAAATATCTCTGCCTTCATATACCTTATAGATATAGGAGAGTTGACATTTTAAAAGACAATTTAATGGAACTAAAAGCTGTTTAAAACTGACTTCACTGATCTGTGCGAGCATCATCAAATAGTCTGACTTCCAGCAAATTTTCCAAATAATGGCCACAATAAATTATTAGAATTTTAAAATAAAAATGGCTACAGGCGTTAACTTCTTTCAGAATTACATTTTACTACTGCACTTTCTCCTTAAAATCAAAAGTGTAAAAAACAGTGTAAGAAACAGTTTAGATTCATAAAATTAAAGAAAATAAATCTATAGTGGTAAAGAAAAATATTGTTCACTTGAAATTGCAGAATATATGTATCAGGATAGCCATTGCATTCCCTCCATTGCATTTCTTTAGAGATAGTTAAAAACTCAGAAGTAAAAAGAGAAAAAAAACAGATTTTTAGAAAATTTAAATAATAGATTGAATTCCACTTGTTTCAGATGTTCCAAATTTTATCATTAAAAGGGGACAATGAGAACTCTGGTAGGTTATTAATGAGCACGGGGAGCTTTGAATGTGGGCCCGAGGCTCTGCTGGGTTTCCAGGTGGGTATTTTCCTCCCTTGAAACACTATGTCAGCCTTCTTTCAGTAACTCTAATGCCTAAGGCTCTATCCTGAGCTGGGACCTCCCAACAGGCTGTCTTTAGCACGCGGAATGATTTTCCTCCAGAGCTGTTCTTCACCTAGCTGTGGCCAACTCTTCTACATCCTTCCTTCCAATGTTAGCTGAACTCAAGATTTGGGGAAGCCAAGACCAAGTGAAGATCTTAAGGCAGTGGATTGACTGCCTAACCCTTAACCCAAACCTCACCTAGGCGTATTTCCCATACACAAGTGTTAGAAAACTAAACAAACCAACGAAAGCACCTCTCCTGAACTCTCTTGCAATGAGGCCTAAGTAGGGCATGTTATCTGCCAGGTAAATGCATAGTCAACAGACTTGGCAGAGGGAATGGGCCATGTAAAGCAGTGCTGGGCAGAGGTGAGGAGAAAGGGAGGTGAAGGCAGATAGGTTTGCTCTTCTTGCAAGCGTGATTTCAGAGACACTTGTTCTTTTTGCGTTCGAGGTTCTAATCAAGGTTCCAGGATCTCTAATATCAGAGGAACCCTATGATGAATAACAAGGGGAGGCAGCAGAAAGTTTTCCATTCGAGCCATCTGGTAGAAGATTGGGGTTTTTCCTACCTACTGTAGTTCCTGGGGGTCTATTCCCAGCGAGGTTACTTGTCCTTCCTGAAGTTTCTGTAAGCTACTTATTACCCTCTAACAACTCCCTTTCTTTGTAAGCTAGCTAGAGCAGATCCAGCTTCTTGCAATTGACTAATTAATACAGACCTCCTGTACCCTTATTGCTCACTATACTTTTTCCTCATAGTATCTATCACAATGGCAACTAAAGAATTGTTGTTTCCACTGGGGGATAAACACTTGAGGACAGGGGTGAGAATGTATTTTCAGCACCTAACATTGCTGAATAAATAAGGAATGAATAAATAAATGAATCAATAAATGGTTCTTTGTCCCAGCTTCATGCCTTATTACCATTTTACCTTGGGTAACTCCGTTCACCTACCTGATCCTCAGTATTCTGAGGAGGGATTACTCTAATTCGTATGACATTGTGTTCATCAAATGAGAGAATATAACTGGAAATACTTTATGAACATTTTATTCTGATGTTAGATGTTATTATTCTGGGCTATCAAGAAATAAAAAGTAAAAAAGACAAACATAGTCACATAATTTTTTTGAGTCCAGCTATAATGGAGTTTTTATTTTCTTAATATTACAAGTTTAGACAAGTCAGCATATATGGGACTCATTTTACAATTCCAGAGTCATCCTAGGAACTCCCAGATGTCCAGAACTCATAATATAAACATAAGTGATATTAAATTATGGCAATGACATGGCACTGCTCTTTATAGCAACCTAAGGTCAAATAAACATATATCGGTATGCATGAAAATTTTTCTCTTAGATGATTCCAAAAAGGGTTTGGGACATAAGCGTTTATACAAAACATAATAAGGACTCAGAATTTATAAGTAAAATTATACCACTACTTTGGAACCCAGTCTCCGTAATTAAGATGGTACTTAATCTTAAAGTGCAAAAAAAACTCCCATTCCTTTGGTTTGCCTAGAGTGTGCACCAAGTTGAATTATGTAGGGCAAAGAGCAAGTAGGCATCAACCTGTGTTCCTGGGGGTGGAGCCGGACTTATTTATCTTTCTCTTATATTCTTTTCCATGGAAATAATTTCAGGGTCTGCTTTGACCCAAATTCCCTGTTGACCTGCTTTGAAGGCTAGGTATAAGATCTGAAGCCTGAGGAGTAATGAAGGCAAAAACATCTTCATGGGTAAGAGGGAAAGAAAAAATAATGGCAAAGGAAATTTGAACAGGCTTGCAAGGTAATTAGCAATTTTCCAATAGAGCAATGGGCAAAGGAAACAAAATGTGGAACATTATTAAAAGTCAAGCAAATGGTTTAGAAAATACAGCTGTAGGATCACACAGATTTTGACCATCCAAACCAAATTCAATTATCATGTCTGTGCTGCTTTTCTATTTCCACCACCGAAAGGCTATTATTAGGTGCTCTCTCTCTCTCTCTCTCTCTCTCTCTCTCTCTCTCATCTCCAAGTAATGCCTTCCTGAAACATTCCAAAAAGTAAACATTAGCTTTAGGCCATTTGATTACTGGTTTCCCAGAACGCGATGTTCTGTCCCGTTTCTCTCCATATTCCTTTAGTATTAAAAACAGGAAAATACTGAAAGCAGTTGAATGGCTGTGTTTTGGAGGTTGTTCTCCCAGCCAGCCTCTCAAGCATTGTTAGGTACTCATCCCGCTAAAACCCATTTCATCCTTATTGCATAGACAGCCTTCTGCTGAGCAGAAAGAAACACACACACACACACACACACACACACACACACACCAGAAACTGAACATTTCTTGCTTCTCTACCAATTACTAATTTTTTTCAAAGTGCCTCTGCTTTGTTTAACAAGCCTCCTTAGCTGTGGCTCATGGTAGGTAAGGCTCGCTTTATTTTTTTGTCCTAGATTAGCATCTGTATTGGGAGGAGAAATGCTATGAAAGTGTCTTTGAACAGGTGAGGTAAACAGAACCTGGGATAAGAAGAAAGCAGCACATGGCCCCGGGCGGCGGCACCCAGGAAGTGACCTGGGCTGATAGGGGTGTCAGTTATGTTTACCGCAGATGGCACTGTATTCATTTGCTACTTCCTTCCAGCTATGAGCTGACCCAGGGGAAATAATGTGTGCTGTGTCTCATAGTAGGAAGCACCCTGGGAGTCTCCCAGGGCAGAGACTCAGCTAGGAAGCCAGCGCTGTGCGTGTGTCTTTGTGGTGGAGATGGATATGAGGACATGTAAGCCTGCGTGCTGTGCACGAATTTCTGCTATGCTCCTCAAAAGCAACATGGAGCTTTGTTTATCCCAGTTAGTTTGTCTTCCCTGAAGATGTACCTCTGAAGCAATATGAAAAGGGAAGATCTGAAGGAAAGCATTGGTCATTACAGTTAAGCCAAGAAAGAACTTACTTAATCCTGACGCCAAACTTACTTTAACATGAACTTCAGTTACATTTCAGAGAACCTTAAATCAGACGTCACATTCTCTTCTGTGCTTCAGTCACAGTCCTACATGCGTTTGCACACAGTGATAATTGGACATAACACCATTGTGTCTTTTCCTTCTGAAATTTAACATTATTTCACATATTTCCATGCATCCCTTTCTACTAGTATGCCATGCCTCCATTATCCTTGAATTTGTTATTTGTAATATTGATATGGAACCCATCCTTTCATTGGCTTAATCATTCAACAAATATCTAAAAGTGCTTCTACATATGAGAGACCTGTATATAATCACAAAGAGGACCCTGAAAGATAGCACTCTAGGATTGCTTTTCAACAGTCTTAAAGCCAATGTCTTTATATTTTATTTATTTTGCAAAGGGAGACTTCTCTATTATTAAATTAAGACACATTTTTTTCCTAAAGAAAAAAATATGAGCATAATGTACAAGAGCTCACTTCACTTCTCTGGGCCTTAATTTCTTCTACGTAAAATGAGGAAGAGATAAGTTTGATATGTAGGTGTAAGGAAATAGTAGCAGCATAACATGTGTCATTTCATCCAACATCTTACAATTGCCTTCTGAGTCATTACTCTTTCTCTAATTCACCCGTGACAAACATTTAAGCAAGAGCATAGAATTTATATCTTAGAGTCCCACTCATTGGTTTGTTTCCGAGTGTGAAACCTGAGAAATTGAGGCCAGGAGTTTGGGAACTGGGAAAGGAGGGACAGCTATAAGGAGGACAATGTACTTTTATGTTTTTTCACTATCATAAGAGAAGACCTAGGAAGATTTTAAAATACCATTATGTGGTTCAAAGAGAAGAGTGAAAGATGTTTCTTCTTTAATAAATACGATTTTATTTTCATTCCAGCCACCTATGAAGCCAAAATTTTTAAAAATGTTCTTGGCACTGCTGATTCCCGTCTGAGCCCATTGCTGTTCTGATTTCCCACTGAGATCTACAAGTGATCAAGAGATCAATAATTCCAAATGGTGTTTTCACGGGAGCACTTCCTCCCCTAAAATGCTCTCTCGTGAAGACAGATGGACACAGTCTGCAGGGCCCTGCTTACTCGAGAGAAAGCATCTTTGAAAACTTTTGACGACCAGCGGGGTAGCCCGTCTGTTTCTACTTAAATGAGCTCATTATAGTTAATATTTTTGTGACTTCCAACCAGTTGTTCAATCACTTCTCAAGTGTGATACGTTTTAATCACAAATGAAACGCTTCATGGCCCAACTATTGCTAAAACCCCATTTTAGCTGTATCTTTTTGGAGCAAGGTACTTTTTGAAAAATGGGGGCATGGTGCTTACACTATTTCTTTATATACTGAAATGGACACAAAGGGAATAATAAACAGGCCCAAGTCACCTTAAAAATGACATGTTGCCCCTTTTCTACTTTCATCTTTCTTTGGTAAACTATTTTCTGGTCTGACTAGCTTAAAAGATATAGTAAATCTTGTCTTTCTGACATTTTATTGACCAAAATTATCTAGCAAATGACACTTGTGAGTTTGCCAGCAAAATGATAGTTGATGCTTACAATGATGACAGGCAACCGTGAGCTATAAGCCAACAAGTCAGGTGGCAATCAGAATGGCCGCCCTGAGTCAAGAAATGTCAGAAGGTGACACACTTTGAAGAGAAGAAAATTCTTCTTATTGTAGGACTTCAGCGTGTGATTCATACTAGAATTGAGGGGCCCCTTTAGATATTATCACAAAGTGAAATTTTAGTCAGTGAACACTTGAAATGATGACCTGTTTGAGAGAACAGCCCTGTAGGCTGACGTGATGGGGTATGGTCATGGCAGATGGACCCTAGAGGCATGGATCTAAGTGTTATCTAGAAAAGAGGAAGTTGGAGATTAAGCAATTCTTTATTCTAATCTCAGAAGGAAGGAAGGGAGGGGAGGGAGATTAACCAACGATTTACATGCATATATGCATAACCCATGGACACAGGCAATAGTACAATAGTGTGGTGAAGGCTTGGGGAGGGGGTGGGAATGGGGTAGAGGGGGTCAATGGGGAAAAAGGGGACATTTACAATACTTTCAACAATAAAGATACATTTAGAAATAAATAAATAAATAATTTTTTTTTAAAGAAAGAAATTCTTTATTGGTTCTTTTCCAGTGCGAAGATAAAGCTCATGGGACTGCCAAACGTATTGTGGTCTGTGCTGAGTACATACATATAACTAAGTCACCACCACTCCATGGAAACGGCCTTCAGATCACATAACTCCCCAAGTTAATGTTAACTAGCCATAGAATCTTAATTTGACTTCCTGGTAAAAGAAGGGATTAAATTGATTGAGCCAAGCAACTCTATCATTTAACTTGGTGGTAAATAATGATTCCTTATACATTAGTAAACTGATGTTCAGTACAGAGTTACCTGTGCAAGCTGGATGAGCACTGGGTGAGGTAGGGGCTCACAACAGTCCCGATAATCACTACCCAGTGAAGTCCGGCTTAAATGGGTGTCAACTCCCTACTTAACCCAATTATAGTGATGGCACCAAAGTATTGCAAGCCTCTGCATTCATTACCCAAGAAAGATTAAATGATGCTAAATGAAAATTTTGTCATATTTAATTCCTTAAAGTGCATGATCAAAATAATAATACTGATATCTAATAATTATTAAGTAAGGTAATTATTATTATTATAGTTATTACTAAATGCCATGTGCTCTTTTACATTTTTAAAAAATATATTATTTTTTTAAATCCTCACCACATTCCTAAGAGTATCTCCATTTTAGAGGTAAAACAATGAAATCACAGAGAAGTTAAATAAATTGTCCAGAAGACATAGTAAAAATTTGAACTCTGGTAATTTAGGTCTTCAGTCCACCCTCTTAATCACTCGACAAAAGCTCTCTATTAAACAAATGCTTTATTGAATAACCTATGCCATTCTTCAGCCAAGCCAGACAAAATTTTACTAAGTTAAACAAGACTTACCCATTCATAATAGCCTTCTCTAGCATTTCTTTGCCCTGTTTTGACTTTGGTATTCAGCAATACACTTTTTTTTTCATGACTCTAGTGTGTCTGAGGTCAGAATTTTCACATGTGGTACAAATACTCTTTCCCATATCAACCCCTTGATTTCCAACCGCAAGTTTACTGTGAGTAATTAAATACTCTGCAATGCAAAGATCATGGTTGGGCCAGAGAAAGCAGGGGAAGGGCGGAACCCGGCTACAATTCTTGTTTGTTTTTCAGTGTGGATACCGAGACTCCACGGCCGGCAACTTTCCCCTCTTATATCATTTTTCTCCTTTGCCAATTATTGACCCTGGGAGTGTTAAACAAAAACTTTTCTTCCTTGCTGTTCTTGAAGCAAACACACAATTAAAACACAGGTGTGTTTGTCTCACTGGAATCTTTGCCATGGAAATTCTAAGATATTAACCAGGGAGAGTAATGTAACCTCACTGTGTCGCTGAACAAGAGAGATGGGGAGATACAAAGAGAAACTCTAATCTCAGAGTGTGTGTGCCCTTAACAATGCACTCTGCATGGCTTTCAAGGGGCACCTGTGCAGCCGAGTGTATAAAACAGGTGCTCTGACCACAGGCATTGTCCAAGGGGGTGGATGTTTCTGATGGGGCGGACCCAAGTAGCCAGGACAAGCCAAAACCATGGAGATCCCCATTTGTTTGTCCTTGGCACCACCGGAGCATCTAGGCAGTAGTCACCCCAGGTTAGTGAGGTAGGACAGGAGCAGGAGCCCAGCTAGCCCAAGGGGACTGGACATTTTCCATAGTGCAGTCTTCATTCAGTCACTGATTCATTCAAACAAACCTATTTTTATTGAAAGCCAGCTATGCTCCAAGCACTGAACAAGACAGGGGCTCTTACTGGCCCTGCAGCCTCACTCAGGAATCTAGGTTGACAGAAATTAAACTCCGAACAGAAGGCCCACGGAGGAGTAGGCAGGCAGTGACAGTGATAAAGGCAAAGTGAACAGGGTGGGGTGGAAAGAGGTCAGAGCATGTCCAGGATCTGCGCTCACAGGAACGTCTGCAAAGACAAGAAGGCCACTGGCAAGGCTCAGGGTCTGCGGGGTCTAAACGAGTCCATTACATTTCAAACAGCTGGCATGTCACCCAACAGCAGAGGCTGGTCCGGAAACAACAGGCTGTGTGCTATCAGCCTGAACTCAACTTCCCGCTGCAGGGCAGTCAGGGCCCCACGGACCTGGAGTCTAGATGTAAGACGGTCCCTCACTTGGGGGTAAACTGCCACACTGATGCAGGGGGAGGGGAAGGGGTAGGAGGCGGTGCTGATGGGATATTTGAAATTCACGGGATGATATGTATTCTTGGCATCAGATTAACTTTTCTTTAAACACTCGCCCCCTACTGCTATTAAGATAAGCTTGCATTCTCTGAGAGTACAAGTCATGGCAGAGAAATGTGGTCCAGACCAATGCTGCATGATGAGAGAAGTGGACAAATTAGCACACCTAACATTCAGCTAATAATTAACTAATAGAAATGAAAGGTCAGTAATGCAAACACAAATGCATTTTTATATAACACAGATATACACTATATGTGTATATGATATGTAGAGAAAGATACAAAGATATGGCTAGATAATCTCCAAATAGACCTGGCTTCTACTCTGAGCTTGATGACTCTTCCTGACCTGTGACCAACCATAGAACATTACTTAACCCTCAACAAACTAAATTTTTGCCCATTTTACAGATAAGCGATTTGTTTTTTAAGATAATTTTAACTTGCCCATCGACGATTTACTGTGAAGACTAGAGAGATGCCATAATGCCTGGCACATATTAAGTGTTCAGTAACTGTGAGGTGTTTTTCTAATTACTCAGTCCTCTCAGCCAGTGACAATGAACTTGGTGAAGGTTAGCCACTCAGGATCCGATCTCAAGCCTTGCAGTTAATTAGCAAATGCGAAATCCACTCCAGAAGCAGATAGAGGCCTTTGCTTAGCCCTGGGTTCTTTTTGCATCTTATGGTACAGCTCTCAGGAGGAAGCCAAGCGCCAGGTGTGACTTGGGGATCTGAAGGGAGCATGTGGATTGCTATGCTCATCTGGCAATGGCTTTGACTTCTAGGACTGACAATCCACACCTAGGCACATGGTATTGAACTGAGCACTTGAATTATCCTGACACAAGAGACTGGGTGCAGGAGTATCTCCTATCCTATCGCAGGCCCTACTTGGATTTCTATCCTCACCTTAGCTGAACTGTACAGAAAGCTACCTGATACCTGTGAGGTGAGAGCCAGCTGGGTAGAGAGCTCAGTGGTTGCGAATAAGAATCTCAGCCCTGGTATTGAGCAAGGAGGGCTACAAAAATGTGTAGATCCAGGATTTGGGTTGTTTCATGTTAGAATTATTTTTCTTTCCGCGGTTTGTTGCAGTCACCCCATTTTCCAGGCTTTATTCCACCAACACCCCCATGAAATAACTGCTGGTTCTCACACAGTTCTTAAGGTTGCATATCAAGCCTAAGGTGCAATGTCATACACGCTCCGCGTTCCTCCTTGTAAAGTGCAACCCTGCTGCCCTCCATAGCAGGCTCTTTTTTTCCTCCATTTTCCCCATCAGAAACGCTCAGCTGCTTTCCTGCTCCGATGCTGAATTAATAAATTACAAATGCCTGTTATCAAAGATTTGGAGGTTTTGACAAGTGATTTAGTTGATCACAAATGCAAGGTTGTGTCAGGCAGAACCTGTGTTCTCAGGATACAGCAGGAGGATCAGCCCTGAATTTGAAAAATAAGCAGGCAAGTTTGATGAGCTGAAATTCATGGCAGAGCTTCTTAATATTTCCTGAGGTTCTAATCAAAGGAGCATCTTAACTGGTCCCGGAGGGAAATGGGAGATGAAAGGCGCTGACATTGATGCCCACTCTACCTTGCCTCATCACAACTTCTTTTTTTTTCTTCACTCCTTCCTTTGGCCTGTTTCTAAAAATATCTTGGCAGGTAAGAATTAACAGTAGGTTGTTACTTGGTCAAAAACGGAGATCCACTGCATAATGTACCATACCTTTAAAAATTTTAACATCTATTAAATTAAAATCAAGGAAATTGACATAGATAGGATGAAAGAAGATACAGCACCTCTAGCTTATGCCAACTAAAAATAAGAATTATTAATGAAGCTCGGCTTTCTTCTGCTGTGCACATTAATTATTTATGATAATAATACTCTGCACTGCCATATTAAAGAATTTTCTTTACCCAGCTTCCCAGAAAACTCTATCTTCTTGGAGGGGGAAAAAAAAGAACCTCAACATGTTAAGCCCACAAAAGAATACATTCCTCTCGGTGTATTTATTATACAGGAAGATGAATATAGTCTTGGGTTATTAAACTGGAATGAAAAACACATCTTATTAGAACTAACATGGTGATTTTTATTCTCACTAGTTTCATATAAACTTAATGATGCAGACTGCATTTTTATGCTCATCTATTTTAAAATGGTGCCTGGAGCAAAAAAAGAGCTTCCATTAATGCCAGTTTGGTATTTCAAATACAATTTGATGTAATTTACTTCAAATATATGTGAACAGAGAAGGATAATGCCAAGTGCATTTTCTAGACTCAAATATGGGTTAGCTCCCGGCCATGATTTGTTAAATCTAAGTTTTTTGCAGAAGAAAAAGTAAGAAAATTTCTCTTAGTTCTAAAATACAAAAGAAAACCTATTAGTTTTGAGGGGAGAAAGAAAATGGTGGGTTTTATGGTAAAAGACTAGCTTTAACGTTAGTCTTGGTTTCAATATTTATCACTTATAAATGAATAATAATGCAAATGCCTCCAGTGGCATACTGTTACCTAAACCCATTTTGTTTTTCTTATATTCATATATCATAGCATTATATTCACCGGGTGTCAATCCTGCAGTTTAGAGAGGTGTGGTGTGTTTTAAGCTTGCCAGATAAATATGAAATAATTTTAAAGACTTCTGAGTCTTTAAATTTTCTCTCAATGATTTTTAGAAGAACTATATTTTTAAAACACTTTAAAAAATAAGTTTATATATTATTGCCCTTTACAGTTGCTTCTAGAAATAAGTCAAGCTTGACTTTGTGTGAATCTCAAAAGGGGAGTTTGTGTCACCTTCTCTTTTTCTCCTGCGATCCATGTGTTTGCAGGTCGGCCTGCTGCCAGCGTTGACGTGACGCTGGGTCAGTCCCCACCCGAGGCATGGCTGGTGTGTCTGCTGGACATGCCCACAAAGGCAGCTGGACACGCTGTTGTCCAGGGCTCCTCCCCCACAGTGACACTCTCTAATGAGATCTCGGAACCTTTGCTGATTTGAAGGATCGAATCTTTTGTGGTGGTTTCCCAAAACAACTAGTAGGCCTTGCTGTTCCATCTTTACTCTGCTTCCTGTTTAAGATAGCTTTTTAACCAATCATTGCTCTGAGCCACAAAATGTCCCTCCTACTGAGAGGAGGGTGTCCCAGTATTAGAATCTGTTTCTTTTTCAGCCCTGGGGCACATCCTGTGACACACAGAAATTGAGGTTTGTTTAACTAGGACTACATTTTCCCTTCCCCATCCCAGCTGGGGGGGGGGGGGGGGCGGGGGGGGCACTGTGAAGGAGATCTGGAGGAGACCTGCCAGGCCTGCCATGGGCATGCAGTGTAGACAGCGGCCCTCACTCTTCCCTTTCTGATTCCTGCAGAGAAGCAGCCTTGCTGTGAAGTGGCTGGGATTGCTAGAGGAAGACGAAAAATATCTCTGCTTCTCCCTAAGGTGCTGGGTGAATTCCAGAAGGAGAGGGACCTGCTGGGGATGAAGGAAACCCATCATATTCTATGCCAGTGATGATGAACCTTTTGAGCTTGGCATGTCAGCATTTTGAAAAACCCTAACTTAACTCTGGTACCATGTCACATAGAGAAATTTTTTGATATTTGCAACCATAGTAAAACAAAGACTTATAGTAAAACAAAGACTTATATTTTTGATATTTATTTTATATATTTAAATGACATTTAACAAAGAAAAATCAACCAAAAAAATGAGTTCGTGTGTCATAGGTTCACCATCACTGATCTATGCTCATTGCTCCCGGTGGCTGCTCTCTCAGCACCTCTGGGGTGCTTCTCAGGTGCACAGCTTAAAGAACAAGGCCCGTCACTGTCCATGACTAGGCTCTCTGATAGTGGGGTATAGTCTACTACAGGGGAAGAACCTGGGAAGGAGAAAGGTACCAATTTGGGAATGCTGCCTGTCACTGCCTGGGTTTAATCCAGTAAGTACCATGGAACCTCTGGCTTCATTTGCCCCGTTTCCCAGGCTGGAGCCGAAGATGGGAGTGGAGAGCAGAAGAGAAGCGCTGATGGAGAGAAAGAGACAGCAGAACAATTAATTGGCTTTTACATTTCATGGGTGTGTCAGCAAACAATAAATTTTCCTTCTTTGCTGCCACTAATATAGACAGTTCTTAAGAAAAATAAACAAGCCTCTATTTTAGGAAGATTTGTATATTTCCAGGAGTCCTGGTCACGTGTCTATGCCAATACCCACCTCCTCCATATAAATGGGTCGTACTTTCCCCTTTGTCCTTGCACAGAAAAAAAAAAATTAAAGTTCTGCAAGAAATTTAAACAGTATTTGATAACTTTTTAAAAACTGCATTGTTTGCACCTTCAAACTAGAAACTAGGAACGATTAGCAACATAACTGTGTCAAAAATCTGGGCCTTAGTCTGAGCCCAGTAAGAAAGCTCCCTAGGGGAGATGGCAAGAATGTTTCCCTATCTCTGTTCACCTTCCCTTCTCCTCATTAGCTGAAAGATAAGGAAACTGAGGCTCATCAAGGTCAGAAAAGCATCTTGAAAAGCTTAAGAAACACTTTTTACATTATAACCCGAGACACACGCACAGAAACAAAAAATGGAAAGTTTCACAAAACAATACTTATCCTTTCTAAAGATGAGATATGCTGATATTTTCTATTCTATTTTATTTCCAATTTAAAGAGCTAAATTGATTGGACAACCAACCAAGATGCTATGATGCTTGGCTTTGAAAGCCATGGAGTCCCATGGACCAGCCCCAAGTCCTATCATGGTTTAGGATTTCTCAGAGTCCCAGTCCTGTCTTCTATTTCCTTGTAATTGGGAAGGAAAGTGTTATTGACTGGCTGACAAAGATACTTTTGAGAAAGGAGACTTTTTTTCTCTACTTTGTGTAGGGAAGGAAAAAGCAGAGCATAAGGAGACAGAAAAAAAAAACCAACTGTTTTGGATGAGGTATGGTCAGGAATTTGGAGATGGGAAAAACAGAAAAGGGGGACTTATAATAGGGCAGGAGCCTGGAGCCTGAGGAGGAAGGTCCTTTAAGAACAGGAATGTCCAGTGTATGTTTTAAATTGATTGCCTTATTCTAATGTGTCTCCTTCTATATTTTTGAACTGTTGAAAAGTCTGATGCATTCAAATAGTGCCTGTGGTGGGTGAAAAATGAAGGAGCTCAGCAAACTCTCCCAATTCACCTTCTGCTGACCCTGGTGTGCAGGAAGCAGAAATCTACTGAGGGGTCAATGTTCACACCTTCTAGAAAGTGACCACTGGTGCCTGGCCAGTGTGGCTTAGTGGTTGAGGGTTGACTCATGAACCAAGAGGTCGCTGGTCAGGGCACATGCCTGGGTTTCAGGCTTGATCCTCAATAGGGGGCATGCAGGAGGCAGCCAATCGCTGATGTTTCTCTCTCATCAATATTTCTATCTCTCTATCCCTCTCCCTTCCTCTCTCTCTAAAATCAATGAAAACTTATTTTTTTAAAAAGAAAGTGACCACTGGCAACATCGGATGATAGCCATGTTCTGGGAGGCAGAAAAGAAGGAGAGCGACACTTTGATTATGATGTAGCAAGAATGCTGATCTTTCTTAGTAAGAAGGCTAGCATATTTATTTAAATAATTAAGGGCTTATTGTTTTATTTTATTTCTTCTTCCCATGGTTGCCATATGTCATAAAGCAAAAGCTCCTTCTTTAAGCAAGTTGAAAAATTCTTTATTTTATTTTTTGCATTTTGATATCAAGCAAGTCATTTTTATATTCTTCTTTCCCAGTTTATTGAGACGTAAGTGACATATAACATTGTGTAAGTTTGTGTACAACATGATGATCTGATACATGCATGTACTCTGAAATGACTACCATGATAGAGGTTAGTTAACATATCCATTACCTTACATAGTTAATTTGTGTGTGTGTGTGTGTGTGTGTGTGTGTGTGTGGTGAGAACTTTTAAGATCTACTGTCTTAGCCACTTGAAAGTGTAAAATACAGCATTGTTAACTATAACCCTTACACTGTACATTAGATGACAGAAATGACTCATCTTATAATTGGAAGTGTGTACCCTTTGACTACTTTCACCCATTTCTACCTCTCCCCAGCCCTGGCAACCACCAATCTACTCTCTATAACTATAAGTTCAGTTATTTAAGATTCCATAGATGAGTGAAATTATACATTATTTGTCTTTCTCTGTCTTATTTCACTTTGCGCAATGCCCTCAATCTTTATCATGCTGGTGTAGTGGCAGCATTTCCTTCTCTTAATGGCTGAATAATATTCCTATATATATTCAAATATATATCACATTTTCTTTATCCACTCATCAGTTGATGGACACCTAATCACTTCCTTGTCTTGGTTATTGTGAATAATGTTGCAATGAACATGGGAGTGAAGATATCTCTTCAAGATAGTGATTTCATTTCCTTTGGTTATATACTCAGAAGTTGGATTTCTGAATCATACTGCATATTGTTTCTGAGGAATCTCCATATTGTTTCACATAGTGGCTACTCCAATTTATATTCTTACCAGCAGTGCACTGGAGTTCCCTTTTCTTTCTTTTTTTAAAAAATATATTTTCATTGATTTCAGATAGAAAGGGAGAGAGAGATAGAAACATCAATGATGAGAGGGAATCATTGATCGGCTGCCTCCTGCACACCCCCTACTGGGGATCAAGCCCGCAACCCGAGCATGTGCCCTTGACCAAAATCAAATCTGGGACCCTTCAGTCCACAGGCCGATGCTCTCTCCACTGAGCCAAACCAGCTAGGGCTGGGGTTCCCTTTTCTTCACATCATTGGCAACACTTGTTATTACTTACCTTTTTTAAAGTAACCATTTCAGCAGGTGTGATGTGATGTCCCATTTGTGATTTTGATTTGCATTTTCCTGATGATTAGTGATGTTGAGCATCTTTTCATGTACCTGTTGGTCATTTGTATATCTTATTTGGGAAATATCTATTCAAGTCTTTTGCCCATTTTAAAATTCAGATTATTATGATTATGATTATTATAACTAGAGGCCTGGTGCATGAAATTGTGCACTGGGGGGTCCCTCAGCCTGGCCTGTGCCCTCTCCCAATCCAGGACCCCTCGCTCCTTACCACCCACCTGCTTGCTGCTCCTTACTGCTTGGCTCGCTGCTCCTTAGAGCTGCCAGGGAGGTGGGAGAGGCTCCCACCACTGCTGCTACACTCGCCAGCCATGAGCCCTGCTAATGGCTGAGTGGTGCTCCCCCTGTGGGAGTGCACTGACCACCAGGGGGCAGCTCCTGCATTGAGCGTCTGCCTCCTGCTGGTCAGTACGCATCATAGCAACCAGTCATTCTGGTTGTTCTGCCATAATGGTCGCTTAGGCTTTTATTATATAGACTAGAGGCCCGGTGCACAAAAATTTGTGCTCTGGCGGGGGGGTGGGGGAGGTTATCCCTCAGCCCCACTTGTGCCCTCTCACAGTCTGGGACCCCTCGGGAGATAATGACCTGCTGGCTTAGGCCCGATCCCGGGTAGCAGAGGGCAGGCCCAATCCCTAGGTGCCTGCCCCAGAGCCCCTGGTTGGGCTCAGAGCAGGGCCGATTGGGGAGTTGGGGTGCTGCCCCCTTTCATGCACAGAGCAGGGCGGATCAGGAGGTTGTGATGCCACCCTCAGTCACGCTCAGGGTAGGGCCGATTGGGGAGTTGGGGTGCCGCCCCCTGTCACACTCAAGGCAGGGTCAATGGGGAGGTTGCGGCGCCCCCACCTGTCACGCACAGAGCAGGGTGGATCAGGGGGTTGTGGCGCCACCCCGTCACATACAGAGCCAGCCGATCAGGGGGTTTGGGCACTGCCCCCTGTCACGCACAGAGCAGAGCCCATCAGGGGGTTTGGGCGCTGCCCCCTGTCACCCACAGAGCAGGGCTGATCAGGGGCTTGGGGCACTCCCCCCTGTCACACTCAGGGCAGGGCCGATGGGGAGGTTGCGGCTCCACCCCGTCACACACAGAGCAGGGCCCATGGGGGGGTTGGGGGCCGCACCCTGTCACACACAGAGCAGGGCCGATCAGGGGGTTGGGGAGCTCCCCCCTATCAGGCACAGAGCAGGGCTGATCAGGGGGTTGGGGTGCCTTCCCCTGTCACGAACAGAGCAGGGTGGATAGGGAGGTTGTGGCCCCGCCCACTGTCACACACAGAGCCGCAGGGCGATCAGGGGGTTTGTTCGCTGCCCCCTGTCACGCTGATCCCGGTGCCGGGAGGCCTCACGGCTCCGCTGATCCCGGTGCTGGGAGGCCTTGCTGCTCCGCTGATTCCAGTGCTGGGAGGCATATTACCCTTTTACTATATAGGATAGAGGCCTGGTGCACGGGTGGGGTCCGGCTGGTTTGCCCTGAAGGGTGTCCTGGATCAGGGTGGGGGTCCCCACTGGGGTGCCTGGCCAGCCTGGATGAGAGGATGATGGCTGTTTGCAGCTGGTCACACCCCCTTCAGGGTGGGGGTCCCCAATGGGGTGCCTGGCCAGCCTGGATGGGGGGATGATGGCTGTTTGCAGCTGGTCACACCCCCTTCAGGGTGGGGGTCCCCACTGGGGTGCCTGGCCAGTCTGGGTGAGGGGCTGAGGGCTGTTTTCAGGCTGGCGGGCGACTGAAGCTCCAAACCTCTCCTTTTTTTCTTTTTTTTTTATTCTGGGATTTATTTACCTTCTATGGCTGTCACTGGAGCTGAGAGCCGGCTTTAGCTCAGACCTCGGCTGCTGAAAGCAGGTTTCTGGGCTCTGTTTACCTTCTGTATTTGAAATTTTGTTGCGACTCCAGCTCTGAGATCCCGGCTGACTGAAAGCAGGTTTCTGGGGTTTTGTTTAGCTTCTATATTTGTAACAATGTTTCTTAGAGAGCAGCTCAGAGCCCAGCAGTGGCAGGCGGGGAACGTTGGCTTCCTCCGTCACTGGAGCAAGCAAGCCTCCTGTTCGCGTCAGTTGCCTGGCTGCTGGCCGCCATCTTGGTTGGCAGTTAATTTGCATATCGCCCTGATTAGCCAATGGGAAGGGTAGCGAAGTTACAGCTAATTACCATGTTTCTCTATTATTAGATAGGACTAGTGGCTCAGTGTCTGAATTCGTGCACATTAAAAGGGAATTAATTAGGAGAAATATTTTAATATCACTAGTTGCCCTTTCTCTATAATATAAGTGTCAGAGATTAAAGAAAATTTGTAAAATGTATATGAAAATAATATATAAATTTATTAATAAATAAACAATAAAACATGACATAACAACAACAAAGACATGATATAAAAACAACAAAAACATGATATAAAAACAACATTGAGCCCCGACTGGTTTGGCTCATTGGATAGAGCGTCAGCCTGTGGACTTGGGGGTCCCAGGTTCGATTCCGGTCAAGGGCATGTGCCTTGTTGCGGGCACATCCCCAGTAGGGAGTGTGCAGGAGGCAGCTGATCGATGTTTCTCTCTCATTGATGTTTCTAACTCTCTATCCCCCTTCTTCCCTCTCTGTAAAAAATCAATAAAATATATTTTTAAAAATATAACAACATTGATACAAACAATGACTGATAAATTGATTAAACTTATTCTAATATCTCCCTGTATACCACATTAAGAGTAAAAACATGTTCAGAGTGCTTGACTAATTTTTCTTGTGATGAAGTATTTACAACTTTAACTTTAACATCACACGTTCTTCGAACGCGAGAGAAAGCAACATATAACTGACCATGTCTGAAAATGGGTTCAGGTAGGAATATTCCTACTCTGTCTAGAGTTTGTCCTTGTGACTTATTTGTCATCGCAAATGCTGGCATCACAGGAAACTGTCTTCAAATTAATTTAAATGTGAGGTCAGTGTCAGATGGGGACAAATCAATTCTTGGAATCAGAACAACCTCTCCTTCTGCAGATCCTATTAATACTTCAGCTTCAATTATGTTAGGTCACAATCTTTTGATAATAAATCTAGTACCATTACAAAGACCCCATTTATTGTTAAGATTTCTCAGTAGCATGATGATTGCACCTACTTTAAATTTTAATTTATGACACGGCATTCCTGAAGGAGTAATACTATTAAGAAATTTGATGGAAAAAAATTCCTTTTCAGCATCATCAATCATTACTCAAATAGGTGTGAAAATCTCCATCAAATATATCCAAAATTTCTTCATTTAATTTATGAATGTGCTCATTTTTTGGACAAAGAATTGCACGTTTAGATATTTTTTTAAAATATATTTTATTGATTTTTTACAGAGAGGAAGGGAGAGAGATAGAGAGTTAGAAACATCGATCAGCTGCCTCCTACTGCGGATGTGCCTGCAACCCAGGTACATGCCCTTGACCGGAATTGAACCTGGGACCTTTCAGTCCGCAGGCCGACGCTCTATCCACTGAGCCAAACTGGTTTCTGCTAGATATATTTTTAATATTATCTATAGATATGCTATTTCCAAAGGTAGCTTCAGTAATAGATCCATTACAAATCACTTCACAGGGGTATGGGTGAACGGGATTCTGGACTGTCAGAGCATGGACAGTAAGCTGATCAATGGCTGATTCCGTGAGAAATGGGGTTCCCCACCTCCCTGCTGCCAGGGTCCGGGATGCGAATCAATAGGATTGGGGCTTTCAGGGTGCCAACAACAAGGTCTGGGTCAGTGCATGTCATAGCTACCGGCTGGTCCTCTGGTTGTTGGTCGTTCTGGTCGTTCTGCTGTAATGGTTGCTGAGCTTTCATTATATAGGATTGCTATTGAGTTGTATGGCTTCCTTATATATTTTAAATATTAACCCCTTATCAGATATATGGTATGCAAATGTTTTCTTTCATTCACTAGGTTACCTTTTCATTTTGTTGATGGTTTTCTTTTGCTGTTCACAAGCTTTTTCGTTTGATGTAGTTACACTTATTTATTTTTACTTTTGTCACTTGTTCTTTTCAACAAATATATATTGAGCCATGTCTTAGCTTTTGGGTAATATTCTAGGGGCAGTGAAGATAAATAAGACCTAGTTTCTACATTTAATAATGATGTATCCTAACAGAAAAAGATGTTTACATACCCAAACTACTAAAAAGTGGCAATTGTCATAAATATTGCACTGTGGGGTTTAAAGAGGAATAGGTGATTTCTTAATGTTGAGATCAGAGAAGACTTCATAAAGGATTGATGACTTTATGGTTGGATAGTATTTGACATTCAAATGCTGGGCGGTAAGAGAGAACACAACATTGGCAAAGGAATTAGAGCAAAAACTTGAAATCAGTGTAGTGAGATGGAAAAATTGTTTTTTCAGCTTCGTTTTCTCAATGCCTAACAAAAAGTAGGTGCTCAATAAATTACTTTGTTCATTAATAAATAAAAGGTTTGGAACACAGCCTTGGGCATTGTTCGTGGCAGCCTAGGTGTTCCGATTCCATCCTGCAGGTTTTTGGTGCAGCAACAGGACCAGAGCCAGGCCTTCAGAAGATGAATCAGACAAGAGAAGATGGAGAATTAGGGAGTGGAAGGCTAGCAAAACAGTCTGCTCTATTTTCACCATGGTAAAAACAATGAGAACAGAGGTGTTAATGATGGATTTAAAATACAAGTTGTCATTTTTGCTTTTGCTAAGGACTTTCCCATCAGCACTTTTACAGTTAGTTACTGTTGTTGTTATCTTTAATTCAAATAACAAATTGTACATTTACTCTAGCTAAGTTGTATTTTTTCTGGATTTTTCCCATGGGGTTAGTAAGTTGTAGAGGTTTTGTTGATTCCCTCTGTCATCCATTGCATGCATGAGCTCTCCCGACTTTTCATCATATACAGACTTAATAAGAATACTTTGTTTGTCCTCATGCAAGTTTTTAATGAAAAATGTGGAACAGAGCACAGTGGAAAACAGCATTCAATGGGCCTGTCACTGGAAATGGTTATCTATAGTCATGTTAAGCCATTCGCCAGGACCCTTCGGAGCCCAACATTTTACTAGATAATGCACGTTGGAGCTGGAGAACCCTTGCTCCATCCTAAAGTTAATTGTTTTAATATTAAAATCTAGAATCTGATCTGAAATTTCAGGCATGTTCTTTTCAGACCATGGTGCCGGTTGTTCTGGGTTCAACCATAAGTTCCTAGATAGTCCAAATGGCTTTTTTGAGAGCTGACTTGAGTACAGATACAGATTGTGGCCATGGAATAATGTTCCTTCTTTGTGTGAAACAAACCATCACACCTGTCCAGAGATCAGACCCCAAACCTTGGCCTGGTCAGTGCTGTGCTCCCTCCCTTGAGCTGGGATTCATCTCTACGTACACAAGACCTGAGTAACCTGCATGTCTTGCTCCACGACCAATCTGGGTCAATAAAAACACACCAACAAAGTATTCCAGGTTTACTCATTTGGCCTCTCACTACAATGAATGCTAGCCATTCTATCTAATTTTGTTGATATTGCTAAACATTTCTTTTACATAATATTTCCAAAATTTTTATATCTCCAATAAAACAATAATGTATAAAAGGAAATCCAGCTATACAGAGGCTATTGATTTGTTCGGTGACAGAGAAATAGTTTTTTTAAGCCTGTGATTTAGACCATGCATTGGCAAACTAGCTTGCTGGCCAAATTCAGCCCAAAGTCTGTTCTTTAAAGCTTATGAGTTAAGACTTGTTTTCCAATCATTGTTATATACGTACATAATAACTGATTTTCCTATACTTGCCATTTGGCCTTTACACAAGAAGTTTGCTATCCCTGATTTAGAATAGCCAAACTAGTCACAAAACTATTGCAAATCTACTGAAGTTTTTGATAATTTACATTTTTACCTTTAAAAACAAGTACTGAGCTAGTACTTCTCACCTCTTTGTTACTGAGCAATATGTTGAAAGCAACCCAATATATTCAGGGCTTGTTTAGGGCGGAGAAAGAGATGGGAACCGTAAGGCACCAGGAGCCCGAGGTCTCTGACTCCTGGTTCTGCGAATAGCCTGGTTGTGCCTTCATTTGATGTGAATTAGTCAACAAAGCAAAGGAGAGATCCCACCATAAACCAGCACCCTCTCTCCATGGCTACTGAGAAAAAGTCTCCAAAGAGGCTAATCAGCTCTATTAGACTGAAGATGACACAAGTCACTGATGCAAAGAAGCAAAATAAAAACCTTCTCTTTCTCCATAAGTTAAAGTATATTTCCAAGCCTCTTAACCCTAAGAAGTGTAAAGTGAGGAAAAACACAGCAGATATGAAATAGAAGGTTATGTAAGTAAAATTAGAAGACATTCTCTTAATCTCCCACTTTCTACAAATGCTTGCTACCATTCAGGGCCGTGGAAGCACACGTTCTGTCGAAGCCTTAGCTAAAGAAAAGGGAGAAAAGCACCCATGTCAGCCTCCATGTTACTGTTGCTGAGTTAGTGTAAGACTAGTTGCTGTCAGATCCACTGATTTGGGACTCATCTTTCGCCGAAGTATGTACGCTGATGAAAAGCTGCTTTCATTGCAGAGAGACTGCTAATTGTTTGATTATACAGGTCTTCACATTAATGAAGCACTATTCCATGGGTTTGGAGCATGGCGTGCAACCAAATTACCACCCCAGCACTCACGCTGTGAAATCTGATTATTCATTAGCCAGTCAGTGAGTGGTACCAACATCTCTTCTTTTTTCAAACCATCAAATGAGAATGACTGCTGTTCTTACCCCCCCCGCCCCCCCACGCACACACTTTAAGAATATGAAAATTGGAATGTGTTGCATGTCGGGGAAGAGGAGCTGCAGGGAGAGATGGGGTTTCTATGAGTTGTTTCGCACGTTTAATGTGATGTATGTTATGACAGTCAGGGAGCCATATGGATTGGCACTTCCTGCAAAAGCGAGTCCCTGCTCTCATGGTGCAGCTTCACGTGCACTTGGTCCTGGGCCTCCCTGAAACAAGCCCTCCACCACCAAACGCGGTTGCTTGAATGATCTGGAGTTTCACCATCTCAGGACTGCCTGATGAGAGTCACTATAAGGCAAGTGTTCAGTTAAAAACGGGAAAAGGTGGTCTTTTGTTTGTGTTTCTCTGTGTTATGATTGTTCTTTTGTTTGTTTATTGTAAGTACTTCTATCCCCACAAAGAAAAACGGAGTAATCATAAGAGGACATGATTACCAGATTAATTTATGAAAGTCATCTTAGATTTTTTGTAAGTGAACAAAATGTTTGCTTCATTTAAACTGCAAAAAAAACCCACCCCAGCACCCATTTTTTAAAATGATGCCCTTACAGTTTAAAGCCATGACCGATAGGGATTTAGTGTGACGATTTTAAAGAACCCACTTATATATTTCAATGCCAACATCCAAAGACAGAGAAAGAATTCAACCAGACTGCTCTATTTTTAACTCAAGCTGGATTGGGTTTCCAAAACAAAAGATAAGAATGCCTTCCTCTGTACCAAGGAAAGATACTGACACTTTGGCAAATGGGATTATCTCTAATGAGATTACACACAAAGTGATTAAGATGTGAATTGACATCCTGGTGAGAGACAAAGAGGTCCCTAAAGAAGTAGAAACACAGGAGGGCTGCCTTCCCCAAGAAAAGGTCCTCTTCTCCAAGCCCCAGAAATAGGGACTAGGGACCAATCTTGCGTTCTCCAACCTGTCCACTCAAAAGTCAAAGCTTGCCATCATCACTAAGAGGGCCTCAGGGGTGAATGGAACCTGACACAAAACCTACTCAGACGATTTTTAATAACAGAACGTTCAGAGTCTTCTCCTCAGCTGGCGAAGCATTCCTCCAATAACTTTTTTCCTTATTATGCTTCTAACATAATAAACACTGCCCTGAGAAATCATCTCAAAGGATTTCCCTCCATTGAAACATGTCATTTTATTGTTAGAGGAACTGTAGAGATGCTGAAGCCAGTGTACTCATTTATAGAAGAAGAAGCTGAGGTTCAGGAGGCCTGGGACTTGCCTGGCTCTCACAGTGGTATAGAGCCTTGATAGCCGGCACTAGAACACAGTGCTCCATGTGAGGCTGGAGAGGACATAAAGAGAACAGAGCCAACTCATGAAATTCATGTGACACCCACCAAAGGAAAGACAAAGATGTGAAAAGAATGGCAAAGAGAATATTACCTGTTTTGAAAAGTTCTTTTAAAATAAAAACAAAGCAATAGGTCCAGCAACTCCTCTGAGGTCTCCATAGAATACTGAATTCTCCACGATATCCTGAACATTCCATCAGCATGGATCCCACAGGCCATGAATTAATTCGGAGAGAAAGGGCTCATATCCCCGCAGGCACTGGTAGATGAGCTAGAATCTCGAAAGGGAGATTTCCAAGTGTTACTTTAGTTTCTATTTTTATCTTGATACATGACCTTTACTAACTCTTTTATCTAAAGGTATAAAATGAGTATAATAATACTTACCTTTCTAATGGGGGTGTTGTGAAATGTCACTAATTAATGTTTATAAAGCACATGGAGACTTTCAAATGAAAAGTTCCACATACAATAATTATGAGTATCAGCATTATTATTATTAACATAGCAACATTAGCTACCAGATTCATTATCATTCATGTTTAAGATTTTTTGCTAAGAAAGGCACTCCTATTTCTTGTGTTTTCTCTTTCTCTTTTCTCCTCCTAGGAGGTCTTCAAAAGAAGATTTTTAGACATGCCACTACATGAGTAAGAAACCATCCAATAAGACACATTAAAATTTTATATGAATTTTTCTAATGAAATTATTTTCCAAAAAAATCCCCAGATCAACTATACAGTGTTATGAGTAAACATAACCATGGTTTCAGAGCTGGTTTTGGTTATAGTTCCCTTTAATTATCTAATAAGAGCTAGGATACTGCTTTCTGAAAAGTTGCATTAATACATTGTGCAATTGATTTCCTATCTCTAAATGTAAGAAATATTGCTTTAGCACCTGTTTTGGCCAGACACTATTTTAGGCAATTGGGATACATCAGTGAAAAAAATATAGACAAAGTTTCCTACCCTGCTTGATTTTACATAAGTGATAGGAAGCATATAATAACAAATAAATATAATAAATAATTAAAGGTCATCATTCTAACTATGAATATGTTTTATTCAGTAAAGGAAAGGGATATTTCAAAAAACAACAACCCTGGCCAGAGTGACTCAGTTGGTTGGAGTGTCATCCTATACACCAAAGGTGGTGGGCTTGATTCCCGTTCAGGGCGATTGATGTTTCTCTCTCTCTCTCTCAAAATCAATAAAATTAAATTTAAAAAAAGAAATGGAGAGCAGAGAAATAAGAACACTGGACAGGGGTTCAATTTTCAGCAGGAAATAAAGTAGTCCAGATAGATGTCATTGAAGAGGTGACTTTTGAACAATGGTTTGAAGGAAGTGAGCAAATTAGCCAAGTGTCTGTCTGTGGGAAAATATCCTAGGAAAAGGAAAGAGCCCAGTGTGCTGGAGCAAGCAAGCAAGGGGAGGGGCAGCGGGAGATGATGCCATTATTGCAATAATGGTGCTTTTAACCAGGATGGTAGCAATAGGACATATTGGTCAGATAGTCAGATTCTGGATAGTTTAGAAGAAAGAATCAAGCGAATTTTCTGACAGTTTGGAGATAGAGCATGAGAGAAGGTGTGGTGGGCAGGTCAAAGCTCAGTCTGAAGATTTGGGTCTGAGCAACTGGAAAACGGAGTGTGTTTGGGGAGTAAGATGTGCTCTGTGTGGTCATACAAATATTTATTTCCTAAAGGCTTTGGATTTCGCGTATACTCATTAAAGTCATTCACCTCTTGAGCTGATCAGTTGGTTAAGATTTTCATTTCACTGGGAGACTCTGTGAAGTCTTTATGCGACTTCCCATCACGAGACTCAAAATGTTCCTTGAATCTGCGATTGACAAAAAGGATCAAGCTTAGAAGCTAAAATATCAGACCATGAAAATACCAATTAGTGTAGTACCCTCACTGAAAAGTGAGAAAGCTGAGGTCCAGGGAGGTGAACTTATTTATGTGGACCTTGCTTAAGCCACACGGCCAGGCAAAAGCACAGCAGGATAACATGTTTTCAGACCAGAGTCCAGGTAGGGTTCTTCCCATCATACACGTGGACTTAAATCCTTCCTCCCCGACACGCCCACATTCTTCTAAACAGGCAGGCTGGGGAGCTCCCCCCTTTTTTTGCTTTCTTTTTTTCTGATGGAGCCTTATTGATAGTAACAATTATATCAAAGGTTAGGGATGAGGTGAATATCTGCTAAAGAAAAGTTCATTCTCCTTTTGCCATTTGTAGAAATACTAGAAGCATGGGCCATCAGCCTGGTGCTACCATTGGCTGGCGGTGTAATCCTAGACAAGTCAGGAAACTGTGCCTCAGTGGCCTCTTCTACGAAAGAAAACATTGTAGTCCACTCTCTCTCAGGCAGCCTTGCAGGTTTAAGAACCTGTGAGCCAATGAATAATCTCACTCAGAAATGGTCGTGTCTCTGCTTATTTGAAGATTTATAATTGCACCTTCCTTCCCTCCGTGAAAATAATATGAGAGAAACATTAGTACATTTTGATTCAGGAATCTATTAAAATAGACAACAATTTCAAACGATGTTTGCAAAGAGTAAATACTTTTGTCATGCTGTTAACTGAAGAAATCAGGATAAGATTATATGTATGATATTATCCCAATTATATGTGTTTTCTAACTTGCACAATAGCAAAACAGTGGTTGACTCTGAGAAGTGAGATCATGGTTTTTTATTGTGTTTTTTTTTATTTTCTTCTTTGAAGTCTTCTCTATTTTCCATTTTTAAAATGCACGTTATTTTCAAGGAAAATAAATTAGCTTTGTTTTTCAAAAAGATTTATGACCCTGGCATTTTGCAAGTACCTGAAAATTTATGCATTTAGTAAACAGGCTACTAGACTCTGCTCAGAATATAAACGAGCTCTGATAGGGTAGAGTATATCTCATGTTTCTTCCAAATTCCAGTTATTACTTAACAAATATTTTTGCCCTTGACTCCGGTGCTAGAAAAATCCAATCACGAGAGTATGAGGTTGGAGCTGAGAAGTGGGGTCTTTTACAAGAGCCATGAACCATGTCATTCTCATCAACCAATTTGAATCCCTTCATAGTAAAAGACACATGGTAGACAGTAAATAAACCAGATTAATTGACTGACTTATGGCCAAAAAGCATCTGGCGTCACTTTTTCCCTTATGCCATTTGTCAGGACTGCAGCTCTGGGGCCTTTGATCAGGCCAAGTGGTACTTACTGGCTACGGAGTCCTAACTGAGAATGTAGGCTTGAAAAACAAGAGCTGGGGTGCCTAGACCATAGACGGCAATTATATACTCCACCAGCTACTTACTACTGCTTCCACTTCTCCAGCAAATATTACTGGTGGATAAAGGCTTAGATTCTTTATGTCTGGAAACAACCTCAGAGGCGTGGAAACAGCAGTCACTAGCAACAAATGGGAGCTGACCTGTGAGTTCTTTCTTGGGGGAGTCTTAAGGTAATTATGTAGCAATGTCTTTTGAGAAACAAGTCAAAGGTATTTGAAGAATAAATGGATGAATAGATCTGAATCTTTTATTAGTGACAAAGTTTGGCAATTCTGAAGTACAGACTTGAAAATCTTAACTGAGGACGGAGGGCAGCTCCATATCAAGGTGGCTTATTGACATACTTGGCAAGTTAGTGTGGGTTATTGGCAGGGGATCTCCATTCCTGCAAAGATGGACCTCTTCACAGGGTTGCTTATGTGTCCAAAGCCACAATGATTTTCATAGCCTAGCCTCAGAAGTCCTGCTCCATCCTTCCTCAGTACCCTGTTGGTTATACAGGTCAGAGCTCTACCCTATCAGAGCTCTCCTATTAAACATGGGAGAGTATTGCACGAGAGTGTGAGAACAGGAGATAGGGTTGGCTACCATATATGTTGCTGTAGGAGATTTAATAGTGTAGTTAAAGGAACTCCATTTATGCAAAAACAAACAAGCTATTAAAGAAAAAAACACTATGACAGACTGCTGGTTCTCACCAATACATGTGTTCTCTGCTTCTTGCTGGCTAGATATACTGCTACACTTCATTCACTGTGCTTTTGGGTTTATTATGGCACTAAAACTAGTTTTGGCAATGGAGAGTAAGAGGAGATGATCTGTCCCCTCTTGGACTGAGGTGGTAAAGAGCATTTTGCCATCTCCATGTTGTTTCTCCTTTATTTGGTGATTCTGGGACATAGAAGGATGGTATGAGATAGGGGCCCAATTTTTTTGGTTTTTTTTCTTTTTTTTTTACATGTGACTATCCAGTTTTCCCAGTATCATTACTTGAAGAGACTATCTTTTCCCCCATTGACTTTTCTTGGCTCACTTGTCAAATATTTGTTGATTGGATATGTGGGGTTTATTTCTGGGCTCTCTGTTCTGTTCCATTGACCTATGTGTTGGTTTTTATACCAATACTGTACTGTTTTGATTACTATAGTTTGATAATATAGTTTGAAATCAGGAAATGTGATGCCTCCCTCTTTGTTCTTCTTTCCCAAAATTGCTTTTTGCTATTTAAGATTTTTGTAGTTTCATGTGAATTTTAAAATTACTTTTTCTATTTCTGTAAATAATGACTTTGGAATTATGATAGGGATTGCATTGAATCCATAGATGACTTTGGGTAGTATGTACTTTGGGTAGTACAATATTAATTGTTCCAATCCATGAACAAGGATTATCTTTTTATTTGTCTTCTTCAATTTCTTCCATGGATGTCTTATAGTTTTTACTGTACAGATATTTTACATCCTTGGTTAAATTTATCCTTCAATATTTTATTATTTTTGATACTATAATGAACAGAATTGTTGTCTTAATTTCTCTTTCTGACAGTTTGTTATTAGTGTATAAAAATACTACTGCTTTTTTAAAATATCTTTTTATTGATTTCAGAAAGGAAGGGAGAGGGAGAGAGAGAAACATCAATGATGAGAGAGAATCATCGATCAGCTGCCTCCTGTATACCCCCTACTGGGGACCCGGCCCGCAACCCCAGTGGGCATGTGCCCTTGACAGGAATCAAACCTGGGACCATTCAGTCACAGGCCAATGTTCTATCCACTGGGCCTAACTGACTAGGGCCTACTGATTTTTACATGTTGAATTTATATTCTACAACTTTACTGAATTTGTTTATTTGTTCTAAAAGTTTTCTTTTTATCAGATCTTTAGTTTATTTGTTTTAATATAAAATTATGTCATCTGTAAACAGAGACAATTTTACCTCTTTCTTTATGATTTGGATGCCTTTTATTTTATTTTCTTACCTTATTGTTCGGGGTAGGACTCCAGTACTATGTTAAATAGAGGTGTTGAGAGTGGGTAGTCTTGTCTTCTTAAACTCATCTGACAAGAAAAAGATTTTCTCCTTTTCATCACTGAGTGTGATGTTAGCTATGGGCTTTAATATAGGGTTTTTATTAAGTTGTTTCTGTACCCAATTTTTTGATATTTTTTATAATGAAAGGATGTTGAATTTTCTAAATTAGTTGAGATGATCACATATATGATTTTTATCTTTCTATTAATGTGATGTATCACACTTATTGATTTGTGTATGTTGAGCCATACTTGCATCCCAGGCATGAATCACACTTGATCATGGTGAATGATCCTTTTAGCATAATATTGAATTTGGTTTGCTAGTATTTTCTCAAGAAATTATATTCTGTAGTTTTATTTATTTATTTATTTATTTATTTATTTATTTATTTTGCAGTGTCTTTATCTGGCTTTGCTACCAGGGTAATGCTGGCCTTATTTAGAAGTTTGGGGATGTTTCCACCTCTCCATATTTTTGAGGTAATTTTTTTTTCCAATCCTCATCTGGGGATATGTGGGTATTTATTATATTTATTATTATTATTATTATTATTGATTTTGGAGAAAGAGGAGAGAGAGAGAGAGAGAGAGAGAGAGAGAGAGAGAGAGAGAGAAACATCAATCGGTTGCCACCTGTACTCACTCCGACGGGATGGAACCTGAAACTTTTTGGTCAATGGGATGATGCTTCAATCAAGTGAGCCACCTGGCCAGGATGAAATAATTTGAAAAGGATCTGGATCTCAGCTTTTCTTTGTGTTTGATTACTTATTTAATCTCCTTACTCATTAATTGATTCAGATTTCTATTTATTCATGACTCAGTCTTGATAGGTTGTATGTTTCTAGGAAATTATCTATTTGAGGTTGTCCAGTTTGTTGGCATATAATTGCTCCTGGCTGTCTTTTATGATTGTATTTCTGTGTATCAGTGTAATGTCTCCCCTTCCATATACAATTTTTGAGTATTTTTTTTCTTGATTAGTCTAGCTAAAGTCATGTTAACTATTTATGTCCTCAAAACACCAACTCTTAGTTTTTTCATCTTTCCTATCATATTTCTATTCTCTATTTCATTTATTTTTGCTCTAATCTTTATTATTTCCTTCTTTCCACTAACTTGGACTTAGTTTGTTCTTTCTCTAGCTTTTTTGAGGTGTAATGTTAGGTTGTTTATTTAAGGGTTTTTTTCTTGATGTATGTGTTTATAGCAATTAATTCTCCTCTTAGAATTGCTTTAGCTGTATCCCATAAGTTTGGGTATATTGTGTTTCCATTATCATTTGCCTCAAGATTTTTTTTTCTTGATTTCATCTTTGATCCATTGGTTGTTCAGGAGAGTATTGTTTAATTTACATGTATTTGTTAATTTTACAGTTTTCCTTCTGTTCTTGATTTCTAGTTTTATAGCATTGTGGTCAAAAGGATACTTGGTATGATTTCTACCTTCTTGAATTCCTGAGACTTGTTTTTTGTTTTTTGGTTTGTTTGTTTTTTGTGTGTTTTTTTTTTGGCCTAACATATGATCTTTTCTAGAAAATGTCCTATGTGTGCTTGAAAAGAATGTGTATTTTTCTGCTGTTGGATTCTTGGTCTAGCCTGCTGTTGAAATTCTGTATAAGGTTCTTTAGTTCAGTTATTGCATTCTTCAGCTTTAGGATTTCTATTTGATTTTTTTTATGGTTACAATTTTTCTGCTGAAATTCTCATTTTGTACATGTATTATTTTCCTAATTTTATGTAGTTGTCTCTGTGTGTGTTCTTGTAGTCAGTGAACTGCTTTAGGAGAATTATTCTGAATTCTTTGTCAGACAATTAATAGATCTCCATTTCTTTAGGGTCAGCTATTAGAGCTTTATTTGTTTCCTTTGGTGGTGCCATGTTACCTGATTCATCATGATCCTCGTGTTGAAACTGTTCATTTGAGTAAGGGATCTCCTCTTCCAGACTTTGCAGGTTCATTTTATCAGAGAAACACCATCATAGACACCTGCTTTGGTTCTATACTAAATTGAATGCAGTCTTAGCCTTGACTGTAAACTCTTCCAGGAAGAGGAATGTACTCTACTCTACTCATCATCTATATTAGATCAAATGTCACCTTCCAGATACCTTCATTGACTATTCCATCTAAATGATTTCTCCCCTCACTGTTACCAGTCACTTTCATATTTTCTGTTGAATTTTCCTTACAATACTTGTTGCTGCTATTATTATTTATTTGTTTGTCTATTATCTGTTTTTTTCCCACTGGAGTAGCAGCTCCCTGAGATCAGGAGTTCTGTGTTTCTTGTTCACCTCTATAGCCCCAGTGTTTCAAACAGTATCTGGCATATAGCTGGTACTCAGTAAATGTTTATTGGATAAATCAATAACTCTTCATATTTCTCACTGTGCCTGACATCTGGCCTTAGAGGGATCAATAACTATTTACTAAATGAATGGAACTTGTAACTCTGCCAGTACATACCAAATAGGGCTAAAATACACTTTTATTTATAAAATTATAATTTGTAAAGTAATTTTTCAGGACAAAATTGATACTACAAATCAAAATAACAAACATGGAGTAAGTCCTCCCTGTCAGGCAGCTGGCTTAACTTCCTAATTGTGTTTTCTTTCTATTAACACTGGAAAAAGACAGGGTTCTATGAGCTCAGATCAGCTGGCTAAAGAGAAAAAGAGGGGAACACGGGGAATTTTCTCAGGTGCTGAGGGGATCTGGCTCATGCTTAATCAACAAAGCAGGCCACTGAGATGAGCCTGTGTGGTCAGATAATAACAAGACTGGCATGGGACGAATCAAAAAAGAAAAAGAGATTTGGCCAAGACAGCCAACTACCTAAATTTTAGTTCAGTATGGGTGAGCCACTTTAGCCTCAGGGAGCATTTTCCAGTTGGGGAAGAAAGAAATCTGAGAAGCAGCAGTCCTTTTCCTGGAGAGGTGGCTGAAGCCTATAGAAATTTGGACTTTTTCCCCAGGTTGTTTGGTAAGAATTATCAATGGCTGACATTTAAGAGAAATGAAATCCGATGAGGCAGAGTAAATGCTGTGTGAATGATTTGCTTTTCCCCATAACTGAGTGGATAAACATGATTATTTACCTAATAAAGAATTCTTTGATGTTCCCAAAACAATCCTATTAATTTAATAAATGGTTGTAAAATTATGATTTATACGAGCTTGGTTAATAAATATACTGAGCAGTCTCTGTCCATTTATCATTGATTTCCATATGTTTGTACAGACACTGAGTTCTTTCTTTTCCTCTGAATGCTGCATTTGCAGAAAAATCAGGATTGAATTTAAAACATGAAATAATCATTAAAACCTTCTAGGTAAATGGTAGTGACTCATTACTCATATACTGTAGAATCAGGGCCAGCATCCAGTAAGGAGAGCTTTTCCCACTTTTTCTATCTTTTGTAGAGGAAAAAAACTGACTCAGGGTATACCATCACCCCAAACTCTGTGCCAGAGTTCAGAAAGATAGGAGAAAAAATATTTAATTCATGATCATTTCTTGCCAAAAGTACTTATCAAGGCATCAAAGATGAGCCCCATAAAAAACTAAGAACAAAAATCTATTATCTGATCTCAGATATAAAAAGCAGTTCTGCCATGCTATGGGTTGTGATATTGATTGATTTTTGCCCCCTTAAAATTCATATGTTGAAACCCTAACTCCCAATGTAATAGTAGTTAGAGATGGGGCCTTTGGGAGATAATTATGTTTATCTATATATATAAAAGCCTAACCGACTGTCTGACCATCTGACCATCTGACTGGTAGCTATGAAGTGCAATGACCAACAGGGGGCAGATGCTCAATGCAGGAGCTGCTAAGCTGTGGTGACTTGGCAGCTGTGGTTCTCCAGTGATGCACCCAGAACCAGAGAGGAGGGAGCTTGATTCTGGGGTGCGTCACCCTAGAATTTCCCTCTTGCAATCTGGATCCCTCAGGGGATGTCGAAGAGCCGGTTTCAGCCTGATCCCTGCAGGCCAGCCTGAGGGACCCCACCGGTGCACGAATCCATGCACCAGGCCTCTAGTGAGGTCATACTAGTAAGTGTGGGGCCCTTATGATGGGATTAGTGTCCTTGAAGAAGAGACACTAGGGAGTTCTCTCTCTCTCTCTCTCTCTCTCTCTCTCCCTCCCTCTCCCTCTTCCTCTCCCTCTCCCTCTCTCCATCTTCTCTTGTGAGGACATTAGAAGAAGGCAGCCATCTGAATGCCATCAAGAAAGCCCTCACAGAAACTGAATCCTGCTGGACTTTTATCTCAGATTTTCCAGTCTTTAGAACTGTGAGAAAGTAAATTTATGTTGTTATGTCAGCCCCAGCTGACTCACACAGGCTGCCATAATGCATTACTATATCTCATCAGCTGTTCTCTTTGATATGTCAAGTTTCTAAAACAAAGAATCATTCTTATAATCCAAAGCTTTTATAAAATAACTTTACATGGAAGTGAGATAGTGAGCCCCTTTCACAAGAAGTATGTAAGCAGATCCTGAATGACCATCTCTGAGAAATACTTTGAAGAATGTGTAGAACAGATGGAGGGTTGACTTGTGTACCATGTGGATGCTGGTAAATATTGAGAGCATGCAATTTCAATGATTAAATCAAAGCAACACATAAATTAGGTGCAAACATCTGGACATTAACTGGGAAGGTGAGGGAAGAGGACATGAACTACAATTGGGAGGCAATCTACTCCACATGCTGAAAAGGTAGGGAAAGAATTCTTACCAGAATGACAGATTAATATTTCAAGAGTTTGTCATGAAGAGAGGGGTGACAGAGCTTGTTACTGGTCTAACCTAGGCCTTATTTTATCAATGCCTTCACATCTAACATCCGACTTCCTAGAGCTGCATCTCTTTGTCCTGAATGAACTTAGGGACTCATTTCTAATGATTAGAATATGGCAGAAATGATAGTATGTCACTTTGTGAAAGTAGGTCATGAAAGTAGGTCATGTGACTTGCAACTTCCTTCTTGGTCTCTCTCTTGGATTAGGCACTCTGGGGGAAACCAGCTGCCATGTTGTGAGGACACTCAAGCAGCCTATGAATGGTCCCACAAGAGGCCTGTGAATGAGGCATCTTGGAAGTGGAACTCCCAGCCTCAGTCAAAACCTTCAGATAATTGCAATCCCTGGTGACATCCTGATTGCTCCACTTGACCCAGAACCATCTAGCTAAGCTGCACCCAAATTCCTTACCCCCCATATTAAATGTTTATTCTTTTAAGCCACTATGTTTTGAGGGTGATTTGTTACACCCTCAAATAACTAAAGTAGTGAGACTGAGCTAAAATATAGAGGATGAGCCCTAGCTGATTTTGCTCAGTGGATAGAGCATCAGCCTACAGACCAAAGGGTCCAGGGTTCGATTCCAGTCAAGGGCACATGCCCAGTTTTCGGGCTGATCCCCAGTGTGGGGCATGCAAGATGCAGATGATTAATTATTCCCTCTCATCATTGATGTTTCTCTCTCTCTCTCCTTCTCTCTCTCTCTCTTTCTTCCTCTCTGAAATCAATTAAAATATAAAAAACACACAAACAAGCAAACAAAAAAAGCCCATCAGAACTAAATTCAAAATGCTCCGCATCCCTCCTCACCTCAGTCACCACGGAGATAACCTCTCCAATCTTTGTCTTCTAAGTATTCAGCTTCAAACTGTGCTGTAAATCCATGAATCTCTCCCACCTCTCCCTCAAAATAAAAACAAAATTAAAATTAAAAAACAGCCCTTCCACTGGAAGTTCTCTTCTGTAAAGTCTCATAAATTTTTGCCTCCTCTCTGAACCACTAGCCCCACCCAACTCCTTTCCTTCACAAAAGCCCGACTCTCCCTTGGGAATACTGTCCTTATAGCCTTCTCAGGTGGAAGCTGTTTTCTGAACTTACCCCTTTGAGACCACTAATTCTCCTCCATCTTGAATAGCAATCATTGTCCTCTGTATGGCAATTTTCTCCCTCCTCACAAGAGTTATCTAGTAATTTCTTGGTCATTCCTCTCCTTCAATAAAACATTAGCATGTGTCCTCTTTACCTCAACTCCTGACATCTCCTGACATTGCCTCAGGCTCCACATGAATAACCAGCCTGACCCCTCAAATCCTTGCTCTTCTCATCTTCAATGTCTTTTTCTTCCATGCCACACTTGGACACATCCCTGACTTCATTATCACCAGAAACCCACCACGTGCATGATAATTAATTCAAATAATGGGATCCAAAAATGAAAGCTACCGGACTTTGTTGTGCTGATCCACATAATGGGCATAGCTGAAAAACTAGATGGAACAGAGCAAGACTTGATTGTTTTATGCTACAAAGGGCCCAAAGCTCTTCCCTGCAGAACAGAGAGATCTGGAAGATGAAGATAAAAGGGAGAGAAATGCACTCAAATTGCAGGCTGTAGTTCTAGAAGATGATGCTGCAGCAGAGGTGAGAAGGAAAATGCTGGGGAAAGTGATAAGCAAAGGGAATTTATGTTTCACTGTGATAAGAAATATAATTCTTCTTTTCCCTCTTTCAAAGCATTTCGGTAAAAAAAAATTTAAAATGCTTTTGATGCTTTCTTGCATGTTGGACTCATATTTGTTTTGAATGCAACACCATGCTGGGACTGGCAACTAGGCAATCCACTATCATTCAAGGTACATACACAGTCCCTTCTCTGGGCTAACTTCCCACTCACTTCCCATACAAGGAAAATTCTTTGACTTCACTGAGATCTCAAATCCCCTCAGACTCCTTCTATATTCTCTATATTCATCAGCCCCCTTCCTATTTTCTTTTAATTTCTTCTCAACCTCAGTTTCTGTGGTCCAACCATATAATCACCCTCAATCATTATGACCTTGGGTAGATGTCCGCTGAAGGCCTTCTCTATGTTAGTATGACGTAACTGAATGATACTGGAGAAATTTCCATAATGCAGAAGATTTTGTCATTGTAAATGTATGACCACCACCTTCAAATGGGCACTCAGCTCTGCCAGTAACCACCCTGATTTCCTGAGCTTGACATCATTCTCTCAAGAAGAACCATTTTATACCTTCTCCACACGAGTTTGTATCTGGGCCCACTCTCACCACTTCTATTCAACATGGTGGTGGAAGTCCGAGCCAGAGCATTTAGGCAAGAAAAAAATATAAAGGGTCAACATCACTAATCATCAGAGAAATGCAAATCAAAACCACAATGAGATATCACTTCACACCTGTTAGAGTAGCTATTAACTTAAAGACAAGAAATAAGTGCTGGCAAGAATGTGGAGAAAAGGGAACCATGTGCAATGTTGGTGGAAATGTAAATTGGTGCAGCCACATGTAAAACAGCACGGAGGTTCTTCAAAAATTAAAAATAAAACAGCAATTCCACTTTTGGAAATTTATCCAAAGAAAATGAAAACACTAACTTGAAAAGACAAAAGTACCACCAGGTTTATTGCAGCATTATTTACAATAGCCAAGAAACAGTCTCAGTGTCCACTGATGGAAAAATGGATAAAGAAAATGTTATACACACACAGATACACAAAAGGGAATATTATTCAGCCATTTAAAAAAAAAGAAATCTTGCCATCTGCAACAACATGGACGGACATGAAGAGCATTATCCTAAGTGACAGAGAAAGACAAATACTGAATGACCTCTCTTCTATGCAGAATCTTAAAAAAGGCTCATAGATACGGAGAACAAAAGAGCAGATTATTGGTGGTTGCCCGAGGTAGTGAGTGGGGGTGGGGGAAATAGGTGAAGTGGGCATATATTTATTAAATAGAAAAAAATTTAAATACTACATCATGTTGTGTTATGTATATTATATATATTTACTAAGTATATATTAATATAAATGATGTAGATGCTAATTTTCATGAAAGTAAGTTGCCATAAAGTGAGGAGGAAGTGGGACATAGCCCAGCTTCAACACAGAGAACCATCCAGCCCTCTAAGGGAAAGATATGTTTGTGCTTAACAGTGTGGACTCCGAAGCCCTCGGGTCCATCCACATTGTCACAGATGGCAAGGTTTCACTTTTTTCATGGCTGGCTGCACCACTTCCTACTTTATAAACTTAAGCGTATCACCTAACCATTCTGTGCCGTAGGTTCCTCATCTGGGAGATGGGCAAGTAACTACCTACTTCCTAATCCCTGTCAAAGGGGGTAAGCACTTACATCAGGCCCTAGCACCTACTAAGCACCACGTAACTGTTCCCAGTCACATTATTTCCTATTATTACTTTGGCCTCTGCATTCTCTTATACACAGCCAACTACACCTAACTGATATAGGTGTATTCTGAACTGTGCAAATATTGTCGGCACGAAGATTGGTATAGCTGAACCCCCACCCGCCCCAAACAAATGAGATCATCTCAGCTGCTGCTGCACTGCTTGCTAGATGCTTTGGAAACGCATCAAGAATGCAAAGAGGCAAAGAGAGTAGCTAGTAAGTCACTAACTTTTTCACTTGTCCTACTGAAAATTATTAGATAATGAAGTTGTTTAGCAATAATTAGGTAATAGCCTGGGGTAATGGACACTTCGGCAGATTTATAATGAGAGAGGGCAACGCAGTCATAGTTAATGAGGATTTTCTAAGCTTAACTGGGCCTCCATGACACTTAGCTGAGATAGTCCTAATTATTTCATCCCAGGGGGTTTCTTGGGGGACACTGGCACTTAAATATAGCTAAGGCCACAATGCCGCTAGTTTCCACAGTGGAATTGGCTAGGGCCTCAGTCAGCTTGAGTGCCAATAGGCAATTCCCGGGGGTTGCCACTCTGGGTCCATAATCTTGGCTACTGGGATAGGTTGAGAGTTGTATGAGGTTCTCCCTCAGCCTTCAGACATAGTCTAGAATAAATGATAACTTCCAGATGACGCAGTCCCCACGATAAGCCCTTATAGGCACACACGGCGGGGAGAGGTGGCAGGTCGGTTCTGTACTCTGTACCTCCTAGTGTATATAGGCTACACTAGCTGTGAGGACCCACTCCTGAGGCAGAGGACTTCCACACGACAAACACTATAAAGAAATATGAAGAGAACGCTCCATAGCTAGAGGGAACCTGGCACAAACGCAAAGCCCTGAAAGAGCATGCTGCTCTCAAATGTGCTTAGGGGGGATACCAGACTGTTTAGGGAAAAATAGTTGTGCCCCGCCAGCATGGCTCAGTGGTTGAGCATCAACCTATGAACCAGGAGGTCGTGCAGTTCGATTCCAGGCCCAGGCACACGCTCAGGTTGTGGGCTCCAGCCCCAGTTGGGGGCGTGCAGGAGGCAGTCGATCAGTGATTCTCATCATCGATGTTTCTATCTCTCTCTCCCTCTCCCTTCCTCTCTGAAATCAATAAAAATGTATCTTTAAAAAACAGTCGTAAATAGAAGTTCTTGGAAATCCAGATGGTTAACATGAAGCAATAGGGAGAGGTTAGGTCAGTGGGGAGCTGGAAACTCTCCACTATCTCCAGGCACTGCCACTGTTCGGCTCTAGAGGCATGTTGCAGTCTATGCACAGAGGCCCAAGGCTAACCTAATTCTTCCAGGGATCAAGTCATTTTCTGACCTCTCTCAATTTTTAAATGTTGGTAACTATTAAAAAAAAAAGCTGGACCAAAACTCATAATTGCAGATCATATTTGGCTTGTGGCTGCCAACCTCCACTTACGTTTTAGAACATGAATTTCTGACCCTTTTGTAATCCATCATGGTGCAGCAGCCTAGGCAAGGCCACAGTGCCTGTGACCGGTGGGCGTTTGAGTATGGCAACAAGTTGAAGGAAAGGGCTGCTGGAATACCATCCTCCCTGAGGGAGTTTGTGTGCAACAGGAAGCTGGAGGATTCCGGGGAAACTCACCTTAGCCTGCAGGAGGTCCCCGTCAGCACTCCATCCGTGTCACTGAGGAACGGTTTTGAGGCTCAGGGAACAGTAGAGCTCTGCTGGAATGTTTTTGATGAGTTTCAGCATTTATAACACAAAGTTTAAAAGATGTTACATCTATAAGGGGTAAGAGTGACCAGGTCACGTGTTTGTGCTCTCTACAACTCTCCATTCCTATTGCAAGGCCTCTCTTTGGTGGTAGTGATGTAAAGAAGTATAACATGCAACCTGCCCTTGAAGACATTATAATCTATTTAGGGAGTTTTTTCTTAAAAGAATTAGGAATAGCAGAGCATTCATCTATTTGTACTGTATATTGTTTAGGTTTTAGACAGTCAATACAGAACAACCCTTTCTTCCTCTACAGAGTTTGGACACACTTGAAAAATAAGACATAAGAGACAGACAAAATGGTGAAAATGTTAACTTTCTTAATATAAATCATGAGGTAATAGATATGTCCCCAGTACTCCCAGAGTTAGGTCGATTTAGTGCTGGATCACAGACTCGAGTAGACAACTGTGGGCTAAAACTGTGGGTCAAAGCCCACCCCACTAAGCTTACCCACACAGAGCAGAGAGCACCCACACCCTTCATGAGCTAGCATATGAGAAAGGGAGAAGCTCCCCAACCTGGTTTCCAGCCTGCCCAGGTCTTCACCGCCCTATTGTGAGAGGCTGGAAGAATTTATAATTAAATTCTTTGGTTAATCTCTCTCTCTCCCCTTCCCCCTGAGATTCGTCAGTCTGTTCCATGTTTCCATGTCTCTGTATCTATTTTATTCATCAGTTTATTGTGTTCATTAGATTCCACATATAAGTGAGATCATGTGATATTTGTCTTTCTCTGACTGGCTTATTTCGTTTAGCATAATCATCTCCAGTTCCCTCCATGCTGTCTCAAAAGGTAAGAGATCCTTCTTTTTTACAGCTGCATAGTATTCCATGGTGTAAATGCACCACCATTGGATGTTATCTTTTAATATAGAAAATTCAGGGAGACAGCAAGGGCCAGCCACTTGCTCAGACACTAAACTTTAGCAAACTGACTGATTGCTTTCTTCAGTCATTTGGCAAATGCTTAGAATTTAGAAGATTTAACTGAAGTGGATAGTGTATAAAAATGATGTTTTTCTGAAGATTTGGAGGACCCCTTTCTAAACATTCTGTCATGAAGCTACAGAGTTGATTGGGAAGTAAGTCATACTTCCTCTTTCTTACCATCTTTAAGTTCCCTTTTTAAGACTTCTAAGTTTGTATCTATTACAATATATTTATAATGTGTTTTGCTAACCCTATAAAGGATAATTCCGAATTGCCTTTATTAATAAATCAGTAACTACATCCCAAAGATTTCCTATCTTTTTCCTTCTTGTGATAAAAAAGGAACATCTGGACACAGGTTTCCTGAAATAGACACACCCATAATATTGAAAATGACTAGAAACATGAATGTGACCACAGACACAATGACCCTGGCAATTACTCCAGAAGTGTGGACTGTGCAAGAAAGGTCATTCTGTGGTGAGAACCACTAATATTTATTCTCAACAAGTCAAAGCAGAGATGTGTGGCTGTTGAAACAGGGGCAGATATGAGAATCCAGCTGTTTTCAAATGAACATGATATTACAGAGAATTGAAAATATTTTTTAAAAGCATTCAAAGCAAACAAACAACAAAGCAAGCAGCACAACCAATTTCAAAAGACATGAATGAACCACCAATAGAAATAAAAACTTCCACCACTTAAATGTACTACATTAAATAGTCTAGGATTGTTATAATGAACTTGCATTCTGATCATCTGAAGATAGATTGTGGATGGTTTTACGCTATCAAAAGGGACTGTGTACCAAGGCTTTTCACAGAAGATGCCCTGCTGAGGATATTAAGGTATATGTACTCTTTCCCTCGCCCCTTGCTTCCTGCTGGGTGAATCCAGGAGCTTCTAGATAAAATGCCCAGGCTAAAGTCTTCAGATCCATTAACGAGGCATCATGACTCAACTTGGCAAGGCTTTTTCTCCCTTGCTTCTTTTCCACCTCAAACTGTTTTGATTCATTTTCGAGAAATTTACTTTTGCCAATTGAAAAACCCTTTTGTGGCTGCCAGTCACTAATCTCCCCTCTGACACATTCATTCAACCAGACTAAATCCAATATTGACATTTGTATCCGGGGGAAAGGAGGTTGAGCACTGGGAGGAAAAGCAACTCCTGCACCAGCCAAATACTGTGCAGCATCTACTAGTAAATGGGCGATGAGGAATTCAATTTATGGGGAACCCTGGAGAACTCAAGGGGGCTTTGATCACATCCAAGGCCTGTCCATCATCCCCCACCAAGGCAGCCAAGTGGAAGAAGTTGGATGCTATCTATAGGTACCAGTAGCAGCCTAATTTAAATTCTCCCTAGCTCTCAAATCATTTTCTAGCACCGTCACCTCAAGGGAGTCTCTTGAATGCTCTTATTGGACTTGGTTTTCTCTGGAAGGAAAAAATCCACCACTGTAGTCTCTTGAACGTCCTGCCCATTTCTAGAATGAACATTCCCTTTCTTGACTCTGGCCTTAAGGTAACAGAGAGGCAATAAGAGCTTTCTCTACCAAAGCTACATAAGAGGATTTATGTAGTTAGAACCCTTCCACTCCTCCTCTCCCCACCCAAGGCATAGGACTCTGTCTTTAATGTATAGTGACAGCTGCTTACCTAATATAGGCACTGCTAGAAAAACAGTTTTCCTTTAGTAATAAATAAAAAATATAAATTGGATTGCAATGTAGGAAAATTAATATTTGCAATGTAAATCATAGGTAAAAGCGTGAATTTGAAATAACTAAAGGAATTGAATGAAAATGGAGGTGGGAAAAAGTAAAGGTTCAATTTGCAAGCAAGGGATATGGCCCAGTATTATTTACATTTGATTTTTTAAATGTCTTCCTCCATCACCCACCCTACTTCATTATTGAGGCATTACTCTCTTTTCTCTATTTTTTCTTACTACATTAAAGGAAGAGAAAAATATTATAGAGAAGCTGCAATCCTTATAGCCTTCTGGTGGTTTTTTCTTCTTAATACATAATAATCTCTGCTAAATACTATCAGACTGAAATAACAAGGGGCCGTTTAGCCTCTATGTCTTCTTAGCAATGTATTGCTACATTCCGTTTCTTTAGGTTTAGTGTTAATTTTGTCTGAGTTGTTGATAGGGTACAAGTTGGTCCACAGAATTCTAACACAATATCCATTTATGTTTTTCCATAGTATTTATATATTCCTATTATTGTAAGAATGCCACACTTCAAACTATGGGAACATAGAACATAGTCACACATGTTTTTGAAAATGTATTTACATGACAATTTAAAAGTTATTTCCAATTCCTTTTAAAAGTCATCAGTAATTCCTCTCTGTTTTTAAACCAAGAGTGTTTAACTTTTCTTCCCCAACAGTTTATGAGTTAGCCTATTTTGAACCTTTCATATTGCCTGCTGATTTTACTGCCATTAATAACTCCATTTCCCTTTGCTCCTCCATTCAAGGGGACATGCCAACTCTTTACTTACCTGCTGGCTAGGTTCCTTTTTCCTACCCACCTTTGAGTTGCACTGATTGTAAAGTTCCATTAAGTAAGCTATTATTATGTAAACGTTAGAGCATGCTGCATCAGCTATTCATCACTACTGCTACCAACTCCATTGGTCAGAAAAATGGTGACATAAAAAACAGTGTTTGAGTCAGAAAAAAACTAAAGCTTCAACATTTAGACCCAAAAACCACCGATCTCCATTCAGTTTCCTTGACAGTGTAACATTGGTTTAGGAGTAGAGATTAGAGGTAAAGATCATTACAGACTCAGAGTTAGGAGGGATGTTGAATATCTAATAAGCCAAAAAGTTTGCAACTGGGCCACTTAATATAGTTTGGAGGAGACAGAAGGAAGCTAGGTAGGTAGAGGCGGGACCATGGGAGGAGGAAGTAAAACCAGGGAACCCAACTAGGTGGGTTTACTAAGACAACCCAAATGGGTGGGAGTGGGGAGGAGGGGGAAGAAGGGGGAGAAGGATGTGTGCCCAAGAAGTGACCTTTAAACTGTATGATATTGCTAAGACAGGCAGCGTGCAGATAATCAATCACAAGGCAGTGAGACATCTAAGCCAATCCCAAGGATGTTACTAAGGCAGAATTCTTTGAAAAGACCAATAAGGAGCTACCAAGGCTGTATCCACCCCCTAGATCAGCGGTTCTCAACCTGTGGGTCACAACCCCTTTGGGGGTCAAACGACCCTTTCACAGTGGTCACCTAAGACCATCAGAAAACACATATATAATTACATATTGTTTTTGTGATTAATCACTATGCTTTAATTATGTTCAATTTGTAACAATGAAAATACATCCTGCATATCAGATATTGACATTACGATTCATAACAGTAGCAAAATTACAGTTATGCAGTAGCAAAGAAAATAATTTTATGGTTGGGGGTCACCACAACATAAGGAACTGTATTAAAGGGTCGAGGCTTTAGGAAGGTTGAGAACCACTGCTCTAGATTAAAAAAACACGGCTTCCTCTTGCCCTCTCACCTGCAGGCAATGGGTTCCTAATGTCCCTGTGGCCATGTGGGACTTACACATGGACTAATAGACTTTAACTCCCAACTGTAACATGGAAAGGAAACTCCGGACACTGGCCTGCCCCTGGAACTCCAGCTGCACCTTTTCCAGGATTAGCTTCTCTCAATAAACTTTGCTTCCGTTAACCGTTTTTGTTGGTGAATCTGTTCTTCAGTTTTGGGAGACAACTGACTGGGACTCAATACCCCACATTTTGGTTTCAGTTTACCAGACAAAACCATTGTCAAAAAGTTAAAACTATGACTCTCATATGAATATTGCATGAGTCTGTGTTAAAAACGTATCAAACTGATTGAGTTTAACTGTTAAAATAGTTGAACTGATTAAAATGAAAATAAGAGAAACGTATTCTACTAGGAGAGAATTTTAAAATAAATTTGTTGAATTAGAGAAAAATACTGATTAATGTCTTAGAGCAGGGGTCCTCAAACTACGGCCCGCGGGCCACATGCGGCCTGCCGAAAACATTTGTTTTTTTACTTCAAAATAAGATATGTGCCCTGTGCATAGGAATTTGTTCATAGTTTTTTTTAAAACTATAGTCCAGCCATCCAATGGTCTGAGGGACAGTGAACTGGCCCCCTGTTTAAAAAGTTTGAGGACCCCTGTCTTAGAGGGTAATAAAATGTTAAACTTTGGGATGATCTTTTCTACTGAGCAACAATTTTCACATCTCTCCCTGAAAAAGTTCACAAGTTAACATGTACTGCCCAGTGTCTGAAGCTTTAGTCAATATTTATGTTAACGTAAAAACATTCAAACCTGTAAAGAATTTTTGTGAGTTTATTTGAGCCAAACTGTCAACAATTGCCGGGAAGCAATATCTCAACAGATTGGGATAATGCTCCAGAGAATGTCAATTTTTTCATCTATTTTTATACATTGCAATCAAAGGAGGGGATGTAGGTGGGTTACATGAAATCCATTGGTGACAGATTAGAGAGGTGGGAGAAAGAAAAGCAGGGAAACCCCTGCTATTGGATAAAAAGTAAAATGATAGAAATATTTAGGTGGGTGCAGGATAGTTAACAGTCAACAATTAACATATTCTACACTAATAAAAGAGAAATATGTAAATTGGTCATCACTCCACTACGCCCACCAGCCAATCAGGATGAGTTTGCAAATCAACGCAACAAAGATGGTGGGTTAATTTGCATATGCAGGCGCAGAGCGAAGACTGAAGGCTCTGGCCCGAGCGAAAACTGAAGACAACTGAAGACTGAAGACTGAAGAGGCTTGGCTTCTCCACTGTGGCCAGACCAAAGGCCTGGGTCCCAGGTGCTGGAGGAAAACTGGTGCCGGCAGCCAGGGGAAGAAAGGCCTATTGCTCAAATCTTCCCTGCAACGGGCCTCTAGTAACAATAATAATGAAAGGAATTTGTGGTATCTGCCCTGGCCCCCAGGCACATTAGGTTGTGCCCCAAGGGAAAAAGGGAAGTTACAAGTTACCCAGACATTTCAAGGATATGTTATCATAGATTCAAAAAGACATATAGGCTCAATTAAGGTAAAGGTTGACCTTGTCAGTGAAGATACCAGCCTAGGACATAACTACCCACCATAACTGCTTTTAGTTAAAGTTTAATTTCAAACCATCTTATGTGGTTACTTTAGGTCTTTGAGTTTGTAAGACTGCCATGCAGGCCTTCCCTGAGCTTCTCAGGTTGGCATGTGGCCCCTTTAGTCTACACAATTAATAGCAAAGTCAAACACAGTTATACTTCCTAGTAATATGTGGGTGATCCTGTTTTTTTAAAAAGCCTCCGTTTCACATTAAAAGAACATGCCTCCCACCTTGGCCAGTGTTGCTAAGTGGTTAGAACATCATGGGTTCAATTTTCAGTTAAGGGCAGGTAACTGGGTTGCAGGTTTGATCCCCAGCCCGGCCAGGTGGGTGTGGGAGGCAGCCAATTGATGTGTCTCTTGAACATAGCTATTTCTCTCTCCCCCTCCTTCCCTCCCTCCCTCCTTTCCACTCTCTCTAAAAATCAATGGAGAAAATATCCTCAAGTGAGGATTAACAACCAAAACAGAACATGCCTCCCACCTTTTCACTTTATTGCCAAGCTTTAAATAACATTGATAATAAACTTCAGGTTTATTCAGGGCCTGTGATAAGCTGGATAATGCCCTTGTCCCTGAAGGTGTGTGTGCCTGACCTGTCCCCCCAAACCTGCAGATATGTTATCTTACATGGCAAAAGGAACTCGAAGGTGTGATTAAATGAAGGACTTTGAGAAGGGAAGATCATTGTGGATTATCTGGTTGGGCCCAATGCCATCATGAAGATCTTAATAAGAGGGAAGCAAGAGGATAAAGGCAGAAAGGAGATGCCAGGACAGAGGCCAAGGTTGGAAGATAAAAGAAGGGGCCATGGGTCAAGGAAGGCATGCAGTCTCTAGAAACTGGAAAAGGCATGGCGTTGGATTCTTCCCCAGACCTTCAGGAGCAAAGCATCCGACCAACCCACTTTGGACTTCTGATCCCCAGAACTGTAAGAGAATACATTTTTACTGTTTTAAGCCTCTAAGTTCATGATAATTTGTCGCAGCAGCCATAGGAAACTAATACATGTCTCATAAGGACCCTGTAGCATCAAAAGTATGAGACATAGTAGAGAAGTGGTAAATTCTGAAATTCCAAACTGTTTCCACATGTAGAATATAGAATATATTCCAGAATATAGAAAAGCCACTTAAAATTTAAATGTAGTTAACTCTAAAAAAATGTTTACCGATTTGAACGGCTGGTCAAAATTAAACAAACAAATGGAAAAACCCACCTTGCTGAGTTTGCAAGATTAAAGAAGAAAACCAAAATAGATTTCATTAGGCTCAACAACAGTATGACTGCAAAACGAATGCAGTCACTCTTAAACTCAATAAATGTGACATAAGTTTGTGATCCTTTTAACTGGCTCTATAAACTTGGTGCTATAAAATCATTCCCTATTTTCTATTATGTCTATGTTGCCATTAGCCTAAGTTTATTGTTTGAATCTCTCCCTGATACTGATTTCTAAAGTGATTAAATTCCAAAACCTTATCAAAGTTATCTGTTGTTTTTTTGTTGTTGTTTAAATTTCATATTCCCCAGCCACCCCCAGAAGTCTCTTAACTGCAGATCTGGTCAGCAAGGTTTGGGAACCAGTGGTCTGCCCTTGTCACTGCCCTCAGCAGAAGCCTTCAAAGTGTTCCATTGCAAACTGCTCACTTAAGGCAGTACACTGCATGGACTGGACCCTCCTGCCACTCCCGCCCATCCTAGCCTCCTGGCTGCACACTCTGGGCTCGCTCCCACTGCAGCTCTCTGTCAGGAGGCCGCACCCTGCCCCTCTGTCCACAGCCCAGGAAGCAGCCACTCATCCTTCAGACCCAGGCGTGGACATGGCCTTCCTTGGAAGCCTTCACTGCACTCCTAGGGCTGAGTTAGAGATCCTGCAGCACTTCAGAGCGCCTCCCTCTTCTCCATTACAGTTTATGCTGCTGTTGACCATAAGGCCGCTGGAAGTGGGGGACAGTGTCTACTTACTTCAGCATCTGTACTTCTTTCACTGCTAATTGTTCACAGTCCGGGACGTGGTTCCTCTGCAACACTTTGGGCAGCACTGCAGAGTACTGGGGGCTCCAAACCACTCCCAAACCAGCCCGTCCTACCGACTCCCCACCACAAACACACCTTGGAATGCCTATGAGCTCGAGAGAGAAAATTATGAAATGAATTCTCTTAGGACATAAGAATTTGAGGGCCACATGCTTAAAATACAGATCTCAAGCATCTCCTGTGGAAAGCTGGATTTGGAAATTATAAATGGGAGTTCTATATTTTTCATGGGTGACCCAAATTAATTATTTGATCTGTCAAGTATAAGAAATACCCGCACACAGGAAAATTTGTGCACTAAAAGCATAGCAGCTCGGCTCTAGAAAACCCCTCTCAAAGCACAGGCTACAAGAAGCAAGAAGACCATTTCTGATGATCAGAGAGAGAATGAGGGAGGTTTTGGTCTGGCATGGATCAGATGAGGGCAGAATGGAGGGTGGAGTTTGGCAGTAGCATTGGGAAGAAGGCAGAGAGGTGGACACCAGGGCAATATGTAATTATATATGTGTTTTCCAATGGTCTTAGGCGACCCCTGTGAAAGGGTCGTTCGACCGCCAAAGGGGCCGCGACCCACAGGCTGAGAACCGCTGAACTATGGGTACCTGTATTAGGCGTTCTATAAACAGCATCTCAGTCCATCTCTTCAAGAAGACGGTAGGTGTTATCCCCATGCTACTGGAGAGGAAACCGAGGCTCAGAGACATTCTGTATCTTGCATTCTGTCACATAATCTGCCTCCTGGAATCACTCACTTTCAAAATCTTGTCACATAGAAACTCGGGGACGAGGGTGGGATTTTTATATTTCCCAGAGTTTTCTAACGTGTGCCTCCGGTAACTGTTTTCTCCTGCACTCAGATACCAGGTCTGGTTCTAGTGTGCATCTCAAATAACAGTTCCACCAACCCATCTGGCCGGGGCTCTTTCCAGCCTTCATTAACTCTAATTTCATTATCACCTGTTCTGGTGTGACCCTGCCTTCCACACACACTCCTCTCCTTTCTCCTGGGAAATGAATGTCTGTCTCCGCATCAGTCCTCTAGCGGCCTCTGTGAGCCCCGAGGCAAAGCTCTCATTTGTATGTGAGCACTGTCCATCTCTCCTGCCCTCGCCAGCCACCTCCTGAGGCTCTGACTCTTTGGTCATCTCTGGCTGCAGATGAGACCGAGGGGGATCCCCTCCCCCCCAGCGTGTGTGTGTGTGTGTGTGTGTGTGTGTGTGTGAGTGTATCACACAGAGAATTCTTATTTCCTTTGTAACTTGTATTTCTGCATTTTATTTAAATCTCCTCTTACCCTTTTAATTTCATTTTGTGAATTCTCACATCAGTATCTAATATAGCTCATGTATCCTTGGGGAGAAATAATTTTCTAGTTTGGTAACAAATTAGGTGTTGCTTGGCAGCATTATATGATTTGCTCAGAGAGGCTGTTTCAACAATGCCAATGGAATATACGTTGAAAAGCTCAGAAGTCATACTAAATGGATAAAATATCCAAAGACAAGAAAGGAAAAAACCCTGCTTCTCTTTCCTTTCTCCTTCTTCCCCACGTACCCCCTTCCCCGCTCGCCCCCCCTCCCTCACCACCAGCCTCTGCAGCAGGAATGTCCTCTGATTCGAGGCCAGATAACACAGCCAGGCAGTAATGCTTATTCCAATGAGCTTGTGCTAAATCTCTCTATTCCCAAGCTTCTCTCTTCACACAAACATACCTCAAGCTAAAAACATACCTCAAGCAGCGGGACTGAAGTGTGTGAAGTCAGGTAGGTGTATGTGTATTTCTGTAATTTCCATTCTCTTTGTGATCTAATAGCATTTTCATAAACTTGCATTTCTAACTACCACTAAACTTAACCCCAGGTGATATATTAGCTTATGTTCCATTGAGTCTCCATTATCCATTGCTTTTTTACTTTTGTATTTTCCCCCTAAGAAAGAAATGTTCTTATGACCATGGACTCTTTCTCTTTAGATTTAGTGGGCAAAAGAGGCATTATGAAGGCAAACCAGGAGAAAAAAAGGATAAATAGCATTATTGATTTCAAAAAACAAACAAATAAATAGAAGACTGTGCTACTTTGGTCAAGATAGAAGGCAAAAATAAGTTCCATGTATCAAATGAGTGACATTGTAGCTATTTGGCCAAAGAAATGGCTAAAAAAAAAAAAAGGTTGAATTTCTCTAAGAAAAGTGATGTCTGATAACATTTTTCCCTCTGACTCATCCTAAGATGTTATTTCCCCCCGAGGCCTGGATTGGACTCTTTGAAGGACACGTGCCTGTTATTGATATTGAATTCAGCCTCAGTGCACTATTTTTAAAACGGCCACAGTTCTAGCTGTAGCCCAGTATGTGTACAGCCTTCAGATAAGCAATGGACCGTGAAATAATAGTACACGGCTTTTAATATATACCCTCTGGTTATGGGTGTGCATACTAAACATACAGTATTTAAAAATATATGTGTGTACATATAAACACACAAACCTGGCAAGTTAAGGCTCTCTATACAGAAATGGACTGGCAGCTGCTTGAAATTTCCCCTCTACGCTCCCGAAGGTCTCAGGTGTAGGATTCATGAGCCAATGTCTCAGCTAGAACAGGTGTCTATCGCTGGGTAAATAGCAATTAGGCCCAAATTTCAGACTTTTTTTTTTTCAAATCCCTTTCGGAGGAAAAGCCCAGGAATAAATAGTTGCTGTAACGGCCAGGGGTATTGTGTAGCATTATAGCCTCCAGCTGGTCTATTACATACTATAGACAGGCAAAGAATACGAGCACCTGACAGATGTGTTCTGTTAGCTTCATTAGGAAAGAAACAAAGAAACTCCTCAATTAATAGCTGCGGAGCCAAATGGGGGTGGGGGGAGCTTGAGGGGAGAGGAATCATAGCCTGTTATTTAAACAGAGTCAGGGAGCCTTTCACTACTGGCTTAATATGATTCATTAATAAAAACAGCTTTTTGAATGCCCAGTTTAAGTCAAAGGAAATCACCAGCAGTTTTTTTCCCCCAGCAAAGGAAGGGCAAAATGACAAATTGCTGCTGTTAAATTCATTTCATGTGGGGATGGCCTTTCTCAAAGATCCCTTAAACTGTGAGGCTGGGTGTTTGTCACAATAAGTGGCAGAACAGTTCTCAAAAATCAACTGTGGCACATCAGGGCCTCAGATGAATGGCCAGCAGTGGCCATCCAATGATTTTCTATATCCAGACCAGGAAGCAGTTAGTGCTGGTTAAATGAATGAGGATTTTTAAAGTAATGAAATGCAGCTCTACCCTGATGGAAGAAAAATCTGTCCACAACGTCACTTTTAATTTATTTTTCTTCTTGGAATGGTTTGAAATATGGGGGGAGCTCTGCAACTGTGGGTTTTGTTTCTTGTAAGCAGAAGTCTGGTGATTTCTTCTTTTATACTTCCTTCGCTAAAGATATACAGTAAACCTAGGTACAGGATAGTATACAACTGTGAAAGGGTGAGCTGTATACTGTGTGAGCAGTATACAAATTCTGAATGAAAATTATTTTCCCATGTGTCAGAATCTGCAGTAATAACTCAGCTTTTATAAGAATAATTCTCCACTTATGACTTTGTTGTGATATTTTAAAGAAGAACACTGCTTGCTACGAGGAGGCTCATGTAGAAAGTCTGACCCAATTACTCGGCTTAAGGAGAGAAGAATGAATTCCCAATTCTCCCTACATGCCCATCACCATCGCTCAATTTACATAGCACAGAGTAAGAGGACTTAGAGACAAGAATCTAGAGAATTTGGGGAAAATTCTGGAGGACTTTCCAGGTAATTCAGGCATAATCAAGGGTAAATTATTGTGAATGTATTAACTGGGATACTTTATTTTATATGCTAAGAATTTGTGGAGAGGAGGATTATAACTACCAAGACACAGTTCATTGGAAAATGGCCATCGGGCCCTGTAGTAACCTAGGCCAGCAAGGATGTGCTCCAACATCAGAACTGAACGCTCATCTGTCTAATTGGGGTGTTGTCCCGCCAAAGAAATAGAAATCAAAACATAAATGGCCATGGCCAAATATGATGGGCCAGAGTCTTTGTGATGGAAATGTAATTGTAAATCTTTATGGCCAACTCACGCTGCGATGTCTTGATGCTCTTCAATTTTTAAAATACACTCTTGGCTTCTATCTGTCTTTTTCCCCTCAAATAATAGCTGCAGAACAAGCAGGGCTAATATCTACCCCCAAATGGACAGGGAATAAAAAGGAAAAACTGCAGCTTTCCTGGAAGCAAAGGCATCTTTACCCCAAAGTCTCCTTTTACACTAATAATATTCCACATTTGACATCAAAGAATTGAAAACATGGAGGAAAAGGATCAGAATGTGAAACTGTTATGTTCAGGCTTCAAGCCATTATGGGTCTTAATTTTTAGAAACTAGTAATAGTTCCAGTGGTCCGTTTACCATTCATTGTGACTTACAGTTTCTCCTCAGAAACTCATAAAAAAAATCTTTGGTATCATTGGTTGGCAGCTCTTCGTGGAACATAGTCTTTCCAACCTAAAATCAGTTTACATGAAGGTGTAAGAAATGTACAAAATCCTCACCCCAAGATGAGGTCAAAATCACAAAAACAATCACTTAGGACAAACCGACAAATTATAATCTCAGCCTGTGAGTTTTAAGCATAAAACACAGTGTATTTCAGCTCATTCAGAAAAACGCACTTTGGGTTTTTATTATTTATTTTTCTTTCTCACTTCAATGTCACGTGTCACTTTCCCCTGTTGGAGATACATATATACATAAAATTATTGACAGTATTACAGATGTCTCCCATTTCTCCCCTTCCCTCCCCTCCTCCCAGCCCCTATCCACCCCCAGGTCCTCTCCACCCTATTGTCTATGTCCATGGCTATGCATATAAGAATGTAAGTTCTTTGGTTTATCTCTCCTCATCCCCCCACCCCCATATCGAGATATGTCAGTCTGTTCCATGCCTCCATGCTTCGGTCTTATTTCTACCTCACTTCCAAGTTCACCATATTCTGATATGTCTGCCTCATAAATGAGATTCCCTCTCTGCTTTCCCCATCATTCACCCCATCATTCAGTTCCACCTCATTTCTCACTTGAACTATTGAAAAATCCTTTTAGTTGGTTTCTTTGCTCCCTGTATTAGTCCCTTCAAACCAGGCTTCACTCACCTGGCAGAAGGAGCTTTCTCAAATGAGAACCACATCAATTACCCCTCAGTCCAAAGCATCCCATGGCTCCTGTCACTTGGAAATGAATTCTGAAGTCTTCATGATATAAAATGACCACTGGCTTTCTCCTGCCACCCCCAGGATTATTAGTTAGAGTGGCTTTTCTGGAGATTTTTTTAGAATGTCTCTTACCTACATGATCATAACTGTGATGTTAGCTGTAGATTATTTGTAGCTGCCCTTTATAAGGCTGAGGAAATTAGCTTCTGTTTCACCTTACTGAGAGGCAGTTTTTATCATGAACAGGTGCCTCACTGAAGTTACTCTAAGTACTTAGTGCTAATTACAAAGAACCCATATTGTCCCTGGCCAGTGTTTCTCAGTGGCTACAGTGTCAGACCTAAGTGTTGAGGGTTCTATTTCCACTCCAGGGCATGTACCTGGGTTGCAGGTTCAATCCTCACCCCCGTCAGGGTGCATGCAGGAGGCAACCAATCCACGTGTCTCTGTCACATCGATGTTTCTCTCTGCCTCTCCTCCTCCCTTCTACTCGCTCTAAAAATCAATGGAAAAATATCCTCGGGTGAGGATTAACAACAGCAACAAAATGACCCATATTGCACTTACCATTTATATATATTAAATAAATAAATGTATATCTCTTTTGATGTGTATGTCATGTGTGATATTCTTGGTCGGTTTCTATACTGATTTAATATTTCTGTCTTACTGTCCTTACTTCCCGTACACTATTCACCTGACACCATCTCTCTCACACCGTAAGGTCCTTACAGCCAAGTGTGGTGTCTATGCAGTTCTCCTTGCTCAGTCCACTTATATGTAGGTTCCATGACTTCATTTATTTTATTAAAGCAGAGAATGGAAAAGTATAGGATTTCTGGTTTGATTTCTCTTTCTCCAGAATTAATGTTTGAACAGAAAATTTAAAAATAGAGACTAATCTCAGGCAGAAAATGTCTTGCTTATTGAAATGTGTATGTGTGGCCAACTATGTTATTTTGAATTTGCTGCAAAGAATATTGAGATAGCCTAATTGGGACCATAAGCTGAGAAAGACTTTTCATACTGTTTTCCTATTAGTGTTGAGGAAGAGCCACATTCTTGTAGATTTCCTTCCATTTGGAAATCATTCATTTTTCTTTGGCTGTTCACAGATTCCTGGGGCCAGATTCAGTTAGGTCTGTCACAGGCAGACTCAGACACAGGCAAGCAGGAAAAGTGTTTAGAGCAGTGAAGTCTGGGTACATTCTGCCGCTTACTACACCATCTCCTGTTGTCTCCAATGGCTCCTCATATAACTGTTTCTCCCATCTGTCTAGAAGCCTGCTGGTCTTAAGGTTCCACTTTCATGCCCACAACTCTTTCCTTTCTCTCCAAACCTTGAAACTTCACAATGAAATTGTATTGGCATTTGGATTTTTAAAGAAAAAGCAAACTTACAATCATTTTCATCATGTTTGAAGTTTGTATTTGTGATCCTTTCTTCCATTATACCCTTTTGTTCCCCTGACTGAAGTCACAAAGTGAAGGAAATAATGGACTTTTGGGGTACAGCATAGAAACCTTTTGGTTGGCAAAAATTTCGAAAGAAACATAAATAGCCCTAGCTGGTTTGGTTCAGTGGATAGAGCGTCGGCCTGTGGACTGAAGGGTCCCGGGTTTGGTTCTGGTCAGGGGCACATGCCTGGGTTGCAAGCTTGATCCCCAGTAGGAGGCAGCTCATCAATGATTCTCTCTCATCATTTATGTTTCTATCTCTCCCTCTCCCTTCCTCTCTGAAATCAATATATATATAAATTTTAAAAATAAAAAGAAACATAAATAATAATACTAGAATCTTCTCTTAAGGGATGACCATAAGAGGAAAGACACATCCATGGGAAAAAGAATAAATACAACTTTGAAAATTTAAAGCAAATTCCATACAAAAGGTAAAAGACATGGTAGAGAAATATTCACAAGCATGACCGAGTACTTACCTTTACATTTAGATAGATAAGAAAATATGAGGGTCCTAATAGCCAATGGGCACAGGGTATGAACAAATAATTCACAACGGAAGAAAGCATTCAACCACAGTAATAAGGAAATGTAAATTAATACAGCAAAGTACAATTTTTCACTTTTGCAAAATTTTTTTAGTAATACCACTCAGTGTTAAGGGGTTGAAGTGAAGTTGAGAACTGAGACTCTCACATTACTGGTGCTGTATAAGTTGACCCAATTCTATAGGAAATCAGTTTGGCAATGTTTCAATAGTCTTAACAGTGTTTAGATTCATTTATCCTGAAATTCCTGTATGGAAAATAATTGGAAATTAAATAAAATTTTGAAAATATGTGAATACATTTATCTCAATGTGAATGTCAACGGCAAAGCATTGAAAATATCCTAGGTGATCCTGGCTGGTGTGGCTCAGTTGGTTGGGTGTCGTACCATGCACCCAATGTTGCTAGTTCCATTTCCAGTTAGGGCACATACCCGGGTTGGGGCTCAATCCCCGGTAGGGGGCATGAAAGAGACAGAAATCAATGTTTTGCTCTCACATGGATGTTTACCCTCCTCTCTATTCCTCTCCCTTCCTCTCTCTAATAATCAATTAAAATATGTTTAAAAGAAAATATCCTAGGTGTTTATAACACACACACACACACACAAATGGAATATGTAACCAATAAAAATTGTATATGCCAAAAATTGTTAATAATATAAGGAAATACTAATGGCATTATAATCTGAGAAAGAAAAATAGAATACAGTATTGTAATTGTTTCACTCTCATTGAAAAGCTGGATGCATTTAGAAAAGACACTTTCCTGCTTTAAATACTCATAGTTAGTTAATATCTAATACAGTAAAATGTGAATAGACAAATATTAAGAGGGGTGAGATGACGTATAATAATCTTTTTCTTTCAATATTTTGTATTTTATTTTTATGAAAATATGTTACTTATGCAATTGGGAAAAGTAGGTTTAAAAACTTGAAAAGCTGAAACTTCCTCCTTTTTCTGTGATAAATGAAATCTATCTAAATATTAATCCTGAGGAGAGAAATTATTTGTGACCAATATGTCAGGCTCTATGCTAAGCAATTGGTTCTAGATCATTTAACCCTAATGATAATCTTGAAAAATAGATATTCAACCCTTTTTTATGTATGAAGAATCTGAAACTCAAAAACTGTAAACATCTTGCCCAAGGTCATATAACTAGCAAGTACTAGAAATGGTCATGAACATCAGATTATTTCCATGTTGGTAGCAATGGCCTGCCTTCCAGGCTAAATCATTTATTAAGAAGAAAAATAAATTATGAACTTAATTATTTAAGGAATGAGTTTTAAATGAACTTTTAATTTGAGCTTTTGCATGGCCTCTGTTTGTTTTAGAGACTTAAAGAGCAGGAAGGGACTTTCAGAAATGTCTTTGCTAAAATCAGCCAACATTATTTTAGCTTTCAAACGAGAGCAAAACAATGAGTGCTCTGTGGGAATAGTTATCAGTTTTCAACCATATTTTATTTCTACATGCCTCGTCTGGCCATACCACCTCCGGTTGCACAATATTTTCTTCACTCATAAAGTAACAAAGGCCCTCAGAATGTTTCCTACAGACCTCAGCTGCAGTACTAGTAGTATATGTGATTGGTCAAATAGCTGTCTTCAGGTCTGTGTTAAATGACTGTTTCTTCCTGAACTTCTCACACCCGGTCATAGGAAACAACTCGTGAACGCAGGGTCGCCTGGGAAGTGCGAGGAAACTTTGCTCTTGTGTGCATGTTGTTTTGGTTCCTTCCTGATTGCTTTCACGCCTCACTGACTAGAAGCCTTTTGAAGCATCTTCCTCACTTTTAACCTTATGAGTGAGTAAAACAATGTTCAGCCCCTCATCGCATGTTTAGAATTGTTTCCAGGTACGTCACAGGCTTGACCCAGAAGCTGGAATCTCCATAATGCCCAAAAGAAGCCCCCCACTTTCTCTTCTACCCTCGTTCTTAAAAATTAGAGGAAAACTTACCCAGCCAGCATGGCTCAGTGGTTGAGGTCTACCTATGAACCAGGAGGTCGCGGTTCAATTCTCAGTCAGGGCATACTCCCAGGTTGTGGGCTTGATCCCCAGTGAGGGACGTGCAGGAGGCAGCTGATAAATGATTCTCTCTCATCGCCCTCTTTCCCTCTCTCTCTCTCTCTTCCTCTTTCTTCCTCTCTGAAATCAATGTATATTTTTAAATTACAGGAACACTGTTCATTCCTCCCTACTCACGTATATTCCCTTGACAATGGGGACAAAAAGATTATAGCTGAACTCCTGTACCCTTTTTATGTTTATGGGCAAGCTCTTGCAATAAAGGAATTAATGCAACTGAAAAAGTCTGTTTTAATCTCTGTGCATGTATTTTACTTAAAAAAAATATTTTCCTCTTTCATCTTTGCTTCACACACTACTACAAATTATGCTGGTTCTATTCCTGTGCATTAGGCTAGCGTGCTGCTATGTCTCAGCTCTCTGTGTGGGTTCTGGCATCAAAGCCTTGGGCCAATTTTATTTCATTTGTATTTGCTGTCAGAACAATGTCTTTATTCTAAAATGCCCTTCGCCAATCACCTCTCAGGTGGTTTGATAGAAGCAGCATGCGGTAGAAAAATAATATCTTTTTTAAAAACCCATGTTCTTTCTTTTATAGTTTACCCTGCAAATATTGTATGCATAGCACACTTAGCTAAACAGCGTCCTGAGTTCCATTTTTAAAACAAGATGTACCTTTCATTTTAAATCTCCCTGAGATAACTGATCTGGTTTCCTTCTAACTAAGGGTTTTGTTTTGTTTTGAAGGGAAGTATTCAAATTACTGCTCAGCGGTAAACATTTTTTCATATCATCTCGCCTAACCACACTGTGTAATTGTGGGCATTTGCAGGAAAATGCGGTTCCTTTAGCTCTTTAGCGCGCACATTGTAGAAAGCGAAAGGGAGGGAGAAGAAGAGGTTATGGGAAGTCGCAGCAAGCTGGCAGGTAGTGGGCAGGGATCGATCCGGTTTGTCGCATTAAGGATTGTAGAGAATCCATCTCAGAGTGGCACTGATGATTCGGGGTATTATGTTCAGTTCAGAATAAGGCAAACGGCGGTGGCAAGCCCAGAAGTAAACAGGGAATTCAAACCCAGAGAATGCTGGGAGGTAGGGAGGCAAGACCCAGCATAGCAGCCAGTTCTGAATGGTTCTGCTTGGGGAGGAGGTAGGCTCTCCTTCCCCCTCGTCATTTCTTTCTGACGCAATGCCAGCCACCCTCAGGTATGTTCAACCTGTCAGTGCCTGGCCGTTTGCAGGCCTCAGTCAACTGGATGCGGAGGAGAGTAAATGGTTGTGTGTGCTCGTGTCTGTGCTGGCTGAGGGGAGGAAAGCTTCCACAGGCTCACAAGTTCCTGTGCCATTCCTAAAGAAGGCCCTGACGTGAGCCCAGCGAACACAGCCACCTCACGCATGCCATTGTGCCAGCTTCCTCGGGAACAACTGTAGCTTACTTACCCCATCAGCTCTAAGGAGGGTGTATCCTCGCACCCCCACCACCTCCTTTGACCCTCTCTGCCTCCTGTGTAACTGCTAGGTGACAGTTTGGCTGTCCTTCATTGCACGTATCCTAATTAGCAGGTATATATTTATTTGTGTATTATTTATTTAGGTTCTGGCTTTTTCCCTGGGCGGTAAGCCCCATGAAGCACATCTCATTCACCACTGTGCTCCCACTGCTAAGCACAGTATCTGCACACAGTGGGCCCTCAGGAACTAAAAGGGGATCGAATGAATTAATGTTGGGATGGATAAGTGCATGAGTTAACACAATAAGTTTCCAGGAAATAGGATTTAGAGTTTCTATCTCATAGATCTGGTCAGATCATGTAATGAAGTTATTTTGTCACATTGCTTCGATACTGAGATTTTTTTCACCTATTTTAACATCTCCCAAATGACATGAATCTTTATGGACTCTGCAAATTATAATCAGCAGAGTTGGGTTATTTTTATTTCTTAATGGTGCATAATATAATGGTGCATTTTATAGTCCTTGGTGTCTTAAAGAATTGTACAGGCTTGCCTCATTTTATTGCACTTCACTGGTGTTATGTTTTTTACAAACTGGAGGCAAGACCCTCCACCAGCAAAAACATTACAACTTGCTTTTTATTATGATACTCTCTTTATTCCTGTGGTCAGGAGCAAAACCCAAACTATCTCCCAGGCATGCCTGTAGTCACAAACCATAGCCAGGGTACAGGCAAATAGAACACTCGTATGGGTGTCGTCACTCCCAAGCTTCTCAGGTTTCCTTCAGACTGGGGCTGGGCTTATCAAACCTCACATCAGAATCAACTTGTTCAATATACATGTTTCTGGGATCAACCCCAGATATTCTAATTCAGCAAAGCCCAGAAATGTTCACTTTTAAAGACTTCCAATATTTGTGACTGAGGTAATCCTCTGCTCCCACTTTGATTAAAAAAAAAAAAAGTTTTCAAATGCTTTTCAATCCCTAGCAAAGTAACTGGAAAGATTTCACCAATTCTTTCCAAATCACTGAAGGTCTAATCTTCAAAATAGAACTAACCAGTGATAAATAGGTCCCCATTCCTGAGGTCATTTGTTTCTGTTCCTGTGGGAAGACACATTTAGTAATTGCTGGGCACATCAACTGCCTATGCTTCAACTAGAAAATGCAACTCAATTCCAGATTGTCCTATGGCCAAATTCACATTAGAAAGTACTATAGTTGAACCACAATAACGTGTCCAGGAGGTAATATTTGAGTGAATTTTCAGAAGATGACTTGGCAATTCTCAGGCTGATAAAAGCTGAGAAGGAGGGTATTCTAAACAGGAGGAATACAGTATAATTAAAGTGGGTGATGTGGCTGTCACCTCAAATATCTTATTGAAGCAGAGAGTTAATTAATAATTATAAATAAAATTATTAATATGACCATCTTTTTGTAAAAGCTGGTATATATCTAATATCTAATGCTTTCCTCGTAACTATCCAGAAAAAGGAGAATAACATTTGTGTTGGGAGCCTCTACGATAGAACCCAATGATTCTCATCTAGTATTCATGCCTTTGTGTAATCAATGCCCTCTGAGTATGGGATGTTCCTAGTGGCTTACTTCTAATGAACAGAGAAGAGTAAAGTGATGGAATATTATGTCCAAGAGCAGGACACAAAAGGACTTGCTTTCAACTTGCACACATTCTCTTACTTTCTTGCTTGCTTGCTCTGGGAAGCCAGCTCCCCTTATCATGAGCAGTCCTATAAGGGATGTCCACATGCAAGGAATTGAGACAGACCTCCAGTGAACATCCTGCAAGAAATAGAATCCTTTCCAATAATCATGTGGCTGAGCTTGGAACAAGACCTTGCCTTACACCACCTAAGTCAAGCCTTCAAAGCTCTCTGATTGACATATTGACTACAAGCTTATTAGAGATTTTGAGTCAGAGGCATCCAGCTCAGTTGGACCCAGATTCCTGATCCATAGAATCTATGTGATATTTAATAACTATTTCTTCTTTAAGTTTCTAAGTTTGGGATAATGTGTTACATAATAGTAAATAAAAACACAGCACTCTTTTTCATTTGGTACTTCACACTCCATTATTATCTCACTATAACCCATAACATCCTTGATGGGCATTATCACCCTCATTTTACAGATCAGGAAACTGAGCTCATAGACTTTGTTACTTGCAAAGGTCATTTGGCTGAGATATGATACTACTGAGACTCAAACCTAAACTCCAGGCTCATTCTTCTCAACCATATTTGCCAGAGCATTAAGTTAAGAATCTAAGAACTGAGTCCTGACCCTGTCCTACCAATGTGATCTGTGTCACTCCATGAATCCATCTAATTATTAGATTCTTCATGGGTACAATGAGATGGTCATGTCATCAGGCAAGAATGTCCCTCTTAGCTTAAAATTTCTCCATTTTGTAAAAGGAAGACAAAACTATATAACTGAAGCTATTTTATGGATAAGGCATAATCAAGACAACTGTCTCTCAGTGTCAGACTCTGTCTACTATCCCTGTGCTAATCATAATGTGCTCCCCACCACCAACTCCAGGAGGAGTATAAGCCTTCAGTTTCCTGTCTTTCGGCTTCCTCTTGAAGCGCAGTACCCTGTCGTGACCTTCACAGATCCAGTGATGCCTGCTCTGAGGGCCATAAAAGCCAGGTGACATTTAGAAGGCCAATTTTTAATAGCAGTTTTTGTTCATCAAAGTATTGAGTTACCCATGTTCAGAAAATCATCATCTCATTTTTGTAAGTTATCTAATGATTTGGGGAGCCAGAGGCATCATCAATAGGAAATCAATAAAATATATATTGCTTGAGTACTCACTAAAAGAACTTCGCGTTACATGATGACTTAACAGTAAGTTATTGGAAATGTAACTACCTTTATTGTAAATGATTTTTTAAATCTACACACAAGAGGAGTGGAGGAGTAATGTACTGTGCCATTATGAACCTGTCAGTCACACAGGTATAAGACATCAGCTCCATCTGGAACAAAATTTCCTGCCACTCAGAAATCATGTTTAACATTAATCTGTTATTCTGATCTGTACTCACTAGATTTTTGATGGACAGATGAACTTATGAAATTTTTAATACAGTCATTTTCTAAAAAGCTGAAAGTTGGAGCTAAATTTACACTTTGGTGAGAATTAATTATCATTATCTAATGTCCATTTCCATTGTTCATTGTGCTCTTACCATCTTGCCATGATTAAATACTTAGTGAGACACTGCACAGATACTCAGAGTATAGACAGTCTGCTCAGAACTGTGGCGAAATAATTGCCAGTGGCATAATTAGGAGTAAGAAGTACAGTATGACACCATTTCAAATAAGTACTAAATTTATCTACTCACAGATGCAGTCAACAAATCATTTTAAACACTTGCTTTCCCACAGGCAGGATAAAGATAGATAAATAAATAAAAATCAGCAATGCTGTGTCCTGGGTACAGGATTAAAAAATCTATTTTTTATGGGATGACATCCTAAATTAAAATAAATAGTGAAGATTTAAAACACAAATGGGAGACCAAAGTGAGCTGATGAGCAAAAAAGAGAAGTAAAAGAATTTTTTTAAAAATCACAAGGAATATAATTGGTCTGAACTAGGAACAGTGTTATCAGCTTAAATAATAATAACCACAGAAGTGTCTCCACTATATACCCAAATGGACACTTTCTTTTGTTGAGCCCCCTCCCACCCTGGAACTGTAAGGACCAGTACAACCTGATAAGTTCTTAGATTGACGCTGCTTTCAATACTCAGAATGTTAAAATAACTCCTTCACAAGGATTATATACTATTTGTTCTCCCACATCACTAGGGGTCACCCACAAGTCAAGGACACCTTTTGAAACAATGCAACTACTTCATAAAGCACTTGCATATTTCACGATCTTTTAATAGCCTATCTTAGTATGGAACACACTTATAACTAAAAAGTCTTTCTTGTTATCTAAAATTCAAATTTAACTGTACATCTTCTGTTTTTATTTTCTAAATCTGACAACTCTACTCCTAAGTCCTGAGAGGCAGAAGGGAAGGTAGCAGTTAGTTGGTGCACAGCTGAGATCAGAATACAAATCTCAAGATAGCCCTAAGCACCTTTCAAAGAGTTGTAAACCCAGGAGGAAAGTCACATCTAACCTAGCCTGAGGAGCAAATCATTAAGCACAAAAGTGAATGTGTCAGGAGGAGTAGAATAGGGAATGTGTCTTCCCTAACTGGCCAGGAAATTTTTTTCAATTTTTAAAATAATTTGATTTTTTTTAATGTCTCTCCTAATTTCTGAAAGTGTCTCTCCAAAAGTCAGTCTCCCAAATCCACATTAGATTCTCTTCACCAAAACCTTGACCCTCATCTAGATCTGAATTCCTAAGCGAGGCCGGATAGAAGTCATCAGAATTCAAAGTACGCAAAGATATAGAAATATGTGTTAACATGTCAGGAGATTCAGCACCGCGGACAGTGGTTACTATTGCAGTAAAGGACGCACCTCCCGTCATTCTCACTGTTATTGAGTGCCCTGGCTTTGGAGATTTGCTTCTCTGTGCAACCAGCTGCGTGTTCTCTCAAGTTTCCAATCAGTTAATGGGTTAGCTCACCACAGTGGCAGATAAGGTTTTCAAACAGATGTTGACAACATTCAAGGAGCCTTCTATCACAACTATAGGCCCATCTTTTAGTTTTTCTTTTTCTCTCTCTAGACCTTTTCTCCCTTTTCAAATTTTCTTTCACTTATTTTTTTCTCTCTCTTTTTTAAAATATTTACTCCATTTGTTGTCATGTATCCTGTGTAGTCCTAATGAGGATCCTCATAACTAAAATAACATTGCACTTCAGTAATCAAGATGTCAAAGGAGAAAAGGCAAAACCATAGACGCAGACAATGGATTAGTGGTTGCCCGGGCCTGAGGGAGAAGGGTAAGGTTGGCTACAAAGGGGCCCAAGGAGGAGAGGGGTGGAACTGTTCTATAGCTTTATTGTAGTGGTGGCTGCACAATTGTATACATTCATCAAAACTCATAGGACTATATATTATATGGGATGAATTATGCTGCATGTAAGTTATACCGCAATAGACCTGATTGAAAAAGATGTCATAGAAAAGAGAAATATTTAACAACTAGCTTTTCAGTGTAAATGATGGTCAGTCTTGCCCACAGGACTGAAAAAACAGCTGAATCAATTATGTTTGCTCTGGAAACTTCATTTAAAGAGAGACATTTGCAACTAGAAATAATTCAGATGTTGATAACTAGGAGTAAAAGGCTAGACCTTTTGGTATGACTCTAGAAGGCAAAAATTGTGCCAATGAGTGAAAGTTTAAAAAAGGTAGAATTTCTTTATCCTAAAATGAAATGAGGTGTCTTTTTATCCCTGAGGGAAGATATTTAAATAATAGCTAGATAACATTCCATCAGAGATCATACTAAAGAGATTTGGTGTTAGATGGGAGATTGGATTAGATATTAACTAACATCCTTTCAACTCTAAAATTCTATGAAATTTACTCAAATTTATATGTATTTATCATGTTTCATTCTTAGTACAATGCATTGTTTTTCAAAAAGCATCTCTCTCTGGTAATCAGTTATGACTGCTTTCTCCTTAGACGACAAAAACATATTTATTATTCCAAATTAACTCCTCATTACATCAATAATTATTACTTTTATATAAGAAGGACAATATTTGCACTAACTTTATTCTTTAAAAGTACAGAACAAATTGTTCTGCGCATAATGATGTTCTATTAAGGACTTGTTTATTTGTTCCACAATTTCTACAGAAATACTGCTCAGCTAATATATTAGATTGTTCAAAAAAAATAGCCACTCTCTCCTCAAACCAAGAAAATTTCATTACACATGGAACTTAGTACGATTTGAAATCTTTAAAATGACATTTCTACAACCACTAGACTTATCTTTTACATTTTTTCTTCTGTGGAAAGTGAAGTCATTAGTGACCTCTTATTCGCATTCGAACCCAAAAGTCAAAAATTTTGGATGTTTAATATGTCCCAACGGATTTGGCATCCTTTGGTGCTGCTTTTTTACTTGAATAAAATTGTCAGTAGTAGGGATGTTAAGTTTCTGCCCTTTTAAGATTATAAAAAAATAAGATAAACTTTTCTTTAAGTCAACCACTCATTTCAAGTAAATAAATGGTAACTGCTTTAGTATTAAAAGTACTTGAATGACAAACAACATCTACAAGTTTCCTGCCAGTCATGAGTTTAGATTTTCACATTACAACATTCTAGAAAAATCACTGCCAGAATTTTCAAAAGCTTCTCCAGAGAATTCAGGCATATCTGAAGAAATTGGGCTTCGCTAAAGAAATCACAGGTCATGTAACTTTTGTCCTTATCTTCACGTGAGCTAACTATATGAATATTGGCTAAGTAACTTTTTTTTAACCAATCTATATGTTATTATTATATAAAAACAAAGTCTGGATTTCTTCCCTAATAATTAAATATTGTATATATCATATTCATAATGAAACCAGGCCACATTTTTTGTTAACAACTGCAATCACTCTACAGGGAAAATTCTAATTGTTAAGTAAAAATCTAAAAATAAATGTAACAGCAAGTAAAGTAACAAAACCAACTTGGTGCTGTGCATCAGATTATAAGATGCACTGCACCAAATTTCAACTTTGTTAGTTCTCCTTGCTTAAAGTGGAATTTCATAAACAGAATAGAGACAGAAGTCATTGAATATTGATGGAAAGAGGTAGGCTTTCTCACTCCTGTTATATAAATACATAATATGAAAATCTGTTAAGCAACAAGATGAGCAATATAAGCAGCAGCAAGACAAGTACAATTTTACCCCAGAGCCATGGCTCTCAAACATGACCTTGCATCAGGATTACCTACAAGGCATGTGGAAGGCTTGTCAAAGCAGATTGTTGAACCCACCACAGGAGTTTCTGATTCAGCAGGGCTGGGTGGGGCCCAAGAATCTGCATTTCTAACAAGCTCCCAGGTGATGCTGTTGCTGCTGGTCCGGCACCAAACTTGAAGAACCTCTGCCATAGAGAGAAGATATGGTTACCCCTACACCAGGGAGAGCACTTGTGCGAGAATCAGGACCTTCAATGCCAAAGGCAGGTTGAAGGGGAAGCTCCGGAGAAAGATGCCTGGGTTTACTAGTATAGTCCAGCTTCCAAGCATTAGTTTTTCCATCTATAAAATGGGTATGACTCCAATGTCATTCAATTATATTATTCATTTAAATTACTTGGCATATTTTCAAGAATCATTAGCTAGTATTATTAGCTGTATGTTTAAAAAAGACCCATAACATATAAGTTACAGTTTCCATAAAAAGAGAAAGTTGTATTAAACTTTGTAAAACACTATGGCTCTAAAGTTATTTTCCATTCTCCTTATTTAAAACAATTTAATATTAATACAATTTAACATCTGTTACGCTCTGCTAAGTGATTAGGGGCATGAAAAGGAGGGTGATACAAGTGCCCTGCTCTTGTCTGTGAGAGGCTCCAACCTGGTTAGAGAGAAAGACCATATACACATGAAGCAGTTAGACAATAATAATAATAGTACAGGAGAAAATGCCATAGTTCAGACACTTCAGGGAAAAAAACATAGCTCTCCGAACTTCAAAGAGGACATGTACCTTAAGCTTCATATGAAAGAATGTGTAGAGTAATAATAACAATAATTAGTTAATTAACTTTGTAAAGCTTCCAGGCCATCTATATGTTATCTCAGATCATCCTATTTTATAAGTGAGGAAAAAACAAGGCATAGAGATGTTAATTCATTTGATCAAAGTCACTCAGTTGATGTGGTCCCACCAAGACTTATGCTCAGCTCTTCAGATGTCTCATGCTCTTTCCATTATACTGTGGGGTAGAGGGCAATTTAACAAGTACATAGAGAGAAAAAATAACTATATGATAGTCAAGAAATGGTCAATATATACTGGTCATGAGATTTAATTTAGTGATAAATAGCCCACCAAATTAGTTACCACTGGAGCTGGGCAGATGGTAGTTATGGGAACTCCTGAAATACATTTTGAGGGCTTACCCTTTATTTTGTGATCAGTAGGTTGCTACTGAAAATTCATTATCTGGGTACAAGCCAGATTTAAAGAGAAGCAAAGTGATCTTCTTCATTCATGTATTTATTTATTCAACAATGATTTATTCGGCACCAAATAGATGCCAGGTGTTGTGCCACGTCCTGGGATCACAAAGTTGTAAAAGATATAGCCCTGCCCAGTCGTTGTGGCTCAGTGGTTGAGCATCGACCTGTGAACCAGGAGGTCACAGTTCAATTCCCAGGCCGTCGTGTGCCTGGGTTGTGGGCTCAATCCCCAGTAGGGGGAGTGCAGGAGGCATCAGATTAATGATTCTCTCTCATTGTTGATGTTTCTATCGCTCTCTCCCTCTCCTTTCCTCTCTGAAATCAATAAAAAAATATCTTTAAGAAAAACAAAAACACATGGCCCTGTCTTCAAGGAAATCTTTGTCTAGCTTGTGAGAGAAAAATGTACATCAAAAGTTACAATGCCATGTGATCATTTTAATAGTAAAAGGTAGAAATCAGTTTAGTGCTAACCTACATTTGACTGCCAAAATATTTATTTGTAGTGTTTTCTCTATTTAATTAGACTTAGCATTAAATCAGTTACCAATACGTATCTCTAATTCACATGAGAGAATTCCAAGCCACACTTTGGTATGAGTGAGTCCTGGGACAGTAGATATAATTTCTATTTGAAGAGGAAAGAAATTCCTCCAATAGAGCAATGGAAGGAATAAGAAGGACTGTTTATAATGAAGATTAAGCTGGATATTTAATCTGGATCTTAAAAGATGAGTAGAAACACATCCAGCAGGCTAAGAGGAAATGCATCCCAGGCGTTGCAAAGGCCTAGGGCCCTGAAATAGCCCACACTTTTAAGAGATTTGCAAGAAAGGTGATTTTGCTAGAGCTTAAAAAGCAAGACTGTTAATAACTGAGGGTCTGGACTTTAGTGATTGCAATGGAAATCCTATGTAATGAAAGTGTACTATGCAAATTGTCCCCGACCTGGAGTTCCTCAGGGAGTTTGACCAGGGGGTGGAGCCGGCCAGGGGAAGGGAGAGAGTATCCGGCTGGCAGCCAGCAGCCACTAGGGACCCTACCAGTGCACAAATTTCATGCACTGTGCCTTTAGTAGATTATAAATGACTAGAGGCCCAGTGCACTAATTCGTGCGGCTGGGGGGGGGAGGGGGGAGGAGGGACCACGGGAGGTTGGCTGGCCATAGGAGGTTGGATGTGGGAGCTTATTGACCACCAGAGGGCAGCTCCTGTGTTAAGTGTCTTCCCCCTGGTGGTCAGTACGTGTCATAGCGACCAGTTGTTCTGGTCGTTCTGGTTGTTTGGTCATAATGGTTGCTTAGGCTTTTATATAGATAGATAAGTGTGCTTTTTAGAGAATTTCAATGACATTATCTACATCAAATGCCTGAAACCCTCCCTGGCAGATCTTCTTAGACCCTTAATATATGTTACTTCCTTTCCCATACCTTTGCTTCATACCTACTCCTTTTTTTAAAGCTACAAATTGGTTTGAAAAAAAACATCTTTTTATTCACCAGTGTCACAACTCAGAATTGGCAGGTGTGACGTGACCTTTTAAAAACTTCTACTACTGTCTAAACCCTAGAATTCTCTCCCCTCAGGCGTACTTTTGGAAACCCTGGAATTTACTGCTCTGAATCCCAGATTGCTGGAGCACCCCGACAGGTTCATAATCTCTGGTGGTAAGTCCCAGGCATCTAGCAGAATAGAGTCTCCACAAATAAGTTAAACGCGTAGCTGGCTTTGAGAATCACAGTTGCAGCACCAGGAAATTATAAAAGATCTACAGTTGTGGAAGATTGCAACCACATTGGCAATTTTTTAAATGTTTGTTTATAGTCCTTTTTTATATTGAGATAAAAGTTATATTCTGTAAAATGCAGAATGCAAAGTTTTAAGTTCAGTAATTTTGGATTAGTTTTGAGAAATATAAATCCCATGTCACCCACACACCATAAAAATATGGACCAGCTCCATCACCCAAGAAAGGTCGTCCCTCATGCTGCTTCTTAGTGGATCCTACTCTGTCTAGACCAGTAATCAACCACTCTCTGACTTTTATCACTCATGATTAGTTTCACCTGTCTTATTACTTTGCATAAATGAGATCTATGTATGATTTTGTGTTTGGCTTCTTTCCCACAACATAATTTCTGTGAGTTATTCATGTTATTTAATGTATCTATAGTTCATTCTTTTTCATTGTTGAGGAGTTATACTCCATTATACAAATATACCACAATTTACTTATACATTCTCCCACTGATGAACATTCATTTTTGCTTATCTTGAGTAAATACTTTTGAGTGGATTTGGTGAGTCATAGTAGGTATAGGCTTAACTTCATAAGAAACTGCAAAACTTCTTGCTATTCACTTTTCACCTGTTTTGTGGACCTAACAACTTTTCCTCTGGCTAAATATTGCCTTACTAGTTATTGCTTCTTCCCAGGAATGAAACTGAGCAAAAATTGGGACCTTCCCACTAGTAGCTATGGGACTGCCATTTGCTGTAAATATATTTCGTGTATTTACACAAGAAATTTTTCTAGCCCCGTCCCTACGGTGCAGCACCCCAATGTTCAAAAATTGACCTTTACACTCTCGTTGGACAAAACCCTGTACCATAGCAGAGGACAGCATCCTTACAAAGTAAAACCTCTGGAGCTCAAGGAATTGAATTGGAACAAATGATATGTAGCTGGCCTGGAAAACAGCTTTAAAAAAAAAGATATCAAAGGCCTAGACTTCATTTCATTACCTTGACGTTCTACCCCCTAACCACACAGTTTTTTCCAATCTGCGCCAGAAATAGACTTTATTATATGATGTATGTTAGGGTCGGGGAGAGGGGAGCGAGAAGAGAACAGCTGTGGTAATAACAATTACTTCCTTCCAAGACATGCTCGTTCGGTAACAGTGACAAAACTCTAGCACTTTATCATAATTCCCCCTTTCCAGCGAGTGGACACATTACCTGAGTTTTATTTCCCCAAAGTGCACTCCTCAGCACTTCAATGTTGTGCTGGAAGCACACTTAGTTTGTCCTCCAGCATACTCAAATGAGCCAAAAAAGAAAAAAAAGGCCAGCCCATCTGCCAGATTTTAAGGGAAACGGGCATATAGGGAGAATGTGTGCCTATATGAAAGGGACAGTAAATGGAAGATTCTGGAAATGTTCAAAGGTCTCACATGCACAGGCATTTCGAACAGTAGTACATGAAGCAGCAGCCACATCCTTCCTGATGCAGGGGTGGGGTGGGGGGGGCATCATGAACAGAATGAAAAATGTGCATTTAAAGAAAATCTGTGGCAGCACCACTGACTTTAATGGCCTCACTGTATAGGTCAGTGATGGCAAACCTTTTGAGCTCAGCGTGTCAGCATTTTGAAAAACCCTAACTTAACTCTGGTGCCGTGTCATATATAGAAATTTTTTTATATTTGCAACCATAGAAAAACAAAGACTTATATTTTTTATATTTATTTTATATATTTAAATGACATTTAACAAAGAAAAATCAACCAAAAAAATGAGTTCGCGTGTCACCTCTGACACGCGTGTCATAGGTTCACCATCACTGGTATAGGTCATAGTTTATACAGGGGTGGGCAAAAGTAGGTTTATAGTTGTGAGTACGTGAAACAGTTTATTCTTGTATTCTTATGTATTAACTATTGTATTATTTTCCCTACAAACAACTGTAAACCTACCTTTGCCCCACCCTGTATATAAATAATTGTGATCATACTGTGAAATAGCTGTATAATAAATTACATACAACTATGTATTAGAATGATATAAAGATATTTTCACTTTTAAGAAAATGTAATTTTCATGATTTCTTAATGGTTTATCATATGAAAGACTATGTCATGATTTATTCAAAACACCCCCAACATTGGATATTTGGCCATTTATTTACTTTTTCTATTCTAAATACCATCTTGATTTAACAAATAAATTTATGTTATTAACTAGGTTGTTACTTCTTTAAGATAGTCACTTAAAAGTAGAATGTGAACCAGAGGGTGGAAACATTTTTAAATCTTTTGATACATATCAGCAAATTCTTTTACAGAAAAATTATGCCAATTAAGGCACACACCATCAATGTATAGATATTGTCATTTTTAAAAGAATAATGTGATTGCTGAAAAACTCACTGCTTAAATTTGTAGTTTGTTAACTGCTAGTGAGGCTAAACATTTTCACAGCTTATTAACTCATTCTCTATGAGAATTTTCTATCTGCTTCCTCTGTCTCTGTTGCTGTTGCATACCAGTGTTTTCTTTGCCCATATACACTTTTTATGTACTTAGAATATTACTTTTATCTCTCGTATTTGTGGTATTTTCTTTCCATGTTTTGCTGACTTTTCTTGTCTCTAGTTTTAATCCACTTATTGGTTGGTCCAAAAGGAGCAAGCAGTTTCTATCAATTCATATTTGCTCCTGACATAACCTTTTCTTTCCTGATCACTTTCCTCTCAAACAACATGGGAGCCTTGTTCTTCTCTGAGCTACTCTTTCTTTAAATCAGTGCTTCAGTTTAACATCCCCTGAATAGTTAGATAGAGGCACCCACGTGCCTGTATTTCCCCAGCACCTCCCCTTGCTATTCTGGAGAACAGACTATAGTTATCTGTTCTGCCAAACACCAGGGACACACTGTCTCCTTTGGAGGGTCATCTCTAGGTCATTCTCATGAAAGGAGGAGGTTAAGTTGAAGTGACTGTGACAGCCAGGGAGCTTGATCTCAAAATGAGATGTGAGTCCCTGAGGTCAACTCACCAGGGTGCCTCCAAGTGTCCAGAGAAGCAAAAATGTCTCTTCAAGGACAGAGATGGAGGCGGCAGCAAGGGTCCTTCACAATGAGTGCCCCCTACCCTGCAGCCTGTGAACTCTGCCTCTCCAGAGGCAACGTCTGAAGGGGTCATGACCCATCCTTTCACCAGGAAAGACACGGACTTTTCCAGTTCCCAGAAGAATGTGGGGCTGGGGTATGAGTCTCTCCCAAGTTCATTGCCCTGTCCCCTCTCTCCAGCCCTCGAGACTTGGTGAGGGTGGAGGGGGGATCTGACTAACAGATTTGAGTCATTTGACCTTCTGAAAATGCTAATGGGAATGAGAAGGACCCCAGGAAGCATCAAAATGCTGACATGATTAGAGATGTGTTTGGACCTGTGCAGAGCAATGTGGCATATTTATCAGGCAGTTTCCCACTCATGCTGGGTCTCCTTGAGGATGCAACAAGCACGTGGGCTCCTGGGTATCATGAGTCTTGTGTTTAATGGCAAGATTCTTTTAAGTCTATGTTTCTTTCGTTCTACCAACTACTACTACAGGTTATGCAAACAGGCACAAATCTGCTTTTCCTTTGGAGGTTGTTTCTATAGGAAGGAATGATAACAGGTCAAGAAAGGCAATACTTGATTTTTCTTTCTTTTAGCTTCTCTTTTACATACTCTTCTCATTTCCTGGCTTCACTCCTTCCTTGCACAAACCTCTTCCCCCTGTTTCACAGAATCATAGAGTCATAGAACTGAGAACGGTAAAGGACCTTGGAAATCATAGGATCCAACGGCCTCATTTTACGGTTAAGGAAACTGAAGCCCAGTGAGGGGAAATGAGCTGCCTGGACCACACTTCTGGAGAGTGGCAGGTCCCCCACCAGAATACCCTGGCCTCCAGGTTACCTACAAACCATCACAACGCCCTGACCACTGTTCTGCTCTGTTTTCCCTCGGCACTTAAATTCTATGTGGCCCAGATGTCACTATAGCACACATGACTTAGTGGAGTCCTCTGGCTATTTCATAAATATGAGCAAAATCAAACTTGTGTCTTAGTCCCCAGATATTCTTCCACCCTGCACCCTCAGGTTCCTAGCTATGTTTCACCCCCAAGAATAAGCGATCTTCAAGCTTCTGTACACCGGTCTTATCTTCCCACTTAGACTGTAAGAAATTGAAAGACAAGTGGAACCCAGTCTTTCATGTACTTGGCATAGAACCCAATCACAAGTTGTGCACATTTCCTAAAGAATCTAGAATACTTTCTCCTCTTAATACTCCATTTCCAGCAAAAAATATGCATCTGCATATATGTTTACATAATGATGGCAGAATAGAATTTCTAAAATCTTGGAGCTCCGTAGTAAGAAAGACCAGAATATAAATTCTAGTTTTGTCACTTACTAACTGAGTGACCTTAGATAAATTACTTTATCTATTATATCTTTGTTAACTCATTTACAATGAGATGATAATAGTAGTACCTACTTCACTAGGGTATCATGAGAATTTATGGGAACTTATTTGCATGTACCATAAGACATCTGTATACACACATGACACATGCTCACACACATGCACACATATACACAGTATATAAAATACTTAATACAGTCCTGAAGTTATTGCTCAGCAAAGGTTAATCATTATTGTACATACAAACTAAAAAATATTTAAACTTATTGCTCAGATGGCTAATTGGCACATCTACACTAATAAAAGAGAAACATGCAAATAAACCATCACTCCATCACTCTGCTACACCCACCAGCCAATCAGAGCGACTATGCAAATTAACCCAACAAATATGGCGGTTAATTTGCATATGCAGGCGCGGAGCGAATACTGAAGATGACTGAAGATGGCAGCGGCCACAGAGCTGGAGCAAGCAGGAGGCTTGGGTTGCTCCTGGCAACGGAGGAAGCCAAGCTTCCCACCATCCCTGTACTCCACTCAAGGAGTGGCTGGGGGCCTGGGTCACCGGGGGCCTGGGCTCTGCTCAAGGAGTGGCTGAGGGCTTGGGTCACCGGAGGCGACCCAGGCTTCCAGCCAGCCCTGGCCTCTGCTCGAGGAGCTGGGGGGGGAAAAGGAGGGGCTGGGAGCAGCCGGAGTGGAGAAGCCAAACCTCGCTGCTGCAGCCGGACCAAAGGCCTGGGTCCCGGGTGCCAGAGGAAAACCAGCGCCGGCAGCAAGGGGAAGGAAGGCCTATTGCACGAATCTTCGTGCAATGGGCCACTAGTTGAATAGAATAAAACCCATGGGGAACAAACAGGAAATGGCCTTTATATCCCTTTGTAACCACAGCCTTCAAACATTTTTCCAAATACCCTTTTCTCCCCTTGACAGCATTGCCCTTCAGGCAGGCAACCAGACCTCCATGAGGGAGCCAAACCCTCCAGGCCCCAGAACTCCCACTAGGCTGACACCTCATTGCTCTTAATTCCCTTCTTCAGTGAATTCTAGGATTTCACTTAAATATGCTGCATGTGAAGGAGTTGACGGTTAAAGGATGAGGCTAGAGACTGTTAGCCCTGGAGGAAGATCCTGGGAGCCCTTTGCTGCTGTCCTGTCACGTGGAAATACTCAGAGTATATTGTCCTCAGCTTTGGGGTGATGAGCAAAAGCCCAAGACAACAGGAAACAACCCATCCCATGTCCTTTCACTCGTGTTTCTTATAGGGACCAGCTTTTCTTCGGGGGTGGGGAACCTTTTATTCTGCCAAGGGCCATTTGGATATTTATAACATCATTTGCTTAATATAATTCACTTAATATCAATTTATGTTGCTATGAAAAAAAGCTCCTAGTTTTATTGAGTTTTGAGCCCCACCTGCAGTTGTCTTGGCAGGGCCAGACCAAATGATTTCGAGGGCCTTATATGGCCCACAGGCCGGACATTCCCACTCCTGCAAGATTAATGCAGCTCCTTCTGATTTCCTGTGAAAGATGGCAAGGGGAAATGTGGAGGTGTTTAAGAGTTTTCCCCTTTAATACAGTCCCATCACTGTCTTACTTTCGCTGTCTGAGTAGTTTCTTGACACTCAATTCTAACCCATTACATAGGCAGAAATCCCTGAACATCTATCTGATCTGTTACTGTAGCCTCGATGATTTATGTCATAAGAAATGACTTTGCAACTTAAAGATCCAAGCCTTCAATACAGTTTACTTGTGCACGGAGTACCAGCACCTCCTAGGTACCATCTGAGCATCTCCCATACTAAGAGCATCATTCATTCATTCATTCATTCAGCACATATTTGTTTACTGTGTCCTAGATTTGGAGGCTAAAACTGTGATTAAGATGGATAAAATCCATGTTAGAGCTCAAAGAACTAGTCTAGAGTCAAACAATAAACTAATAAATAAATCATTGTAAATAGTGAAAAAGAAATAATCAAAAAGTTGTTACTACAGAAGATAATGTTCAGACCCACTTTATATGTGTTACAGGGGATGATATTTAAGCTGAGAGATAAAGGAGAAACGGAGCCAATGGAGAGCAGGGTGAGGGGATTCTAAGGCAGAGGTTACAGCGTGGGCAAAAGCCTATGGAACAAAAGTGCTTGGTTTGCTTGAGAAATTAAAGGATGACCCGTGTAGCTGGTGCATAGTGAGTGACAGTGGAAACCTGTGAAGAAGGCCCAACTGGGAAAATCCATGGTAAGGAATTTGTATTTCTAAGTACAATGATAAGCCAGGGCTTGGTTTGGAATATGAGAATGCCCTATCCTACTTTGGGACATTGTAACAGGTTTAATGCCCCGCTCCCCCAAAAAAAGTATTCCCATGCCTTAACCCCCAGAACCTGTGAATGTGACCTTCCTGGTGAAAAGGGTCTTTGCAGATGTAATCAAGTTAAAGATCTCAAAATTGAATCATCCTGAATTACCAGGTGGGCCCTAAATCCATGACAAGTCTCTTATGAGCGACAGAAAAAGTGACACAGACAAAAAAGAGGAGAAAGTAGAGACAGAGATTGGAGTTATGAAACCAGAGGCCAGGGAATGCCTGAAGCCACCCCAAACCCCAAATGCAAGGAAAGATTCTCCCCTGGAGATGTCAGAGGGAGCATGGCCCAGCCAACACTGGTGGCTTCTGTTGAGCCCCCTCAGAGGGCTGACAGTTCAGATATTTGAGTGAGCAATTCCAAGTTTAACCAAGATGGTTAGAACTGAGAATTTTCCAAAGACCTCCTCAAAGGTCAACTGTAGCTCACGCAAAGTTTTCCAAACAGAGTTAAGAACTTCTAATCCATCATCTGCCTTGTGCCATACTACTGGACAATTGTGACATAAGAACTCATTTTCTCTTGGAACACTGACAATCCTATATAATAAAAGGGTAATATGCAAATTGACCCTAATGGTGGGAGGACCAGAACAACGGCTCCACCAGTCACTATGAGGCGCACTGACCACCTCTTGGTCCCTTTTCCTGGCTGGCAGGCTCTGATCACCCGATGGCAAATGGGGAACTGGGGGTAGGTGGCAGGGGACCTGGGTAGTACCAGGCCAAGGCCCCCACCCCACCAGTCACCCCCCCACACACACAGAGGGCAACCCATGGTGGGGACAGGGCCAGCGAGCAAGTGGGAACAGCCAACCTCTCAGTCCCTTCCCCTGGCCGTCAGGCTCTGATCGCCCGATGGCAAACAGGGAACTGGGGTGGGTGGCGGCAGGGGCCAGGGCCAGCTGCAGGCAGCTGGGGAAGATGGCCCTGATCATAGGCCAAGCCTAAGGACTGGACCCACGCATAAATTTTGTGCGCCGGGCCTCTAGTAATCAATAATACACAATGTGTGTGTGTGTGTGTGTGCATGCATGCACATGTGATATCCATATGGGTGTGAGCATGTAAATGTGTGTGCATGTGTGAACATGTGTGGATATGTGTGTCTATGTGTTGCATCTATGTGTGGTCTGATAGAGTTTGAAGAGACTAGATCAGCATTGTCATTAACTTTGCTCATTCAAGCGGGCTCTTAATAGGGATGTGTCTTTGGTAGGCAGCAGGAGGGATGTGTCTTTGGTAGGCAGCAGGAGGTGAATGGACCAGGATGAAGGAGAAAGGACATATGACTGAACAATAGCCAGCAAGGGGGGGGGGGATTCATTGACCATTAGTCTCTTTAGTATGGCAACTCTTTCAAGAAATTACCATATCTACCATGTCATGCTCTCCCTACTGGTCTCTGTTTTTTAAATTGCATTTTTCCTTTCCTCCTATTCAAGCAATTTTCAGCTCGATGGTTGGAATAAAAACTGAGATGAAAAAATCCAAGCAAATGAGTCCAGACCAGTCCACAAAGGCAAGAGTAGTGGAGGGAGCAGATGAGACAGGGGCTGTGCAGGATGATACTATAGAAAGAGGTTTTGGCTCCAACCTTGTTGCTACAGGCAGAGACTCCCATACTGTTCTTCCGTCTTCACAAAGATGGTGTTTGCTTCACCCAACAGTCATTTTTTGTCAGTTTTCCATCTCCAGCCTGAGGCTGAACCCCATGGTGCCATAAAAGGCATGCCAGGACTCGAGGATTCCCCCTCCTGGAAACAAATCCAAAGCTCTTGCCTCCTGTGGCAAAACACAGACTGAGAAAATGCTGCCTGGTCACCCCCTCTCATTCTGTTCAGGCCACTGGACACAGCATTTTCCAGCTCCAAACTCACTTTTTGTCCAAAGACTCAATGCACCTATTGAGCGGGTGCTCAGGAATGGCCTTTCCTCCACCCCCTTCTGGTGCTCCCAGGCAGAAAGCCCAGGCTGTTTTGTGAGCTGAGCCCCAGGCAGGGCAGGACAGGCCCGTGGGGATCACCTCTCAGCTGCATTCAGCTCTCTTGCTTAGTGTGCTTGTCCTAGGCCACAATAGTGTCCTGTTTACTGAGCTCCGCCTGTGCAGGGCACTGTGCTGAGGCCTGAGAGGAAGGAGATCGAGCACAGGAATTTCAGATCACAGTGGGATTCCAAATAGCAACGTCCAGCAACCTTGTGTAGGTGCGAGATTCCAACCGCCAGGTACCACCAGCAGGCATCTTTCACAAGGGGGTCTTCTGCCTACAACCTGTAGGTAAACTCTTTCTGCCACCTAGTCTCTCCAGTATGTACACCTGAGGGTTGCCTAGCATCTACTTGTTGTTGTTTTTTTACTTGTTTGTATTTTGGGTGAATTCCCCTTTTCATTGACTTATACCTCCTCTCACCCCCTTTCTTCTCTCTAGCATCACTCTCTCCAAATTTTCAGTGTTAAATACATGTCTTTATTCATAGTCAGAGGAACATATACATATACTTATAAGAATACTTATAAGAATATGTAGGAATTTTCCTTTTTGTGCTTGTTTTGTTTTACAAAAATGGGTTCATACTATACACATTTCCTAGCTCCTTGTTTCCTCACTTAGCAATGCCTCATGCACATTCCCCCTGGTGAATAGATACAGTGCTAACTCATTTTTTGTGATTGATACTATTATAGTCCATGGTGAGATGATCCTCAACTTATTCAATCACTGCTCCACCAGGGGTCACTGAGGTTGCTTCCTCTGCAAATGCTTGCCACTATGAACAGTGCTGGTGAAAAGTCCTGGTTCATGTGTCCTTAAATATTGAGTGTGCATTTCTATAGCATAGCTTCCTGGAAGCAGGCTTCCTAAGCCGATTACATGTATTTAAATTGAAATGCATGTTGCTAGATTATTTTTCAAAAAGACCGCATTGTTTCCCATTCCCACCAGCAATAACTGAAAATGTACCTTCCCCCCACTTTCTAGACAGCACTGGGTTTTAATGATCTTTCTTAATTTTTGTCAAACAGTTGGGTGAAAAAAAAATGTTATTTATTCCAGCACATCAATTTGCATTTTCCTGATTACTCGGATACTTTCTCATTTTCTTACAGATGTATTGGCCATTTAGATTTCTTTCTTCTGCCAGTTGCCTACGCATGCTCTTTGCCCATTTTTCTACTGAGATGTTAAATTAATCTTAGGAGTATGAACTCTTACATATTGTGGATGTTAACCCTCTGTCATTTTTTTCCAGCATGTAATTACCATTTGCCTTCTTTTATCTTATGGGTAAATGTAATCTAACATATGTTTATCTTTTATAGCTTTCTTTTATATCTTTTCTGACTTAAGAAGATATCTTTCCTACCTGAAGTTACCTAATATTATTTTATATTTTCTTCTAAAAATGTTTATCCTTTTATCTTAAAATATTTACTGTATTTTTTAATGTGGGTTTTTTCTATATGGTGTGAAGGAGGGGTACAACTTCCTTTTCTTCTTGATAGGTACGATTTATCAGCACTATTTTTTAGTTGCTAAACTGAAATACCACCAATATCACATACTTAATTAGCCTTTGTCTCTATTCTGTTTCATTGATCTATTTGTCTTTTCTCATGCCAATATCACCATATTTTGATGATATGTGAGTGATTTGAATTTTTTAATATACACTAAGTCTACTTTCCTCATCCTCTTTGCCATAATCTTGGGTATGAAAATATGTAATTGGCACTCCTAAATGGCACTTATTACCTTCTGCATCTGTCAGGCTAAATGAGAAGCACCTGTATATCAGTGCCTTGCTTTCTAGCTGGAAAGATGTTTATAAAGTTGGGTTATAAAATCTAGGGTCCCAGAAACAGAGTTTATAAAAAAAATTGTCTTGTCTTAAAGTCTTCCATTTTGCAAAATGTTGCATCTTAGGCTTAAATATAAGCTTTGGTCTTTGTACTTATTAGAAAAATTAGAGAACACACAAATGTATGGGGACATAGCTCTGATCACACAGCAAGTAAAGTGCTGTGGGGATTCAGCCACATGAAGGAGGCAGAGTAGGGCTGGCAGTCAGGCCAGTTCCCTGGTGGCAGTATGTTTTGGGGAGTCCTGAAAGGTGACAATTGATGAGGAAGTCATTGTGCTTTGGTTTCCACCAGAAAATACCCTTGATAAACCACTTAATCTGGGCTCTGTTTCTTCACTTACAAAAAAAGGTGGTGACACTTGGTTGTTTTCAAATGGATGTGTAATAGAGCATTGTGATTAAAAGCAGAGGTTCTCAAATCACCCACAATAGGCGGCAAATCCAAGTTTGGCCACTCCTTGAATTACTTTGGAATTTTTATTTACTCTTTTTCAGTTTCATTCATATATATATATATATGAAGGGGGAGAGAGAAACATCAATGATGAGAGAGAATCATTGATCGGCTGCCTCCTGTGCACCCCCTACTAGGGATTGAGCTGCAACCCAGGCATGTGCCCTTTACCAGAATCAAACCTGGAATCCTTCAGTCCATAGGCCAACACTCTATCCTCTGAGCCAAACTGGCTAGGGCCATATTTACATTTATGATGAAAAGAATATTTCACAAGGATTTGTGAGTTAGTTGAGCTAATACATATAACATAATTTGCATAGTACCTGGGAAGTAGGAAGCACACCACAAATGTTAGTTGTTACCATAGCTACTATTATGTATCTAGAGCTACTTCCCTCCCTTCTGGTTGGCAGGGAGGAGGATGTTGATCAGCTGGGAGTCCTGGCCCCACATCTACTTTACTTAAAAGTAAACCTTAAAAAGGTGATTTATCTGTCTAATTAGGATTCTTTGAACCAATGCCACAAAACAACTGAACGCCAATGGACTGAATGCTCATGAACATCACTTCCAGTTCTAATGTATCAATTATCTGTCTCCACCATTCCCACTTGTCCACTCACGATGAGGCCTAAAATGTTGACCTGAGCTGTCGCATAGAATCACCATAGTATCACCATAATTCACCCAATGATAGCAACGCTTACTGGACCTGCTTAATTCACCTCCACAGACTAGATTTATGCACTGTAACTTTATGAGAGGCAGAAATGTCACATACTCCAATAAAAACAATAAAGCAATAACAATTAACACTTCTATAGAACTGACTGCCAGATAATGTTCTAAATACACAAAAACCCACTGGACAGGCACCTTTAATTTTCACAACGACTCAACAAGGTAAGTAGAAATTGCAGTACAGAGATGGGAAGTGACTTCTCTCAGGCACACATTTGTTAAGTGATAGAACCGTGACTTGAACTCAAGCAATAGGGCTCCTGAATCTTGACGTTTCTGTCACCCTGCCTCTCCCAGAGTTTTTACTTGGCATCAAACTTTATTTCTATCTGACCCAGACGCTCCAACCCTGGACGCTAGCACTCCCACTGTCCCCACTGACTGCAGCCGGCATTATTGATTGTAGTTTTTTTCTGTGCGTGTGCTGCATGCGTCCTTAATTACTTATGCTGTTTACTGAGGACCTGCCATGTACCTTGGGTCAGGCACTGTTTAAATGACTTACATACATTTTCTCATTTAGTCTCACAACATCCCTATGACATAAGCTCTAATAGTGTCTCCATCTTTCAGCTAAGAAACTCACGGTACAAATTACATGCCCAAAGACGCAGTTCATAAGTGGCAGAGAAAGATTCAAACCCAGCTCAGCTTGATTCCAAAGATTCTGCTCTGAGCTACTATTCCCCCAATGTGCAAACCTATAGGATGCTCTAATTAGCATCTAAAGTGAACTAGGCACAGACGGAGATGAATGAACATCTTTTGTCAACCAGCTTCCTCACCCAAGGGAGAAACATTGCACCCTCATTGGCCTTCCAAACAAGAACCCTTGAATTACTCCAGGACTGCTCCCTGGCTCACTGCCTCTAAGTAACACAGCTAATATGCCATGAAATCCTACAGTTGATTCTTCCTTCCTCTCCTCCCACAGAGCTAAAGCTTTGGTCCCAGAGCTGGGTGTGTCTATCCTGCATAGTCAGAAGCTACTTCGTCATATAGTCACCTGAGAAATATTTTTTTGATATACAAGTAAGTAACATTTATTAACTTCCCTGGTGGTGCATAGGCAAATGTATTTGATATACAAGTAAGTACATTTATTAACAAGTAAGTGCAATACAAGTAAGTAACATTTATTAACTTCCCTGGTGGCTGCGTAGGCAAATGTACTGTACTGTCTTTTCATAGGCATGATTTCCAGAAAACACTTTATTCTGTAAGCAGCAAATCTAGAGAATAAATTCTTACCTGGATGAGACATTAATCCATAATCTGGGTTTCTTTAATACTTATGGAATTAAGATAATTTTTTGTAAGAATTACTCTACTGAGTCATTTGAGAATGTTATCCTTCTTAAATAATAAGTATTGATGAATTTATTCATGATGCATTCATTTTTAAAAATCTCATAGCATAAATACAAATAGAATAGACTTCACATTTTTATCACCAAATGTTTGTCCTTTTTCTTTCTACTTATCTGCAGTCTTACTTGAAAATACACTAACAAATATTTGAAAGTCCCCAATTAAAATGCATTAAATGGTTTTGCATTAAGAACTTTAACAAATTTGAGTTTATGCACATGAAAACCCATATTTTTATGTAAAAAAGTTAAACTGGTCTCAGCAAATTCTATTATGAGTTTTGAGAGTGATAGTAGTCAAAACTGAAACCTTGGATTTATGTTGTCTATTTCATAAGGACTCTCTTAAAAAAATTTCCCACTCCACTGCATAACGGCCCCATATTTTACATCTGATGTGGGTCAGAGGGGACATGCCTGGTTTGTCTATGAGCATGACCTTTACACCTCAAGAACAGGCTCAATGATTTCCAGGCCTTCTCTATACAATTGGCAAAGGCATTCCTTTTTCCTTTCTGATCTATTAATTTTTAATATATATTAAGGCTAACGATAGATGCTACTGAGCCATAAAATTAACAAAATAATGGTTTGTATGGTAACAATAAGCAATAACCAGCCCAATAAACTTACAGGTTAATTCTTACAGTCCTTTTGAGAATGACATTGTGTTTGCTTTTCATATTTGAATTTTAAGTGTTATATTTCATACGAGGAGCCAAAATAAATGAATGAAATATTTTTGATGGAAACCAGTCTGCATTCTCCCTTTTAACCCTGAAATCCCTCCTGTGGAACTTCTAAGAGGTGGTCTCCAGTCTGGGCTTGAATTCTCCTAGCGACAGAGAATTTACTACCTCATCATTTTCCATAGCTTAATGAGCTAGTATTTACCTTCTTGTATCCCTAATTAGAGCAAAAAAAAAAATACACATAATCTTTTTTCCACATAACAGCCTGCATGACTGATACCAAAAAAGGACTTATACTTAATGTTGAAAATCATTAAACAGGCCTGCTTATAGTTATTTTATGTTACTATCTTAGAAGACCAGAATAGGAGGCTGTTAATCCACAAAGATCACCAAAAGTCCACAAAGATCCACAAAGGCTTTATTTGTCTCACAATGTGGCTCCTCTGGTTTGTTTTGCTCTGTGATGTGTATGGTTGTAGCCTCCAGTATCTTCTCTTTCTCTCTGGCTTTCTATTTCCTGTCTTTTTTCTTGATTCATTATCTTTCTCTAATGTGTTTTCTTCTGCTTTCTTCCTACCCTCGTTACTGAACTTTTTAGGCAATTAAATTTTAAAATTCAAATTTAATTGATTGTGCTTTGTGAATAACGTTCACATAGTCTAATCTTACTGTATGAGTGAATTTTTACTTTAAATTAAAAAATTAAATTTTGAAGGGTGAAAAGTAAAAATATAGATTGGTATTTGCTTATAATTTCATAAAGAAACTCTAGAAATATACCTTAAAATAATTTAAAATGCTAACTAAATAGAAAGGAATGGGTGTGGGAGTTTCCACTGAACTCTTTTTAATATTTTATTACCAAACTATGTAAATGTATTATGTGTTCAGAAATTAAATTAAAATGTCAAATTAACTTGTTTCTTTACTCTATAACCATACTGAATTTTTTCTCTCTGGGTATGTAACATCCAAAAGAAAATAATTTCTTACTCCTAGCATAAAATCTGATATTATATAACATGCCATTTTTGGAATGAGTTGAAACAGAAATCTATTATTACCCTGATATCAAAATTTGTCACCCTTGTATCATTTCTGCTAGAATATTTATCTAGGTAAAATATATTATAGACAGATAAATACTTCTTCAATGGAAGCAATATTTTCAGAGTTGCCTAGAAAGTAATCCGTCATTACCTAGTAAACTATAGTTAAATTACATATGACGATTAATTTTATGAGCCAACTTGGCTAGGCCACAGCGCCCAGATAGTCAGACAAACATTATTCTGAATGTTTCTGTTAGGGTGTTTTTGGGTGAGATTTACATTTAAAATATATATATATTTTACAGAGAGGAAGGGAGAGGGATAGAGAGTTAGAAACATCGATGAGAGAGAAACATTGACAAGCTGCTTCCTGCACACCCCTCACTGGGGATGTGCCCGCAACCAAGGTACATGCCCTTGACCGGAACCCTTCAAACCTGGGACCCTTCAGTCGGCAGGCTGACACTCTATCCACTGAGCCAAACCGGTTAGGGCGAGATTTACATTTAAATCAATGGACTTTGAGTAAAGCTGATTGCTCTCCATAATGAGGGTGGGCTTCATCCAATCAGTTGAAGACCTGAATAGAACAAAAGAGTAGCCTCCTCTGAGCAAAAGAGAATTCTGCCAGGAGACTGCCTTTAGACTTCAACTGCAACATCAGCATTTTCTGGTTCATCAGCAGTCTGCCTTTGGATACAAACAGCAACTCTTTCCTGGGTTTCCAACCTGTCAGTCTCTTTCATGAGATTTTGAACTTGCCAGCCTCCATAGTCACATGAGGCAATTCCTTTCTCTCTCTCTCTCTCTCTCTCTCTCTCTGGCCTCCATCCCTCCCTCTCTCTCTCTATCTTTCCTTCCTGTTGGTTCTGTTTCTCTGGAGAGCCCTGACTAATACATCATACAGTTGAATGCATTAATTTACAAACTATGATTCAGTGCCAGTCATGTACCAAGTACTGTGCTAGTCCTGGTGACAGAACAACTGTGACAGAGCCCCTGCCATCAGGGAGATCATGAGCCAAGTGAGAGAACAAGTAACAAAGTGGGCAGAGTGAAGTGTTGCAGGTGTTGCCCTAGTAGTAATAGGGACCCCAAGGAGTGCTGGTGATGGTGGCGGTGGTGGTGGGAGTGGAAGAAGTTGCTTAGAGAAAATAACAGCTGAATTGATCCTCTTTAGCTCTTTTTTGGTGGAAGGAGTGGCCAGCAATGGTTTACAATAGCCAGACCTGTATTCACCTGGCCTGCTTGGGGCATATGGCCCAACAGTCACCAAGAGCACTATATACAATGACAAGGAACACATCTGCTGGGCTTTGAGTTTATCACGTAAAAACACTCCTATAAATACCCAAATAGAAGTACAATCAACAAATCACACCCTTTTCTATTTAACGGTTTTTTTTTCAAAGTTAGTAGAAAAATTGTGATAATTGCCATGTTCTTATATTTATGGAAACCTAGCTCATAATATATTGATGCAATATTTATAAAGTTCATTTATCATATATATATTTAGAAATTGTCACTAAAATTCATTAATTTTTGAACAGAGATAAATGGCATACTTATTTATTCTTCATTTGTTTATTTAATTTGTTAAAATTTTCAAATAAAGGAAAACCTACCACTTTTCCTTTGTCATAGTGCTCTTACAAATCTACATGCCATGCAGGATATAAAATATACATGTGGTATATCCTTTCATAGATTATTTATTGGGATATCATATCTTTTTATAAGAAATGCACAAAAATATCCATACATCTCCACAACTTATGCAAGAGACCATTTTTCCTAAAAATCTGCCTTCAGTATCCAAAACTAAAATTTTCTCCAAATCAAGGTCAGATTTATTTAGGTATAGCTGGGATGTAAAGCAGAATAAGAAAACAGAAATATCTAAATCAAATAAGGCTAATATTAAAACAGGTTTTTCAGACAACAACAAAAAATAAGAATCAGAAAACATAAGATGTTTGATAGCAAGCTTTGATGCTGAATTTATAGAATGTAAACTCTGCCCAGCACGTAGACTAAATGAGAATAGAATATTCCCTGAGCCATCTCTGGGAGTCATAAGTGGGACAAGACTGGGAGAAAGCAGAGCACCCCAACCAAGCCTTCTAGGAAGTAGGAAATAAGTCATAGATGAAATGAAACATCTGTTTTACAGCTGTCTGGTTCCTGACTCCAACAAGAGAGACAACTCTATACACCCCAAAGGGCCCAGCAGGCAGCAGAACAAGCAGTACCCAGGCTCTTTCAAGCCCTGAGTATCCTTTCTTATGCCTGGCCCTTCCCATCCAATCTATATATATAAAAGGCTAATAGACTAAGTGTCCCTCTGCCCATCCGACCAGTCACTATGACACACACTGACCACCAGGGGGCAAATGCTCAATACAGGAGCTGCCGAGCTGCAGTGACTTGGCAGTGGCAGTTCTTGAGTGACACACCCTGAAACCAGAGAGGAGGAAGCCCAATTCCTCGAAGGGCCATGCCATTCCACCTTCAGGCATGGGTTATGTTGTTGCTGGGGCACTGTCATCTCTGAATCTGGTTAACTGCACACTTGCATTGTGTTCCACACCCTGTACAACAGCAACTTTGCAGAGTGCCCTCTCGCACTCCAGGACCCCTCAGGAGATGTCGAAGAGCCGGTTTCGGCCCAATCTCCGCAGGCCAGGCCAAGGGGCCCCACCTGCCAGGGGGACCCCGCTCACCTTGCAGACACCAGTTGAGCCAGGGCACCACCCCAGGTGCGGCTGGCTGGGGAGAGACCTCAGGAGGTTGGCTCCAGGGCGTGTTCGGCCCTTCTCACCCAGTCCCACCCCTCTGGCCACCTTTTAATTAATTTCCTTTCAATGTGCACAAATCCGTGCACCAGGTCACTAGAACATAAACTGCATCAGGCATTTGTTTTGCTGAAATACACAACTTGAGTGGTTGAGTTCAAGCTCTGGAACAGAACTGGGCAGGCACTGGATAAGTTATCACTCCCTGGACGTAGGCACATCATGTCATGTGATTTTCACTTTTCCTCTTAGTAAGAAGTATGCAATGTGTGTGTGTGTGTGTGTGTGTGTGTGTGTGTGTGTGTATTGTGCGTATATGCATGTGTGTTTAACGGTTTAACTTTACCCAAAACTAAATATTGTCTGCAAGTCTCCAGAATAAAATCATACTCATTAAAATATAAAATCAAGAGATAAGAACATTTTATAACCTTTTATTTCAGTCAGCCCCAAAAGCATAACTACACTGAATATGTGTATTATGCTCAGATTTACAACTTTTTGACAATGTTGTTACCTTGGGAATCCTAATTCATTTTCATTTTATGGAGTGTATTATTGGTTTAACTTTGAAACAGTAAGACCTACTTTTAGAAGCACATGGGAAACATTTGCCTCAGACCAGGTAGTAGACAGAAGGCTCCATGAAGCCAAGGACTAGGCTAAATTGGCAAACCCAGTTCCTTGCATGGTGCTGGGAGAACATAGTCTCTCCAGTAGGTCCAAAATTGTGTTCTCTCATCTCATACTCCTAAATCCTTGAGGCAGGAATTTTTACCTCCATTTTATAGATGAATAAGAGCAATTAAGTACAGGTACTCATACAGTCAGTAATTAGTGGCACGTGACATGTGACAATCTTTATTCAAAACGCCAAAAGTTAAGTGAGATCAGAATCCTTGCATTACTAGTCCTCACTATAACACAGTACTTGCTTTAATGGGAATTAATACCCAAAGCAGAGCTTCACCCCAGGCTAAGATCAGCATTACAGGCCCAGTTGCATGTTCTGTGAATATCCTCCCTAGGAGACGCTGATGACCCCACCAGCACTCTTGCTGCCCCCAAACCAGCATGGTTCCAGGGTATTTACCCTCCTCACCCTCTGAGATCTCGTCAGTATCGTGTTCAAGCCCAGAAATGAGCACGATCCCTGCTGGGGACTTATCTGGCCTCTTTCAAGCTTCTGAGAGCATTTGAGAGGAAATTAAGGAGACAGGAAGGAAAGGACCAGAAAAAAAGGCAGTGGGAAGCTCAAGCCTGGCCACCAAATATCTCAATACTATCATCTGCCAGGAGATTTACCTGAATCAACAGAGCTTCCCTGGCGTTGATTCGAGTGGTGAGAACTGGACCTTGGAGGAAAGATGAAGGAAGGCGGGGAAGTGGCATGATAATCGTCTGCAGGTACCGAAGGAGATAAGTCTCCATTTCTACTGCCCGCTAAAAAGAACAGAAAAAAGAAAGGGAAATAAATTTATCCTGAAACGGGAGGCATTAAGATTGCCAATAAGAAAACCTAATTTGATCAGTACCCTGGTGATGCCCAACCTGCTTGGGCTTGTCCTTCCTTGTTTTTGTTTGTTTTTATGACAGAGTGTTGAAAATCACCCAAGGGGAAACAAGACTGGGTGACATATGTACACACACATGAGAATTAATGGGAATTGAAATTAATTCTGTTGCTAGTGACCAAGCCAGGGTTTTGAGGCCATGCTCTCGGCGATGGCACAGGTGGGCTTGGCGAGGAGGGACATTTGAGGAAAGGATGTCCCACTGCTTTCTGGCGCCTAAGCTGATACATTCACACAGGGCCTTCAGAGAGGACTCCCACCTCAAGGACCTAGAAAAGGGAAACCCCCGGGGGAGGTTGGCTCCCAGTGGAAGCAGATTTTCCACAGCTTGACTATGACCGGGAGGTAGCAGGTGCTCAGGAAACAGCCCAGACCAGGGTCAGGCAGACCTGGGTTCAGATCCCTCCTCTACCTTCTGGTTGTATAACCTTGTGCAAGTTATGTAGCTCCTTTGAACCTCAGTCTCCTCATCTGTAAAATGGGACGATAACACAGTACATTTGGCTCCCTTGCCCTCAGGGAATATTTTCCAAGACCCCCAGTGGATGCCAAAACAGTGGATACTACCAAACCCTGTATATACTGTTTTCCTGTACATATATATCTACACACTTATATAGTTTAATTCATAAATAAGGCACAGTAAGAGATGAACAACAATAACTAATAGTAAAATAGAACAATTATAATATACTAAAAGTTATGTGAATGTGGTCTCTCTCTCTCTCTCTCTCTCTCTCTCTCTCTCTCTCTCTCTCACCATCTTGTGCCCTACTCACCTTTTAATTTAAAGAAAGCACTTTACGGCTTCCTTTGGCATATCTGAACTGCCAGCATCGCTACTCTGTACTTTGTGGCTGTTATGAAATAAAATAAGGGTGACTTGAACACAAGCACAGGGATACCTCGACAGTTGATCTGATAACTGAGATAGTGCCTAAGCGACTAATGGATGGGGAGCATCTTACAATGTGGAGATGCTGGACAAAGGGATGATTCACATCGGTGGTGGTCAGAGCAAGATAACACGAGCCATCATCACAGCTACTCAAAATGGCGCACAATTCATTGATTATTTCTGGAATATTCTTATTTTACATTTTCAGCCTGGGTTTGACCTCAGGTAACTGCAACTGCAGAAAGTAAAACCACACGTAAGTGGGGACTACTGTCCCACTGTTGTCGGGAAGCAAGAATTACAGGAGACCAAGCACGGAAAAAGCTGGCGTGTAGAGCACACTCAAATGTTAGCTACCTCCCCTCATGCCTCCCCCACCTCTATTATGTTACCCTTGAGGTGGCTGTGATATGGATATTTCCTGAGCAGAAGGCAGTGTCCTCATGGCCCTGGGACCTTGTCTCTTGAAAATGGGAATAAAATACTGGGGTTCTGCATTGCCAAGCAAGGAGGGTGAAAAAAATCAGTCTTTCTTACAAAAGGCAAGGTTTGTGCAAAATATATGTGATTAAAAGCTATAAATTAAAAATACCCTCTGGCTTGAGTTTGGGAACCAATGGCATTACAAGCTGCCCACCTCCCTCCTGTCCCCCAGGAGTAAGCAGCACAGATCCTAAGCTGCCCACCTGGGACATTGGAGGTGTTTGGCAGAAAATGAGTCTAGAAGTTGATTTCAACTCACCTCTGGGTGCACTTGTGAGGTTGCCCAATGTCAGCCTCATACCAACCCTGTACCCAGGCTCATGTGCCTCCCTATACAAAGGGAGCTCAGTCCTGGACGTAGGCGCTTTCATTACACAGCTTTCATAGGTGAGTTTTAGCGATGACTGAGTTGCTTAGGCATTTGTTTTCCTTACCGGATCTCAGTAAATGCTTCTTTTGCATCTACCGCTGCCTGCCATAGCTGTACCCTCATACCAGCATCCTGGAGCCCTGGTGAGGGTGTTGCAACTTATGTAGATGCTCATTAAATATTTGTCAAATCTCAATATGCCAACTTCTTTTTTTGTCTTTTGTTAATCCTCACCTGATGATATTTTTCCACTGATATTTAGAGAGAGTGGAAAGGAGGGAGAGAGAGGGAGAGAGAGAGAGAGAGAGAGAGAGAGAGAGAGAGAGAGAGAGAAGAGACACATGGATTGGTTGCCTTCCACACTCACTCTGACAAGGTCTAGAGATCAAGTCTGCAACCGAGGTACATGCCCTTGACTCAAATCAAACCTTCAGTTTGTGGGCCAAGGCTCTATCCACTAAGCAAAACTTGCCAGGGCAATATGCCAACTTCTTAATTAGGTGAGGGCTCCACAGACTCTCTGAGTATGAGGCCCCCTTCTAAATGTCAACTTGCAAGGACCACCTCCAGGAGAGTAGTTATTTCTACCCTCTGTTGGTTAACAGCAAATAGACAAAAATATGTAATAGACTAACATAATCACAAAAGCATCTATGTCCAGTTCATTCCTTATTTGTATTCAGTCTGTGCAAAGCACATGGTATGCATATGGTGACTCAGATCGCTTGCAGCAATTTCAAGTCTTCATGAGGGTCTGACACCCACAGGCCAAGAGCTGTTAATATAGAGATATACAATTCTGGGACTGCTGATGGATCTGTGCATCTATAGCAAAAATAGAGTGTGAAATCAGTAGAAAATAATGGCCCTAAAATTATGTGGTTTGGATCATCAAGGTCCACCTTCAAGAGACCAAGCCTTTGACAACAGTCCACTGGGTCCACCGGGATGGTAATGCTGCCTCCCTCACTGCACAATGCAAACTCTTTGATTAATGGACACGGTGCGCTTTTTAAAAAATAGATTAAATATGATAAATTATCGGTAGATTCACAGAGATGTTAACCTGACATGAACTCAGCATCTCAACTTGGTTTCAATTTGGCTCATATTATCAGTTGTTTCTAGGCAGCCTAATTTGGTTTAGATGTTTGTTTTTAATTTGGTTCTGTAGAGCACTGTGGGATGAACATATTTCCCAAAGGGAAACAAATAATGTTAATTCCAAGGGACTTCACACTTAGCAGCAAAGCATTTTCTAGAATATGAAATGATAAAGGGAGCTGAACATTTGTGTTCCCTTTGCCTTGCCACTCTGTAAAAACTTACTGTATCATATGCTTCAGACTCTTTTCTGGACTCACAAAGCCCTGAATGGTCTCTCTCTTGCATTTCCCACTGTGCCCTGCCTTCCTCTCTGCAGTGTAGCCGCACTGTTTTCCTTTCGTCCCCTCATGTACACAATGTTCCCTCCTACCTCAGGCCCTTTGTACATGCTCACTTCATCACTTCCCATTCCTCCCTGTTAACTCCCACTCATTCTTGAGAACTCAACTCAAATGCCTCTGTTCGTTAGGCAGTTTTTTCTTATGAAAGAGTGTGTGTGCGTGTATGTATATGTGTGTGCTTCTGCAGGGTTGGGGATAGTTTCTCCTAGCACCTATATCTCTCACCTTTGCACTTTTGACAGTTATACTTTATATTTGTTTTACAATTGTTCTCTTTATATAAGTTCCCCTGACTAACCTCTAAGTTCCACAAAGATAGAAACTATGTCTGTATCTGTTCACTGTTATTTCCCCAGTACCTGGAACATTGTTCAGAACATAGGGGAGAGCCTTAGTAACATGAGCTGCCTCATTTGTTGAAGGAATGAATGAAACATTGATATTTTCTACACTTTAAAAATCATAATTGATAAAGGGAAATGGAAGAAGTAATGCTGAGAATCCCTGTATAGCTAGAGGCATATGAATTTTAAAACAGGAAAACAATTCAAGCATTTTCCAGCTCTGTGATCTTGAGTAAATTATTTAACTTCTTTGAGCCTTGGTTTCCTTGTCCTCAAAATGGTAATAACAATAGTTGTGTTGTTCACAAAATATTGTTGTGAAGATTAAATGAGATACATATAAAAGAAAAATTGATCGTGTCCATTCCTTGTATTATCTTCTCATATTTTGCTTTGCAAAGGCAAAGTGTGAAATTCGGCAGTACAATATATCAAAGGGACCAGTCTAGCCAGATGGTCAGTGTTTAGAGACCCCCAAACACATGCTACTTCTCCTTACAGATGAATGGGCAGATTGTCAATAGAGTAGGACACAGAAGGAGATTTCTGAAGGCAAAATATGCCTTGGGAGTGAGAGATCACATGATGGACTATCCCCTTAATTTAAAGGCACGTTGGCATGAGGAGCCCTTTGCGTAGAGGAACTATTGTGGATTTCAACAGCATGTCTTTATTTACCCACTGGGTTCTCACTTTCCAAGTTAGTGCATCTTTGGAAAAAAAACTTCAAAATAGCTTTGGAAACAACTTTAAAATAGCATCCCGCGATTCCATTTAAGTACACAAACAGGCAAAAGCTAATCTAGGCTGTCGGAAGTGAGGGCAGTGGTGACTCTTGGGGGAGGGGCCGTGACCAGAAGGGAGAACGAGGGGGCTGGGAAGGTTCTGTTTATTGCTCCCAGTACTGGTTACCAGGTGTGTTCACCTTGTGGACTGAACGGTACTCATCAGATGTGCATTTTTTCTGCATATATGTTATGCTGCGGCTCTGCGTTGAGATTTGCAATTGCCCTGTTCCTTCTCTATGACGCCTGTAATTTAAATACCAAGATCTGAAAGTCAGATTGTGCTTCTCTCCTTCCTTCCTGCCTTCCCCCTCCCTTTCTGTTCCCCGCCCCTGCAGAAGCACGCATACACACGTACACACACACACATGCACGCAACCCAACAGGTCTCTCAGTCACTCACTGTAACTATTTGCTACCTGTTTTCACAACTGACCCCACTTGTTTCCAGATTTAATTTGCCAAAACCCAGACTCTGGAAAATTTCCCTGGTCTTAGTAAAAGGAATGTATTGTAAAAACGCCCAGCTGGCGTGGCTCAGTGGTTAAGCATTGGCCTATGAACCAGGTGGTCACCGTTCCATTCTCAGTCGGGACATATACCTGGGTTGTGGGCTCGATCCCTTGTGTGGGGCATGCAGGAGGCAGTGGATCTCATCATTGATGTTTCTATCTCTCTCCCTCTCTGAAATCAATAAAATTATATTTTTAAAACTTAAATAACTTAGTATCTCAGATACTTAGCATCTTCTCTCACCCTACCTAACTCCCCCCTCCCCCCCCACACACACTCCATCCACAAACAGCAGCCAAATAGATAGATCCAAATGTCAAGTCATGCCTGTTATATATTGCTTGTGTCCCCTCCAAAGTCATATGCTGAAGCCCTAATTCCCCCAGTGTGACAGTATTTGGAGGTGGGGCTCTTGGGGAGGTTATTGCATTCAGATGAGGTCGTGAGGGCAGGGTTCCCATGATTGGGGCAAGGTCCTCAGAAGAAAAGGAAAAGAGACCAGAGCTCTCCCCAGCTGAGGACAGTCAGAAGCAGGTACCTACCCGCCGGGAAGAGGGTCCTCACCAGAGCCCCACCAGGTTGACACCTTGATCTCGCACTTCCGGTCTCCAGAATTGTGAAAAACACGTCTTTCTCTAAAACAACTATACCAAACCATGCCCTCCTTCCTAAAATCTTCCATGCTTTCTATTTTTCTTAAAATAGAATTCAAATGTTTTGTCATATTCCACAGGCTCTACAAGATCTGGCTTGTGCCTCCTTCTTCAGCTTCATCTTGAAGCCCCCCGACCCACCCACCCAGCACCTAGGCCTTCCTGCCTCACTCATCAAGCCTTCCTCAGCCACCCATGGGGTCCAACTCATCATCTAGTGTTAAGCCCTTAACAGCGCTCACCACTATCTCATTGGTTTCTCCTTTTTCAGCTTTTGGGGGGTGTAATTGACAGATATTGTATATACTTTAGGTATACAATTTCATGTTTTGATATATTGGATAATTTCTTACTGATTTATTCACTTATCTGTTATATGTCTCCCCTTGCCAGGGTGTGTGTGTCGGGGGCGGGGTGGTCCATGAAGTCAGGGATCTTGCTTGTCATCACCTCACCCACCGCCACCTCTCTGGTCTAGCAATGTGCCTTGAATATAATAGGTAACAGCTGTCATTTATTGAATGAGAGGATGACTGAATAAACATCAAACCCTGTTTTATTCTTGTCTCTGCTTTTTCCCTATAATCCTGTTCCTGCCCTGTACCCAGTTTCTTATCTGACACCTCCATGCTTGGGTCTCTGGCCTAAATACCTACCCCATGTCCAATTCTTCCAGCCTGGTCCTTGCCTCCCTGCCAGGCCCCACCCAGGCGGCCCTCCCATCTGTTGCCCATCCCCCAGGGAGCTAACTCCTGCCCACATGGACACACATGGCCGGCCCCTGCCTTCCTGCGCTTCACCCCACGCACCCAGCCCTGCCCCTTCCCGACGCCCACCACCTGCCTGTGCTTCCACATGCCACCTGCCTCCGTGTTCCCGCCCAGGGGGCCCCACCCGCTGGCCTGCACACTCCCCACAGCCTGCTGCTGGCAGGTTTGACCTGCTGAGACCTGGCCCGGCAACTCTGAAGATACAAAGATGGTACAAGAGATCACCCCTCACCACTTCGGGCTGGTGACGGTGGGGAAAGAAGTGCATGAGGAGCTGGTTTGCTAGCAAAATGTGGTGAGTGCCATAAGAAGGGAAGTGAGTGATACCCGCAAACATGATAAAAACAGGTGAGAAAACCAGAGAGCAGAGAGGGGGCTCAGAGCGAGAGAGGGTGAATATTAGACTGCGCTCCAGCCTGGCGAGGACCCGGTCTTCCTGTTGCTCCCCTGTGAGGTCTGAGACCCGAGCAGACTTCCTGGCCCAAAGTGGATGCTTAGTTAATGCACATGGAATGAATGGATGGCTCTAATGCAGCCCCCCTTGCTGTATACGAATTTGTATAAGAGGAATCGAAGGCTCCCAACAGTTAAATGGCCGGCTGAAGAGCCATAATTAACATATGAGCAAACCAGCTCTGCCTCCCAGCCAGCTCCTTCCTCTCCACCACCCCACTGACCTCAGCCTTTTCTTCTCTGAGTGAACGAGGCCAACTTATTTTATCTTTCCTTTCAGCATCAATTTTATATTCCTTTAAAGATCTTCTCCAACAGAAAATCAGGCTAGGCAATTCTTGGCATTAAAAATGAACTTTTCCCATGTTCAAAAAGTTGATTACAAAAACACAAGGCATTATGCTTTCGTTTAGCATGCTGCTTTTGTATTTGACTATTAAATATGGAATAAATACAGCTGCATATGGTGCCACCTAGCTGGAAAGAACTTACATACTTTAATGTTCTCCCATTGACTGTTCTCCTTTAGGCAGGCGCCACGACTGAAAATATGGCATTTTTCCAGAAGAGCACCATATCTCTGCATAATCTGCACATTTTGAGCTTTCAAAGCACACACACAGACATGCCTGCGTGTTGTTTATTTTTATTGTGGTAAAATATAAATAACACACATTTATCATTTTAACCATTTTTAAGTATACATTTCAGTGGCATTAAATGCCCTGACAATGTTGTGTGACCATCACCACCAGAACTTTTTCATCTTCCCAAACAGACACTCTGTACCCATTACACAACAACTCCCCATTCCCTCATCTCCTAACCCCTGGCACCAGCATTCTACCTATTGTGCCTGTGAATCTGATTACTCTAGGTCAGTGGTCGGCAAACTCATTAGTCAACAGAGCCAAATATCAACAGTACAACGATTGAAATTTCTTTTGAGAGCCAAATTTTTTAAACTTAAACTATATAGGTAGGTACATTGTTATTAAATAATTAGAGTACTCCTAAGGCTTAGGAAGAGCCACACTCAAGGGGCCAAAGAGCCGCATATGGCTCGCGAGTATATAAGTGAAATCATACAATATTTGTCCTGGCTTATTTCACTGAGCATGATGCCCTCAAGTTTCATCCATGTTGGAGCGCATGCCAGAATGTCCTTTTTAAAGCTGAATAATATTGCCGTTCATGTTTATCCACTAATCTGTCCAAGCACATTTGTTTCCGCATTTGGCTATTGTGAATTAAGTTGCTATGAACATTGGAGTACAAGTATCTGTTTGAGTCCTTACTTTCCATTCCTGTGAGTATATACAGTACCCAGAAGTGGAATTGCTGGATCCTACGGTAATTCTATGTTCAATCTTCTGAGGAACCTCCGTACTGCCTTCCACAGCAGCTCACCAGTTTACATTGCCACCAGCACGGCACAAAGGTTTTACTTTCTTCACATCCTCACCATCACAGACCATTTTCCATTTGGGGAAAGAGGGGGACGGTGTTGTTTTTAATAATTTCCATCCTAATGTGTGTCAAATGGTGTCTTGTTACAATTTGGATTGCCTGAGTGTGTGTGTGTGTGTGTGTGTGTGTGTGTGTGTACATACATATACATCCATAGCTAAAGATAGCGACAGAGAGCGAGTGGCTGGTGCCCTGGGGCTGGAAAAGACCTCTGTCGATCGCTCCTGAGGCCCATCCTCTCTGTAAGGCCAGGACACCAGTCCCCGGAGAGAGGACATAACTCTTGATCTTGACCCAGAGGCCGTGAGCAAGTTCACAAGAGTTTACAGAAGCATGTTTGGCTGAGAAGCTGGCAGCTTTCCATGCCTTTCAAACTCACTTCCTAAAGATTCTTCAGAGCCTTGGAGGGAGAGGGGAGGAGGCAGGGAGGAAGAGACAGGGGACAAGGGTGCAATTCGGAGCCCGGTATGGAGAAGCAGAGGGACATATGGGCCCACGTATCTTTGTGAAGGGGAGGGATCGGGCTCCTATCACTGAGTTGCTGAAGCTACTTATGCAACAGTCAGGGTCCAGCTCGGACTCAAAGACAGAGTCAAATACTAACAGTGGAGAAATTCAGAATCCGTGGTTGCCAGGGAGGTCAGAACCTCAGAGATTAGGATCTGGAGTGAAGTAGAGGCAAAATAACAGGAAACAAGGTCAAAAACTAGAAGGCCCAATTTGGGCTTCTAAATTAAGGTCAGTTACACAGGAAATTTGAGGCAGAACAATTTGAGGAGGCAGTGTGGTTCCAGGTCACGGACTAAGACCTGTGAGGTGCAGAGAAGCAGATCCCCAGCACTGAGTTGGGGTCCCCCATATCCTTAGCTATATCCCTATATCCGGTGGGGAGTCTTCTTCCACCTATCCCTCCAGGCCCACCCCTTCTCCCTGGAGGAGGAGAATACGCTCACGGTCTTTCCAAGTAGCCGTTAGGCAAACCACATTTCTTTCCCATTTCTTCAGTGGAGTGAGCAGAGTAAACAGAAAAGTTAGGGTTCTGCCCCCACCCCAAATGGATCTGCCGCTACTGACAAACCAAGAGGAGGAAAGTGTTAAGACTGGTTGTATGGGTGACGGACCCTAGAGAAAAGTTAGCAGAGAATTTGGAGATGTTTATGGTAAGTAGAATTCTAGGATGACCCCCAAGGTGCCCACCTCCTGAGTGCCTGTCTGTGCTATCCCCTCCTCCTGAGTATGGGTGGGACCTGGGAAAATGATGGCTATCATCCCATACAAAGGGGGGAAATGGTGGTAGACCCAAGCTAATCAGAGGAACCATTAAAAAAAAAAAGCATCAGAAAAGCATGCTCCCACTGGCCATGCTCTGCCTGCCAATGGGGGTGTCACATGACAAGGAACTCCCAGCAGCCTCTGTGAGCTGAGAGCATCCCCTGTGAAAGCCAGCAAGACACCCAGGACCTCTGTCTTAAATCCCAGGGAAGTGAATTCTGCCAATCACCTCTGGGCTTGGGAGAGGACCTGAGCCCCAGATGAGAATGCAGCACCTTGATTCCAGCCTGTGAGACCCTGAGCAGAGGGCCCAGCTAACTCCCAGCTGGGCTTCTGACCCGTGGGAACTGTGGCTAAACAAATCTGTTACGCAGCAATGAAAACATGAACACTCTTTGACTGCAGCATGAGGACACAAGCAGTAGGCACAACCTGAACCCTGAGCATCTTTGATTCGTTCAGTGCAATGTAGAACAAGAGATCCATGCGCACGTCATAGATTCACAGATCCACACGACACCTTCCAGAGCAGAAGTTGAAGGGACTTGCTCAAGACCACCTGCTACTAACTGGTGGCAAAAACAGTGGTGAAACTTAAACAGGCCCCTACCTGGAAGTAGCTCTGCTGTAAAATGGGTCAGGGAACCAGAGTATCAGAAACTGCAGGAGTCTTACACAGCATCTTGTTGAAGCGCCTGCATTTCAGACAGGAAGAAACGGAGGCACAGAGATTGAGGAATCTGCGGTGTTCTTTCCAATTACCACAGCCGTGTCAAAGCACCAGTCGCAGCCAGGTAACAACCTGCATGCAACTACCCTCCCAAGCAGAAATCAACCTCCTCTGTGCCCAAAACTGCTGCCTTCCCATCGATCCCCAAATTTATAAACAGCAAGGACGATGCCTAAGAGATACTCAAGCTCCCCTGACAGCCAACCAAGTGGCTCTCAGCTCACACAGGACATCGCTATGCGGCCCAGGCTTTAACCAACGAAGCCTTTGGCTGCCTTGAAGGAGAAAGTGGGGATGGCCTAGCAGGAGAGGGAGGGGCAGGTTTGTTGGGCCTTTTCTCTTTTTTTAACGCTTAGAAACAAAAGAAAATCTTGCAGCTTTGCTAGTCAGGGACCTTTTGCAGAGGCTGATGTGCATCAGTCAGATTTGGGGTGCATGCATGCATGTGTGTGTGTGTGCGTGCGCGTGCAACCGAATAGCCTGTCAGAGCCTCATTTTGCACCATGCAAGTCTCCCCTAACTGATAACACTCTAAATAACAGGTGAGTGGCTCCTGGCAGGAAGGAGATTGTCTGACCTCATTGTTTGCCTTTCCCCCCCTCTTTGTTCTTCACAAATAAAGGTTTTTTAATAAACTGAAAGGTCCTCCGCTCTTGCCTGATGATAAAATGAAAGGAACCAGTGAGGTATGGTACAACGTGGCAGCAAAAAAGGAGCAGCTCATCAGAAAATAACAAAGGTGCAAGTGAAAGATAAGGCAGCTGTCAGAGATTAATCCTGCGCGCCTGATTGTTTTCTTTAATACCAAAGCCTGCACTCGCAGGCGATAAGTTTGCTGAGTAATTTGGTTTTGGGTGAGGAAATAAAATGCAGGTAGGCCCCATAATTGATTTCCCTTTCTTTAGTTTTCTAAACATTAAACAACAACAACAACAAAAAAGCTCCGCTTTGGCTACACTCTTTCTTCAGCCGCACCGCCTGGGCTGTCCTCTTGACTGGGCCCCCCTTATTTACCCCCCAAACTCCCAAAAGGAGGGTAGCAGCCAGCAAAAGTGCCCCTCTCCCAACAACATCAAGTGCAATTTACATGAAATCCTTAAATGCATGTCTGTTATGGGCTGAACTGTCTCATTACCCGCCCCCTCCAAAAAGTGATACACTGAAGAGTGTTACATTGAAGACCTCACTCCCCGATCCTCGGAGTGTGACTTACTTGGAAGAGGGTCTTTGCAGAAGAAATCAAGTTATAATGAGGTCGTTAGCGTGGGCCCTCGTCTAATGTGACTGGTGCCTTTAGGAAAAGGGATATTTGGACACAGACACAAGGGAGAAGCCGTACGAAGATGCAGGCAGAGATCCATGTGCTGCTTCCATGCACCTCGAAATGCCATGACTGCCGGCAAACCTCCGGCAGCGGGGAGAGTCCCCCAGAGTCTCCGGAAAGAAACAACCCTGCGGGCACCTTGACCTCAGACTTCCAGCTGGCAGAACTGCGAGACAATCCATTCCTGCTGTGGGAGCCACCCAGGTGGCGGTCCTTTGTTGTGACAGCCCCAGCCAACCAGGACCTGGATCTCACTGCACACTGCAGCCAGGAACCCTGGCCTTTAACTTAAATGGCACATGAATCCTCAAGTTCTGCGCCTGGTCTTCACATCGCCCCACTCACACCCCCATCAGTTTCTGAGGGCCTTTGGCACAACACCAGAGACAGCAGTCAGGGAAAGTAAAACCTAAGCCACCTCTGCCCCTCCCTCTTGTGTGTGAGGGTCGGAGCAACTCCCCTCCCAAGTCGCAGGGCATTGTTAACAGCGCCCTGGCCACATCCGCACACCCAGCCGCTCCTGGCAGGGCCCTGGCTGGTGAAAGCCCAGAGCAGGAACCTCATGTTGATCCCAGAGAATGCCTTGCAGGGGCCGCTGCCCTGGAAGCCTGAGTGCCAGGCACTGTGCCTGGTGCATCCTCTCCTGGCGTTAGGAAAGGCATCGGGGGCTCTTTGACACCAGTGCTCTGCACACCGGTATGCGCATAGGAATGAACCGCCCGCCCAGGAATCTTGTTAAAATGCCACCTCTGACTCAGGAAGCCGGGTGGGGCCACACGGGCGGCACTCTAACAAGCACCCAGGCCATGCGGCTGCTGCTGGTGCACGGGCCACGCCCGAGGTTAGATCACAGCGGGCGCGGGGGAGGGCCTTGGAAACGGGGTCCCTCCCTATGGCTGCCCAGAGGTAAAGCTTTAAGTGCCACAAAACTCCACAGATCCAGATGTCTCTGGGCTGGGTTCACCTTCAGCGGGGTCGGGGGGTGGGAGGGAAAACACAAAAGGAAATGTCTGCGGGGGTGAAGCTGGGGGCTCCGGAAGGAGAAGGCGCGGCGTGCGCACGTGCACCCAGGCGCAGGCTTGCAGGCAGCACCAGCAGCAGCCCAGCCTTGCTTATTGTGACGAGACGAACAGCCCCCGGCTTGCTCATCCAGCAGCTAATTTCTCATCTTATCCATGATGGAATGAGATGGGAAAACAGTTTCCTGTTTCTCACTGACAGCTCTGACAAGAAAGATACGGAGCGAATTCCCTGGAAGGCCACGCAGGCACATCCATCGCGGCTCCTGCGCTCACAGGGAGGCATTGATGCAGCCGGGCCTGCGCCCAGAGGGAGCAAGGAAACTTCTTTGCAGACGCTCCTGCTCCCGTGCTATTACGGCTGAGGGGCTGGCGGGGATGTTTCCGGTGGTAACATTCCGTGGTGGATCATCTTGAGACACAAGTGCTTGGCCATGGAGTGGTTTGAGGCTGCGGCCTTCCACGGCCCATCTCCAAGCTGCCTGTGCAACGGGCTGAAAGATCCCCACCAGAAAGGAGGCCAGTCAGCAGCCACCTCCTCCTCCTCCTCTAACCTACTCTGCGAGCCCCACCTGCTTCTCAAAGCCCCGTCAATTACAAACCTTCCCCTAAAGAAGTTATACATTGTCCTGGTGTAACTACGTGTCTTGGGGAATCACAGGTCTTCCTGAGCATTTGGTTTAACTCTTATTAACAACGACAGTGGTAAACAGACTTGCCCAAGGTCACCTGGCAGGTAAATAGCTAAGCCTTTTGAGTGCGTGCAGTGATCAAGGTCTGACAGAAGGGCAAGTCTTGAACAGGGAGCCGTGTCAGTGGGGGCGGGAGGGGAGAGTCTAAGTTACACAAGTTATCCAGACAAACCTCTTGACTCAGTTTCCAGGTTTTGACCTGGAAACAACACACCAGCGTGGGAAGCAGGTAAGTCCCACACAAGAGGCTCCCAACATGGGCTGCCCATTATCATCATTTGAGGTTGTTGTTTTTTAATGCCACACCCTGGACGAATTGAACCTGAATCTCTCAGGCCTCGCAGCTGCTGGGAACTTGTTAAACTCTCGCCAGGCCGGTGTGGCTCAGTGGTTGAGCATTGAACTATGAACCAGGAGGTGCTGGTTCATTCCTGGGCAGGGTACATGCCCGGGTTGCAGGCTCAAACCCCAGTGTGGGGCGTGCAGGAGGCAGCCCATCAATGATTCTCTCTCATCATTGATGTTTCTATCTCTCCTTTTCCCTTCCTCTCTGAAATCAATAAAAATTTATTTTAAAAGAAATGTAAACTCTCAGGCTCCCACCCAGTACGGCTGAATCAGAATCCGGGTGATTCCCATGCACGTTACGCTTTGAGAAGCGCTGCCTGGCCTACACATTGGAACCACCTGATGCCCAGGCCCAGCCCCAGTCCCATCTCTATAGGGCAGGGCCTGCCCTAGATGGCAAGGACCAGGAAGAGGAGATTAGGGCACAAAACGTAAGCTTGAAGCCCTCAAAGACAAAGTAATCCATATTCCAATTTCACAAAGGCGTCTTCAGGAAAAGGACGTGTGGGTGAGGAAGTGACGGTCAGGAAGGTCTGGTCCATCTCACTCCATTTTATGACCTAGAGCAGCGGTTCTCAACCTGTGGGTCGCGACCCCTTTGGCAGTCGAACGACCCTTTCACAAGACCATCCTGCATATCAGTATTTACATTTCGATTCATAACAGTAGCAACATTACAGTTATGAAGTAGCAACGAAAATAATTTTATGGTTGGGTCACAACATGAGGAACTGTATTTAAAGGGCCAGAAGGTTGAGAACCACTGACCTAGAGCAAATCACAGGTGACTCCAATGATCTAGATCTAAAGTCCGATATTCGATGTGCATTTGAAACAGGGTAAGAGCAGTGAAAAGACTTGGAAGGCCCCGTGTGCTACACTGGACAAGCCAGGGAAGGCCACTAGGCAGTACATAATAGCCGCTAGAATCAAAGCTAGGGTCTCATAGTTCTGCTGCAGCTGTATGGGCTTGGGCAAATTATTCTATCTCTAAGCCTCAGTTTGCTCCTCTGTAAAGTGGAGAAGACAACAAACAGCTCCTTCATGGAGCCGTTGTCAGCTTTCAGGAGCTAAATGTATCAAGTGTTTGACGGAGTATCTGGTTCATATGCACAAAAACAGTAGCTAAAACGAGTAGTTATTCAATTTCAACTCCATGGACATTCTGAAGATTTGAGGCTAGTAGAAGGCAGATGAGAGGTGAACAATAACGTTTTCTTTGCAGAGTGAAAAACTACTGTCTTGGTTTATAAATAACTCTCCAGGCTGTGGAAGACTGTTACCTCTGCCCCCTCCAGGCAAGCCTAGTTTAATCCACTGCGCCCTGCTTTCCTACAAAGGTAAAGAGAACAATGACCAAGAAATATACAAGAAAACACGGGGAGGCATGAAAACCAAAAAGGCATTAACCGATAGGGAAAGGGGAACAAGGAACCAGGTTAAAATTATGCGGAAGACCCTCCAGATAAATACCAGAGTGAAAAGACAGCTAATTGAAGAATGAGAGAGTTTTCTTAACCAGTGCTAGCTGAGTAAAAATATAATTATCTTTGATTCATGAAGATTGCTACAATATGACTCATTTACCAAAACAGTTACCAGCAAAATTACATTTGTTACTGTGAGGAGACCACGTGGGAGCGAGGGCTGTAGTAAATACCAAATATGTTTCTACTTTCACTGTGGCACCTTGCAGGAGAGTGTTGTCTGTGTGATCCGGCTGCTCTCGGCAGGGCCTTTGGTGATGAAGGGGAACACAGAGACCTTCCGGAGGGATGGGAAGCACTCATGCCACTGCGCCCAGCCAGGTCAGGGGAGGGTCTCGACTTTCCCGGCCTGGGCACAGAACTGTCTGGGTCTCAGACTTCTCCCGCCTCAGCAGCTGGGCCCTTGGCTTTCATGCATATCAAGTCGATGTCTCTCTCCTCAGAGATTACACACAGACGTAGAAATTGAAAGGCATTCCTTTTTGTTTATTAGTTGTCTGATTGCTCTACGAAGGGAAAACAGGCATTTTCCCATTCAGATGTTTTCTCTTTAACTCGACTGTGGTAGGCTGGGTGTTCATCCCCATAGCACAGAGCCATTTAAAGATGCAAACCTGCAACAGTCTGTGTGCACGATCAGGGAAGCTGACTGCTAGGTCAGTGCAGTAAATCAGGTGGGAAGACACTGGGCAGAGGGAGTCTCGGGGGTAAGAGGGACTTACAGGTGTTCCGGCCCAACCTTTGTGAGGCCTGACATGGTTCTGGGGGTACATGTGTGGAGGAGAGCCATATGTCTTATAAAAATAGAATGAACGGCATAGGAAGAAATAAGGAGATGCATTTCTTACACAGTACGAGAGCACGGCAGGGAGAAAGGTCCAGAAAAAGGCAGCAGCAAACAGTTCAGCAAGGAACAAGAGTAACGAAAATAAATACAGCTCAGCAGCCTAATGAAGAACGTTTCAGAGCAGGTTGAGGCCCTAACTGATAAAAATGAGGATCATTATCTTCCCTGGGCCCTCCTGCTCAGTGTAGGACAAGAGCCGAGCAAATAGAAGGAGATGACCAGGCTATCACAGTAGAATTATAACCCCACACCAGACCCAGGCCTCGTAATAAGACGAGCCATTTTCAGCTCCAGTCCCAGAGCCACTTGAGGGCCAGAAGACCATCAATATAAATAATGCTTAGCTGTCCTCATCTTGGAGTAATTAATGTTTTAAGAGCCACCCACATCTTTCCTTCCAAGATGAGTAAGTGCAAAAGTATTTCCTTAAGACCTAGAAACGAAAGATAATTCTGGAGATGAGTCTCTCTCAGGCTGAGACCAACCACACTATTATTTATTAGGTGCCTACTATGTGCTAGGCATTGCACTAAGTTCTTGACGTGCATTATTTCATTTAATCTCATCCACAGGCCTAGGAGGCAAGTATTACTAATACCCCCATTTTAAAGAAAAAGAAAACTGAGGCTTAGAGAAGCTGAGTAACTCAGAGAGGTTGAGTAAGTGACAGGTCAGAGGTTAAAACAGAAAACCAGTTTTGTTTTTAGGGTCAACTTCTGTGAGGAGGGGACAAAGATGAAAGTGAGCAGTATGTCAGAGCAGGCAGGAAGAGAACAATCATTCTATGCAAAGAAAAGAGCTGTGCAAAGGCCCAGAGGCAGAAAAGAGCTTGGGAGGGGTGAGGACCTTTCAGGTACCTGTTGCTGAATGACAACCCGCCCCAAAACATTCATGCATTTGCTCATAGTTTTGCAACTTGGGCAGGGCTCACGAGGACAATTCATTACTGCTCCATGTGCTGTCACTTGTGGCAACACAACTGGAGCTAGAGACTCTGCGTATGTGGCTCACTCGTGTGGCAGGAAAGTCGGTGCAGGCTACCAGGTGGGAGCTCAGCTGGGGCTGCCAGCCAGGGGCCTTGCTTCTTCTTCACAGAGGCTGCTTGGGCTTCCTCCAGCATGGCGGCTGAGGTCCCGAAGGAAAGAGGTGGGAGCTGCCGGTCCGTTCAAAGCCAAGGCAAAGATGGTAGACAAAACAGGGAAGAATAGAGTTTGCAAGAAGTTTGGCTGTGAAGGGAAGGGAAAGCATTGCACAGTAAGAGGGGAGGGAGGAGTCAATGAACTTTTAATTTGCAGTTGTTTCTTAAGAGTAGGAGAGACTTGCCCTCCTGATTTGGCTCAGTGGACAGTGCATCAGCCCGAGGACTGAAGGGTTTGATTCCGGTCAAGAAAGAACATGTACCTCCATTGCAGGCTCAATCCCCGGCCCTGGTGGGGGTGTGATGAGTGTCTCTCTCACATCACTGTCTCTCTCTCTGTCTCTCTCCCCTCCCTTCCACTCTCTCTAAAAATCAATGGAAAATTATCCTCAGGTGAGGATTGACCTAAATAAATAAATAAATAAATAAACAAACAAACAGGAGAGACTTATTAATGAGACAGGGAAATTGGCCAAAAGAACTAAGGGGAAATTATGACACAACATCCAGAAATAATATGAGGAGTTGGAATCAAGGGGTAGGCTTGAACCATGGAAATTGGAAAGATGCTATTATCACATATGAAATAGCTTCTGTGCCAGGTGCCGAGGATACCAAGATAAACTGGACACACCCCACGTTCTTGAAACACTAAGTATACTTGAGAGGCATGAAACATAGATGTGTCTTTTCAACCCAATGTTGTACGTATAGTGGTAGAAGCATTCAGATAATACCGGGAGATCACAGAGGTATGGAACCTAGCTCGGCGTTTAGGGGTGGTGAGGCAGGAGAAGCTTCCAGGAGGACACGAGGGGGCTGGAGGAACATGGGTCAGACCTACCTCAGACAGGAGGTGGAGGAAGCTTACATATGGTTGTGCCCACCCTAGCCTTTCCTGAGCCCAGAGCAAGAGTACAAACAGATACCTGTAATTTTTCAAAATTATAAATCAAGCCAAAGCACAGTTAAATAAAATGTTTGATAGAATATATATATATATATATAAATATATATATATATATATATACATATATAGTCCATAGATAAAGAAAGCCTGTTTTGACAGATATGCCTCTTTAAAACCTGGAAGGCAGGTTGTAATTTAGAATTTTGGACTCAGAGTTTCATGCTGAAACACAAAGCCACAGGGGAGCCACTGCCAGCCCACAACCCAGCTGGCCTCTCTTCCTGCCCCTGGCCCCGTCACACACCATCATACACCTGACAAGTGCACGTGTGGCCCCCACCCCTGCGGGCCCAGGGCTGGCACATCCCTCTGCAAACAGCCACCCCTTGGCCACCCCTTCCACCTAGAGATGCACACACAGGGGAAGAGGCAGATGGCAACCTGTGCCAGGGGTTCTGGGGTCCTGAGTACTTACAGCATGTGGGGTGAGTGCCTAAGGAAGTAAGGAGTATGCCCCAAGGCTCCCACACCCCAGCCTCCTAAGGGGGGGCCAGGTGCAGAGACCAGAATGCTCTCTACAGCACTGGGCAAGGCCCTCTTGCCCAACCTGGGGCTAGCACAGTCTGATCACCTACATTTTCTTGATGAGACCCAAAGCTAAGTTATCTGCTGAGACTCCAGTCTTGTGGGGATCCATCCAGGGAAATCAATGCCACCTGGCAGGTCTGGCTCTTTGAGTTCTCAGAGAACACAGTATCCAAGCAGTTTGCCATGAGGATTTGTTTCTTATTTTGAAGTAAAACAATGCACTGGGCAAGCAAATGGGGGTGGGAGCCACTGAGGTACAACTTGTAGGCATTTCTTGGTAGATTCTTTTTCTCCTCACTGCCTGCCTCAATGGGCCCATAAAATTTGCTTTCTGACAAAAGCATGGACTGGGGAGGAAAAGAAGAAAGGAAAGAAAAGGTGCGTTACAAATCCCACTTCAAAGTCAGAGGGCTCGTGAACCTGCTTCCGGCTCGGGAGTCCCCAGCAGTGCTAATGCAGGTCACCTTCAGCAAGAGGCCTGTCCGCCTTCAGCGAGGGCTGCAGGCTGTGCTGCAGCAGGGTCTCCTCTCCCATCTTAAAGGCAAGTCTGAGTCCAGGTGATTTCAAAGGTCAACAGGGACAGAGGCCAACAGAGGGTGGGATGTCCAGAGAGATCTAAAACAAATGGTATAACAATAGCAACTTTCCCTCAAAGAAAATAAATGCTACAAAAAGGAACATTTAACACAAAATAGGATGTATTATATAATGGAGCAATGACTGAATTCAAGTCCGACAATTTTTAAAATATTTTCATACATTTGTAAAATTTTCATAATGTTACTTTAAGAGTATTTTAACTTACCTCTCTATATTACACTGAACATTGATCAACTGATGCTTTTTTAAATACTAGGATTCAAAAGACCTATTCTACCATTAATTTTCCATAATGGCTGCTGGAATCTTATTATCTGCATTTTATTGCCATGAAAACTAAAATATAGAGCAGTAAAGTGACTACCCAATGAGCAAGTGACAGATTGGAAATGGCACCGAATATTTTATCCTACCTATTAAATCATACTGCTTGCTAACCTCAAGGTGCCTCTTTTCCCACTAATCTACTTTCGACTCAAGGCTACTATATGCTGGACTGAGGAACCTGCAATTGGTCAGTCCTGAATGTATATTAGATTCTGTGAAATAATTTCATTATAAGAGTAAGAGAGATACAACTTGAAACTTTTTTTTTTGAGGACAAAGTGACATGTCGTCCAGTATTCCACGTATCAGTAAAAGGGAGTCCTGGTTTAGAAAAGAGCTGATAATGAAAATGTTCAAGAAGGATTCATATATAATGGATTTATAATATACGGCCTCATATTAAATAGCTCTGTTACCTGAGACCCCTCCCCCACTCTGCCCTCCCTCTTAGCAATTATTGACTCCCTTCTGTTACGTCTATGTATGCACGTTTTATTTTCCCTACCAAATTCTTAAGGCAGTGATGTGTCTCATATATTGTGTGGAGGCACAGTGCATAACAATGCCTTGCTCCTGGTAGCTGCCCAGTAAAATGTTGCTGAACAAACAAACAAAAATATTTTCCATTCCATCACTCACCTTTTGAGATCGATGTCCGACAGGACCAGGCCTAGCTATTAGCTCCATCCTAGGACCCTGTGAAGGACAGAGGGGATGGATTGCAGGTCTAAACCAACTGCCAGTCTCATGCTCTAGAAGCACAAAGCAAATGAAGGATTGTGCTTTATAGAAAGGCTGCTGTTGGGATTAAAAAAAAAGATACAAGTCCCTCATGTAGTTTCTACTCTGACTGCAAGGAGGACGATGCATGTATTTCTCATCAGGCCAAAAAGACTGCCTGGTTAAGAAATAGAAACCTTATGTGAAGGAGTCTTTATTTCGACTACTAGTATATGGGGAACTTCTTAATGGTGGGCTTGTCCTCAAGGAAAATCTGTTTATTGTGAAGGAAAAGGAAAGTCCCAAATAATTATGAAGCATCCTGCACACCCAAAGAAAGGAAGTCAATAGCAGTATCCCAATGTGTATTGTATCTAAACTAAACTACAAAAGTAGCTTTTTACCATTGCATGCAAATGGTGTCTGGAAAATAGCCTAGTTTACATAATTGCACAGCTGTGGGCAGTCTGGCTTCCAAAATCCAGGATGCATCTTGATAGCACGCGTCAGACCTCTAAAAGGGTTAATTCTGAAAACAGCCTCTTTCACATACAGATGGAGACAGAGTGCTATCATCAATGTTTAATCAATCAATAGGCATTTATTCCTATGATATAAAGTTTACATTATCCTCCATCTGGAACGATGGAGGAATAAGGAAGGGAATCTGTCAAAAGCAAAATTACTTCTTGTTAGCTTTGCCCCTGTAATCTCAGTTCAGCTTAGTACATGTTAATCTTTTTTTATGATTTAAATAAGGCAATAGAAAGTGATTATACTTTAACCCTCTTGTGAATTTCTCAAACGCTTTCATCTAACCCCAACAATGCTCTGGGCTGAGCTGTCAGGACTCTGTCTCATAGCGCGATCCGATAATTGGCCAGTTATTTGGGGGGCTTCCATTTCATTACCAATTCTGTTCCACCCTGAGGTTCTAGATTTCTCAACCCCTTTCTGTCTGCAGCAAATCTGCTCTCTGTTTTAATTTCAAGGTCTAGGAATCAATGTGGTAGAAAAGTGGAATTGCCTGTGTGAATCCCTAAACAATGTTAACCTCTCTACGACTTGGTTTCTTTATCTTTAAAATGGTTACACTATTCCCTGTCTCAGTAAAAGGGAGTCAGGAAGGCTGTTGTGAAGATGAAATGAAATAGCACATGTGAAATGCCTGCCACATGCAGGCCCCTTCATTCATGCCCATATCTTTCCCCTACCCTCAAAGGAAATCACTCGTTCAGAACAGTGTTTTGTTAGTGTTGTTGTTTGTTTCATTCACTGGACTGAGGCTTATTAATTCACATGGTCAAAGCACAGTGTAGGAGAAGCAAATTTGTCTTTCATTTATGAAAAGACTAATTAGTAAAAGGGGGGGGGGGTAATCAACCATACAAATGTGGTTAGTTGACCACCAGGGAGTAAGATTAGTAATTATTAGGTTGATATATGATTCATATATTACTAGAGGCCCGGTGCACAAATTCGTGCACGGGTGGGGTCCCTTGGCCTGGCTGGTGATCAGGGTCGGCAGGCCAGCCAGGGGGAGGGACAACAGAAGGTTAGTTGTGGGAGCACACTGACCACCAGGGGGCAGCTCCTGCATTGAGTGTCTGCCCCCTGGTGGTCAGTGTGTCATCATAGCAACCGGTTGACGGGTTGTTCAGTCGACCAGTTGTAACGGTTGCTTAGGCTTTTATATATATAGATAATTATAAGTTTGATTTTACTATTCCTGGGATATGAGTAAGGGGTGGTCAGTGAAAGTCCATACCCTCCTGACAGGGCAAGTAACACCAAGGAAGGCATGTTGTCTAAATGTGTGTTCTATGGAGCATGTATCCATCAGATCTTATCTCCTAAATTTTCTTAATAAAGAAAGAAGTGGACAGGAAGTCTTCTCTTTATTTTTTTTAATATATTTTTATTGATTTCAGAGAGGAAGGGAGAGGAAGAGAGAGAGAGATAGAAACACCAATGACAAGAGAGAATCATTGATTGGCTGCCTCCTGCACACCCCCTACTGAGGAATGAGCACGCAACCCGGGCATGTGCCCTTGACTGGAATCGAACCTGGGACCTTTCAGTCTGTGGGCGGATGCTCTATCCACTGAGCAAACCAGCCAGGGCAAGTCTCCTCTTTATTAAGCTCTCACAGTGCCACTAGGATTTCCTTGTTCATGCCTACAGTATTAAGGCATAAAAAAAAAAAAGATTCCCAAAGGAAAAGTCTCCAGGCCACTGTATTTTCAGTGACAATCATCCATTGTGTGCAGAATAACCTTCAGGTAGAAAACAGAGAGATGCTGCCATTGTGTTTAAGTTCCCAGATCAAAGGTGGCAGTTTAAGGAAATACAAAGACCTGTTCTCATTGCAGCAATTTCTGTTTAGTTCCTGGCTATGTAGGCAGCCATTGGAATATAGCATAAAATCAGTAGGTACTAATGAATAATGAATAAAGGTTTACTCCCAAACCAGGCCATCGAATGGAAAATCTACTTGATTTCACAATCCAAACCATTGTTCACCCACTTGTTCTGCTTCTTGCTCTCTGAATGTCCTACTTTTTCTATTCCCAGGCTGCTAAACCACTAAGCAAATCTATCACCATAACAAGTCCAACCTGCTTCTTTCATCTAAGCTAGACTTTGCATCACAATAAAAAATTCTTCTATAGTAAGAGTCTAGAGTGCAGATTGTGAATATATAGTAATTCTTATGTCGGGAGAGTCCCACAAGGTTCCCCACTGGGCATGCTCCCAACATGAACTCAAACCTGTGGAGGTGAAGCGGCAGTGGTCTGGTTTCTGCCGGGCCCTTCTGACAGGTACAAAGACTGGACAGAGGGTAGCCAGTGGCCAATGACCAGGATGGAGCGTGCAAGAAATACCTTATTTCCTCGCTTTTCTTTAAATCAACCTAAGTCAAGTTCTACACTCCAGCCCCCTGAAAGGTAGAAAAGTCCATTTCAGTCATGATGGGAGCTCCCTGCCCTCCGACCACACTAAGGTCCCGGATCTTAAGTAGCACTAAACCTCATAGAGGCCCCACTGGTCATGAGACACTGAGGGACAAAGAATAGTATCGGGTCACCATGAGCTCAGCCCTTTGGGATATAATAGTTCACTTGCTTCTGCTCCATTCATGGGGCTCAGAATATCTTTGGCAAACTGGAAGCCCCTTCCTCTGAGTGCATCAGTCGTTCCCTCTAAGCCAGCAGTTCTCAACCTGTGGGTCGCAACCCCTTTGGGGGTCCAATGACCCTTTCACAGGGGTCGCCTAAGACCATCGGAAAACACATATATAATTACATATTGTTTTTGTGATTAATCACTATGCTTTAATTATGTTCAATTTGTAACAATGAAATTAGGGGTCACCACAACATGAGGGACTGTATTAAAGGGTCGCGGCATTAGGAAGGTTGAGAACCACTGCTCTAAGCAGACATGCTCCTCCTTGTGTGGCTGCTACTGGGGGCCCATGCTCCCCCCGCCCCAATGAAAGTCATCGGCTGCCAGCCTCCTCTAGGTCCTGGGTTCAAGATCTCTCCCCTTCCATCCCATTGCTCTCAATAGCACTCCCAGGCATCCTTTCCTTCTCCGGGATCCTAATCTCCCCTGAGCTGAGGCTTTCACAAAAATCAGTAAGAGCTTCTGCTTTTGAGGCAAGAGAAGGCAAACCTCAGATTGCTGTTGGAAGTGGGAAGGGTGGAAGAGACCTTGAGAAAGAAGCAAAACTGGAATCTCAGAAAAGTATCCTGTCCCACTGGCCTCACAAGCAAGCAGGAGATCAGAGTTGCCCTTGATTTGTTGGGCTGGGAACTGGGTAGGATCCACTCCAGGGACGCTGGCTAAGTGTGAGAACTGAGAAACAATCACGGGTGTTTCCGGGCAGTGCCCCTGTGTGCCTCCCACCCGTCCCTCAGGTGATTCTGGACAGAGGTGCTCAGGGGTTGGGAGTAGGAGTAGATTAAATGGAATAGGGAAGATGAAATGAAGAGTCATAATAGCAAAAGCATGGTGGGAATCTGAACACACAAGACCATTCTACCTTTGATCCTAAAAACTGGATGTATGGCCCTGACCGGTTTGGCTCAGTGGATAGAGCATTGGCCTGCGGACTCAAGGGTCCCAGGTTCGATTCCGGTCAAGGGCATGTACCTTGGTTGCGGACACATCCCCGGTGGGGAGTGTGCAGGAGGCGGCTGATCGGTGTTTCTCTCACATCGATGTTTCTGGCTCTCTATCCCTCCCCCTTCCTCTCTGTAAAACATCAATAAAATATTAAAACAAAACAAAACAACAACAAAAACCTGGATGTATGGAAAGAGGTCACCCCATTAGTGGTCAAAGGGATAACCAAATCGGTGCCAGCAGAGGGCGCCAAGGAGGAAGAGGGAAGGTCGTTCACAGAACAGTGTCACTGCCCAAAGCCAGCTTTAAGGGGACTGAAGAACCAAGTAGGACAGAAGAAAGCCTGTTGACTCAGGGGCTTCTTTGAGCCAATCGCTGGCACACAGTGGACAAATGGTCAGGAAACACCATTGGAGCAGGAGGACAGGAAAGGCAGACATGCCCAACGCTCAGAAACTGCCAGGGAACCGGGGCCTTTGTACCCAGGGACCCCGCTGCTGGAGGTTCACCACTACCTGCTACCATTCACCACTGTAGACAGACACTTCTGACTGTGCCCTGTCAGTCTGGTATTGCCGAGCATACTTAAGTTATACTTTCTTTCTTTTTAAAAAAATATATTTTATTGATTTTTACAGAGAGGAAGGAAGAGGGATAGAGAGTTGGAAACATCGATGAGAGAGAAACATCAATCAGCTGCCTCCTGCACACTCCCCACTGGGGATGTGCCCGCAACCAAGGAACATGCCCTTGACTGGAATCGAACCTGGGAACTTTCAGTCTGCAGGATGACACTCTATCCACTGAGCCAAACCAGTCAGGGCAACTTTCTTTCTTTTTTTATTTTTTAATTCATTTCAGAGAGGAAGGGAGAGGGAGAGAGAGATAGAACATCAATGATGAGAGAATCATTGATCGACTGCCTCCTGCCTGCTCCCCACTGGGGATCAAGCCCACAACCCGGGCATGTGCTCTGATCAGGAATCGAACTGTGACCTCCTGGTTCATAGGTCGACACTCAACTGCTGAGCCACACAAGCTGTGCTTGGGTTACACTTTCAAACACAAGTAAAACTCTCTCAATACTATAAGAAAATAGTTCGTCTTCTTATATGATAAGGTACATCAGTCTGGTGCCTGTGTGATTTGACTAACATTGAACTTAAGCAAATATTTATGGGAACAGGAAGCAATGATTAACAAATTCATTAATTCAGTTACGGCATAAGGTAGCTCCTCAATACGTGTTTGTTGTCACTGCTGATGATGATAATTAAAATCCTGTTTCTAGATGGGCTGTGGTGTGTAATCCTTTCATAACTATCTAAGTCCTTATGCCTTGATGAGAACTATCATTATGTGTAAATATTGACTAAGACTGAGCCTCAAACATGCCATGGAAATTCAAGGTTATAATCTACTAACCAACAGGAATGAAGTGAAACAAACAACTGTTTGCACTGATGGTGGAAGTGCAGGCATGATCCTAAGTCAATACATCGTGTCGTCATTTTTCCACAGTCTACAGACAGTCTGGGCTTATCTGGCAGAAATGTCACATAAAACTTCTGCTATTTCCTCATCATTCAGTGGCTTTCAGGCCTGTTAGTGATGAAGGTCCTCTCCTCAATTCAGTCCCACAAAATCACCAGGAGGAGGTCGGGAGACCAAGAGCCCCTGGAAAGTTCATTAGGCCTGTGATCCTACCAATGCCACCCACTGGGATTTCCCTGGAAGTAAAGAGAAGGAGCTGAGTTTTTCTTAGGGGCCCATCTTGTCTTAAGAATGACCCTCCCCCCAATTTTTTTTAATGTCAGCCGAAATTGGTAAGAACTAAAATGCTGAACTGAATTTGGTTCCAGCCAGGCATTTGACAACATGTCTTCCTAATCTTCATCAGTAAATTAAAGATGGAATGGATATAGAAATGGGACTCATTTAGACACTTCCCTCTGCCACACCTAACATCCCCCACCACACACACACACACACACACACACACACACACACACACCAACTATTTTATAACTTACCAAATGGAGATGATCTATAAGACACTATTTGTAAGGAAATTAAAGTAAGTCAGGCAGCAACTTTAAAAATCAATAAACCCAAACACAAAGTCATATGTTGCCACAGCTTACCCTTTAATACCATCTGCCCCACACAAATCAGCTGAGGTGTTTGCACCAAGACTTCCAGAAATGAGAAGTAGCATTTCCTCTGTCCAGAGCTTGTGGGAGGGGGTCTCTTTTACAGGCATGAGTGAGGTTCGTATGAAGGGACAATGGATATTAATGTGCTTTTTCTCTTCTGCATTTCAGTATACATACCTTCTCTCATCTGAAGTATCTATTGAAGGGCAGGGGTAGGATCAAAAGCATTACGATTATTCTAACAGAAACTCAAAGAAAAATAAAGTGTTTGTGTTTAGCTTTCAGCATTCAAAATTGAGAAACACAACAGTTTGCAAGCTAAATTTTGTAGAGGAAAGAGATTTTCTAAATTCCTTAAGTATGTCAGGAACCAAGTCAGAAGGAGCTTGGATGTTTTCCCCATAATATAGACAAGATTCCTCTTCTGCTTATAACTATTAGGCCATTACACTTGTTGCCCTAAAGTTGAAAGAAGGTATGCCATAGAGGAAGACGTATAGATGGAAGATTCTGAGCCTTTAAGCAAAGCTTGGAGGTGGATTGTGGGAAGAATTAAGAGAGGCCAGGAAATCTAGTCCCAACATCAAGATTCTTATGGCCCACTTCTTCTCCTTCGGTGGGTAGAGCTTTTTAAAATATCCAGTCAGGTATGGGAGAGCCATCCAGCTTTGGGCTAGAGGCACATTCCCAGGGTGTGGCAGGGCCTTCCCCCAGCCCAGGGAATGGGACAACCTTATCAACAGAAAAGGAGTGATGGGTTTTTTGACATCCCCCTTCCTGGTGGCGTGCGTGGGAACTCTGGAGGAACTTTGTGCCTAGTGCAGGATGCAGAGGGCCCAGCCCAGGCTGCCTTAGGGTGATGAAGCTCACAGGTGGGGTTTTAAGAAAAGAGGCAAAGGGCCCAAACCAGTGGAAGGTGCTAGCGCATCAGCCCCTCCCCCGCCCCCCATCCCGCCCTGCAAATGCTGGATGCCATGCCTCAGTGTTTAACAACCCCAGTCATTTGTCTTGGAAAACAGAATGGATAGAGATGATACTTTCAGGCAGTCACACGCCATCTGGGGACACAGCAGAGCCAGGGATGGAAAATCTGGGACACCCAAAGAGGCAGAGGCATCAGACCAGGTTAATGGAATCTTACTAAAAGGTAGGGTCCCCTGCCCTCCCCCCAGCAGATGGGGCTTGTGATAAGATAAGAACAATAAAGAGGGCATATTTTCTTTGGGAAAGGAAGTGTAGCATGAGCAAATTTGCAACTTGGGTCCAGTAGCTTCAGGAAGAGTCAAATCATCTGCATGCATAGATGACAGACTCTGAGCCTTGGGGAAAGTCGATGTTACTGATTCCAAGGACACAAAATTCCATTATTTAATAATATTATTTTGTGTTGTGGTACCTATATATATAAAAGGCTAATATGCAAAATGTTCCCTTGGGAGTCCGATGGGGAGACCAGGAGTTCGAGCGCCCGCTATGATGTGCGCTGACCACCAGAGGGTGGTGTGGAATGAAGGAAGGCCTCAGTCAGCAGCTGGCAGCCAGCAGCTGGGGTAGGAAGGCCCCAATCAGCCTGGATCACCAGCCAGGCCTAGGGACCCCACCCATGTACGAATTTCGTGCACCATGCCTCTAGTATGTATATAATTTATAAATTTTTATCTCTTAAAAATTTTCAAGTTGATGAGCATATGTGGCAAGACATTGGGTCTCTCCCCCTTCATTTCATACATGTACCTGCTCTGGGGCAAGTCAGAGGAGCTCTCCCCCTCCATCCAGGAATAAAACAGAAATGAACTAACTGGCCATGTGGTGAGGCACAGCCAGGGAGAGGAGGAAGAACTCCGGGATCTGTGGGTGAGCAGATGAAGAAAGAATATCCTCAGGATGAGAAATCTTCTCCCAAGATCCAAGAGAGAGGTGCCTGCCGGAAGAGAGTGAATTCCCCTGTGTGTGGCAGGAGGAGCAAATGGAGCATCTGAATGGGTTCGAAAAGCCACTTCCTATTCTTTGGCCAAGGGGAATTATGGATTGCAATGGAGGTCAGGATCTGGACTACACATCCTGTTGGAAAGTGTGAGTGTGTGTGTGTGTGTGTGTGTGTGTGTGTGTGTGTGTAAGAAAAAGAAAGACAGAGAGAGAGAGAGATGAGATGAGATGGAGAACAGTAAGGCTGGCTACAAAGATATTTCCTGGGAGTGGACGTGCTGTCCTTTCCTCTGACATAAAAAGCAAGGTCATGAGGTTACACAACACAAAGAATCACTCCAAATATATTTTTAATGTTAATCTCATTCTTTTATTATAATTTGGAGCCATTCCCATAGCTAGATAATATTTAATTCCAACTTTCTTTCCTAGTTAGAAAAGAAGTATATCATACATAAATACTGCTGGTCAGAGACAAAAGTAGTAAGAGTTTTCAAAGTTACATTAACCCAGACCCATGCGTGTGTGTATGACCATCATGCTTTCCAAATATAAAGTGTCATAAGGAAAGGAGAGAGGTGGGGTCGGGTGAGATGGAGAAAGCAAAGCAACATTACCAGTTCCTGGAACAGTATTTCTTCACTGGTTTGCATACAGGATTCTCAATGTGTGTGTCTGGACAGCCTATTCCATTGCTCTATTTTACTACCTCAGCCCAAAGGAAGTGTGTTTTCACTCTCTCCCATCTTGCTCCTGAGTCTACAGCACGAACAAGCATTAAGAGACAAGCAAGCTGTCAAATGGAGCAAAGAGGGATCATTGCCAAGAATTATCTTGAGGTTCACTGGGGTTTTCAGAAAGAAATGTCCATGGTTGTGAGTGGCCATCTAGTTAACTGCTATAAATGTAAGTGGCTCTTCACACAGACGCCCCTTTCCAATAAACACCCTCTTTATGGGGCATGGGATGGAGCAGGAAGACGAACCTTCTAAAACTGTCAGCTGCATAAACTCATTTTAGCCTGTATAGCTTGACAATTTAAATTTGAGAGGGAAACAAGATTTAGTATTTTTCCCTTTAATCTGGTGAGAATAAGCGGAATATGGGTGTGAGGCACCTTGTGTTTTGTGCTGTGCCTTTGAAAAGAGAACAAAACACAATGTCCTGAGATGAATTGTCATTTTCCGAAGCTACTGTTTTACAAATTCTTAGGGAAATGTTGCCACCTTCTGGACAAAAGTGCAACCAGCAGTCACCACAAGCTTGCCATCCAGCCTGTTCGTACACTCATTTCCGTTGGCTGTAAAGAAGAATTTTGTTTTGGTTTTCTTTCTTTTCTGCAATTATGCCTGCACAACACTGATACACTAAAAAAAATCAAGCCACCATACTAGTAAATGGACTCATCATATCCATAATAGAATAGGAAGCACATTTCACCAAGTAAGCAGATTCTTCAAAGCAGGACTAATCAATCTCACCCACAAAATTTCACAGGTTTTCACTATCATTCTCAGACTCCTTAACTCTTACAGGGCTTGAAGAGAGGTGAATAGATTCTCAACCAGGTTTTCTCTTTATTTTTTGATTTATACTTATTACACTTTCAGAAATAGGTTCATGTTTGCCTAGCTAAATGTCTTGAAGTTTATTTTTTCCATATATCAGTATTTTCAAGTCATTGGTCATATGTTGAGCATAAAAATCCAATGGCAGAACCCACATCCTGATTCGTGGCAAAAACATGTATGTCCTTTCCCTGTGTAGGGTGCCCCTTCCACTAGTCAATCTCACTAGCAAACCTGTCTTCTTCCATAAACAAGGCAATGAAGACGGATGTGATCACTTGTTTAAACAGCTGTGTGTTTGTCCCCCTGAAGAAAACTAAATGGCAAAGAAGGAACCACACCAGCACGCTGACGGGGACACGCCACCCAGCCAAAAGCTCGGTCGTCTTTCTGACGTCTAGGTCGTGGAGAATTTGCAGGTGTAGGAAGTTGATTTCTCGGCTGCATGAGCACCACCTGCAGGACCTCGTGTTGGCTCTCGGCCCTCAGAACCCGCGGGCTTCTGCCATCGGTCCAATGTCCTGCTTCATCAGAACCTGCCAGAGGGCGCGCCCTTTCTCTGAGGACCTGGTTGATGGTGATTGACAGCTCGGAGCACCTGCCTCAGTGCTGCCCCTATTTATAACGGGAAACCGGTAGGGAGGCCCAATCTTACTCATTGCGGTTTGTCTGGAAAGCTGCCGGTGGACTGTCCGCTGTTCCCTAAGCTTTGGGCCAGGTGGCCAGGAGTCTGCCCATCCCAGGAGTCTGCTCACCGCCACCTCAGTTTCTCCTGGGCTCACCCTCTGGCTGGAGAGTCGGCGAGCTCCTCGGGGCCCCTGTGAATGAGGTAAGAGCAGGGGAAGGAGAAAAGGTAAATGTCTCTGACCAACTGGCAGATGGGTCTCTTGTCCACCAGACACTGCTGAGTAATTACCTATCACCTGCGAGGCCAGAGATCAGACTGGGTGTCACAAGGGACCCCTGGGGAATGGCCGGATCATGCCACTCACAGAGGGACTCAGCCCCCGCCTGCCTCCATCTAACTCTCAAATCGCCAGCTGCAGTGCTCACTTTAAAAGCACAGCTTCAAGGCTGACTAGCAGCCCTTCAGTGGAGGCCGCATCACATGGGGGAGGGGGCTTCTTGAGTGACTGCTCAGAAAAGCACAAAGAGAATGAAAGGGGGAAATATATATATATATTTAAAAACCATGTTCTTCTTAGAAATCCTCTTGTTTTGAATCGGGAAGTCCCTGGTGCAGAAATGTCTTTGGTGCTGGTGATAATCTGGGCCTGCAAGTGCTACATTGATTCACCGTCCACAGATGCCCGGGGGCTGAATATCAAGGAACAAATGCATTAATCATGGCAGAGCCAGCCACAAAGACCACCGCTCCCAGCACAGGGGCGCGCAGACCTTCCCACAGACCACATGCTCCGAGGTTGCTCTCCAAAGTCTCATTACTGAGTGTGTGTGTGTGTGTGTGTGTGTGTGTGTGTGTGTGTCAGGGGGTGGGGGGGGGGAGAGGGTGTAATGGACTTTCTCCAAAACATGCATTTAGCAATAAATGTCTTTACATTTACCTTACATTAAAAAAAGAAAAGGAGAGCGGTAGAATCTTTGGATCAGAGTCCTTACCGATGAAACAAACATAGGAACACACGCACACACACACACACAGGCACCAGCTTTCAGGGAGAAACAGAAAATAATGTTTAGCAATTACGGGCCACAGCTGCTGCAGTTCCAGTGTGTGCGTGCTACACAGGTGCGGCCATTATAACAATGAATAGCTCGCATTAAAGGTGCCATCCATGGGGGTAATAATACGAGGGTTGAAAAGGTATTTTCATTTGCAGCCTGGTGTTAGGCAGAAAATAAAATAAGGCGTTTCCCAGCCAGCCTGATGGCTCAGCTGCCACCCGGGAGGCGCAAGCCTCAGATTAATCTAGGACTCGTATGTGTGCGCCTGACAGTGGGAATCTGGCAATAGTAACCTGGAGAGATCACCAGATCTCCTCCTGGTCTTAAAAAAGGCCGCTGATTGGGGAAACTGAGGCACGCTGCAGGTTCTAGAGCAGTGGTTTTCAACCTTCTGGCCCTTTAAATACAGTTCCTCATGTTGTGACCCAACCATAAAATTATTTTCGTTGCTACTTCATAACTGTAATGTTGCTACTGTTATGAATCGAAATGTAAATACTGATATGCAGGATGGTCTTAGGCGACCCCTGTGAAAGGGTCGTTTGACCGCCAAAGGGGTCGCAACCCACAGGTTGAGAACCGCTGTTCTAGAGCCAGCAGCATCAGCCAGGGTAACATCGACCCCTGCCTAGCACCTGCTGGTTTCTGCGTACTAGAACTTGTGGGGGGAAATCCAGAGAAAGGGTCCCTATGGGTAGTGGAGTGGCCCCGCTGGGGAGGAAGCCTAGAGGAGAGCCCCTCCCCCTTCTCAGGCCTTGGCTCTGGGCGTGCCATCCCTGCACCCACATCACAGCATTCCCCCTCCTGGGGGCCCAGCTCTGAAAGCTGGGCCCTAAGCTCAACACAGCCAGCCCGCTTTGCTCGCCTCTCACTTTAAAAGCCCAGCAGAGGATGGGCACCGTATGTCATGGTGGTCACTTGCCAGGACTCCTCAAATCACTCACCTCTTCCATCTCAATGGGAAAATTATCTAAGGCAACCAAGACATTCGTGCAGATTGATGGTTGCATGAAGCGGAGAAGGAGGGAGGACCCTGGGTGGTGACAAGAGTGGGCTTTAGAACAGAAGACCAGAGACCAGCGTGACCTTGGGCAAACCCCGCCCTCGCTGGAACTGTGAAAGGACAGTCGTACCTGCTGCAGAGCTTGCATTGAGTTTCCAGTGAGACCAAGTACGTGAAATGCTCAGCACCGAGCCGGGGACAGAGTCGGCACTAAGTAAGTGGTAGAGATGCTTGGAGTGGTTTCCGTTTACCCACACTCATTTTCCTGAGCGGGGCTGTGACCAACTTCTAAGTGATTCTAGGCAAGATAATGGAAATCTGTGCCAGGAAAGAACAAGTGTGCAATACGTATTTCTCAATGCCATCATGAGCGTCAGACCAAACACTCCAAGGAGACTGTAAAAAATTTTAAATGAAACTCTGTAGAATAATTGTTTTCATATTGTCTACTTAGTATGGATGAAGCAACCAATAAAATGGATAAGAATGCATGTTATAAGGTGAATTGTAAAAGCTGAATCCATCAGACCCAAGTGGGCGTTGACCTGGCTGCTGTGGGCGGGGCATGCTTTCCCAGCGCCCAGGTGGAGAGCCGCCCACAGCTTGGAAGTCTGGAAGCCCGCTGGCCTGGCACAGGGAGGCAGGGGGCTGGAGGGGCACGCAGCCCGCGCCAGGCTGGGAGCTGGCCGAGCGCAATGGGCTAGGCCCCAGTGTTCCAAGGAAGGTGGGAACACGGCTCTTTTTAGAGGCCTTAAAAGTGAGGAGAGGATTAAAATTAATTTGAAGCTTCCCAGGAAGCCTGCATAATGAAAACAAAACTCAATTGCAGTGCTGGCTGGCGAGCTCTGGACCTGGAAGAGCTCACACCGCCGAGCTCCAGGTGGGCTGCAGCCTGCGGGGGACAGACGGCAGCTGTGGTGGCGATGGTGATGCTGGTGGCAGGGAAAAGAGACCTCATCAAGCTCCCACGGACCACAGGTCCCTAGGCGCTACGTTGGCTTATCACTCAACAGAACTTGTTGACCACAGAGTATGAGCTGGCCCCATCCTAGGTCCATGAATAAGACATCAGGCCCCGTGTTTAAGAAACGGACAGCCTGGGAACAGAGACGGGCATATCAACACAGAATTGTAAGCTTGTGTGTTGAAGTATTTGGCAGAGGAAGAAAGGGACACCATGAGAACACTGAAGAGAGCCACCTCATCCAGACCGGGGGCTCAGAGAGGTTTAGAAGAGGAGCTGATACCTGGACCAAGTGAGACAGGAAAAGGAGGTGTGGATGCAGGATGGGCAGAGGCCTCTGGGTAAGAGTACACGTCGTTCTGCAGGCTCGTAACTCAAGGTTGGGCGGGGGAGGATAAGGAGACGCTGGATGGCACCTGTGGTCCAGCCCGTAGGCTATGATTCCTAAGAGGCGTAGGGAGTCGGGCGATCGTTGAGCCAAGCCATTAAAATAGAATACACACACATCCAAGGTGGTGGTCAGACTTCAAGGAGGCCACCAATGATCCCACCTCCCGTGTAGCCCCTCCCACCCGTACCAGAACTGGTCTGTGTGACCAGGAGAATGCGGCAGAAGTAATGGTATGTCCCTTCCCGGATTAAGCTACACAGGACATAGCAGCAGTGCTCTCTCTGACCACTCACTCTCAGACCACCGTGTCCTAGCACAACCCTGTGAGGACACCCTCACGGCAGCAGCCTGAGGCCTTGTGAGTGCACCCCGCACCCTGGCTGACAGCGTGACTGCAACCCCAGGGCAGACCCGAGCCAGGACCCCCAGCTAAGGTGTGTTTCTGCCCTCAGAAGCTGTGTGAACACGTTTGTTGTTTTAAGCTGCTAAGTTTGGGGCTAATTCGTTTCACAGTAGCAGATAACTAAGACACTTAGTAACATGGAAAAGGCATATGTGCATAACATGTGAAAGAACAAGTTATGAAGATAAACATGTGTAACATGATCCCACTTTTATATATTACAGACTGATACATTGTATTTATAATGATCAAGTTTCTTTTTTATTAATCTTTACATCAAATGAACCATAAAAGCAATTTTTAAGTCTAATATTCCATGGTAATGCCCAGTAAGGCTTGTAAATAGCATAACAAGCAGATCACCAGAGGCGTGTTAAAATCAGGGGCCGGTTCCCTGGAGTGGTGGAGAGCCGCAGACAGGCCTGTTTCCCCCTCTCGGCCTCAGTCGCAGGCAAAAGGCCTACCCGGGGGTGGGAGCTGAAAGGAAGCCGCCTTCTCAGCAGCAGCCAGGGCGATGAACCAGAGGGCAGGGCAGAAAGAGCCAAGGAGGCCAGGAAACCCCCAGGTCAGGCCTGTGGGCTGAAGGGGAGGACACACACACCCCGAAAAACCCAAGTTACCCCAAAGAAGAAAAATTATAAGGGCTGACTTGGCAAAGAAGGAAACTATACCAGCTCAAGGATTCCCAAAGCTGGGAGAAGGGCAGCCCTTTCCTGCTGGTCTCAGCAAGATGACCGGAAGTCCTTGGGGGTGTGAAAACGTTTTCATGGGGCGTGTCACAGGAACGCCTCAGGCCTGTTGAGAACTCCAGCATGCTGGCCTCTTGGATGCCACTCAGAGTTACGCTGCCTGCTTGTCTTCTCTACCACATTGGGCGTAAGTTATCAACTAATTAAAATTACATTCAATATCTAAGAATTGTCTTGCAGTCTTAACATCTTTTCTCTCAAAAACTTTTGTCATATACTCAAGACTTAGCATCCTATATAATAAAAGGCTAATGTGCAAATTGACCAAATGGCAGAATGACCAGTCACTATGACATGCACTGACCACCAGGGGGCAGACACTCAATGCAGGAGGAGCAGCACTCAGCCAGAAGCCCGGCTCACGGCTGGCGAGCGCAGCAGAGGTGGCGGGAGCCTCTCCCGCCTCTGCAGCAGTGCTAAGGATGTCTGACTGACGGCTCCTGGACTGTGAGAGGGCGCAGGCTAAGCTGAGGGAACCCCCTCCCCCTCCAGTGCACAATTTCATGCACCGGGCCTCTAGTCTGTTATAAAAGTGGTGTTTGAGGTCATACCACCTTTTTTCTTTAATTTTTGAGGAAACAAGAGGTTCTTGAAGTGTACTCACCACAGATGTTTGAGAAACTCACCCTAGCAATGCCTCTGAATGAAGATGTCCTTGTCTCAGGGCATTGGGGTGACAAACCCCCAATCGACTGAGAGTGGAACAAACTGTTCTCAGTGGGTGGGAGGCTGCCATCGCACCCATGGCCGGAGCAAAAATGTGGAGAAGTGAACCCCCTTCTGTTCACTTGTGGATGTCAGTGTGCAATGGGTCTTTGAGTGTGATTATGAATGACAGTGTCCACAAAAGAGGAAAGGCAGAGAGGACAGTAGTTATATGACATTGAGGAAATCAGGAAAACACATGCCAGAAGACTTTATTAAATTTTATTCTAGTTACTACGCTTCCAACAGAGCTGTTTGCTAAATTAACTTGGAATCAGTCCTTGGCTTCAGTAAGCATTTGCCCTAAAGACCAGGCCCCCAACCCACTGTGTGTTTAGATTTAGAGATACCAGCCTCATCCTTCTCCACTAAATAGAGAACGGTTTTCTAGATGTAAAAATGGCGTTTATTTTTACTCATGGTAGAGATATTCATTTCAGACCAGGCCATCCTGCCTTCTCCAGGGTGTTAGGAAAGCCCGCGGTCCCGGCAGTCCCAAGTATAAACCCACCAAATACATGCTTGCTTCTTAGCTGGAGGAGTTCCTTTTAGACCTCTCCCTCCATGGAAGAGCTGCTTTTGCTCTGATGTCCTCCATAAAAGATCACAACATGGTAAGACATAGTTAAACCACATAAAATCTAAGTAACCACTACTGTCAACACAGAAGCTGACTAAGAGAAGAAGGATCCTTAGCAGTGATGGCTTATTTGGGGCATGGATTTAATGGCCACTTCAGGGGGGGAAATTCATACAGTTGTTAGTACTCTTTCTCCAGGATACACACCACCACTCACATATACAACTGATTCTGTGTCACTCAAAATTGTTGGCAGAACAAGAGAACTTTGAATCCTTCCTTTTTTCCCCGAGTGTGGCTAGACTTACAAATGCCTTTACTTTTTAGAAATGCCTAAAAGTACCGACACGTCTTGGAATGACTCTGCTAGTAATTTAAAGAGAGGGAGAAATTTTGCGTATTCCACCAACAGATGAGTTGTAGAGGCTGACATCTGTCAAGTGGCTTCATTCTCACTTTGCTGGGATCCTGATTGTGGCAGGGAGAGGTGTTTTCCCTGGATTTCTTGACTTAAAATCAGGATTACATTGAACACTTTACCAGGCTTACAGTAGAGCACAATGTTTCTCTTTCTTGCCTACTCCTTTATTTTATTTTATTTTATTTTATTTTATTTTATTTTATTTTATTTTATTTTTTGGATGACTCTGCGGTTCTTTCTGCTATTGGTAAGGATATTTGAGATAAACTGAAAATCTGCAGCCGCTGTTAACCTGATGTGACCATGAAGCTACTGGAATTCCTTTTCTAAGAGACTTGCCGTTAACATGCTTTGAAATAGATTAAACTCAGGTGCTGGTAAACAAGTGACATGGCTAGAATGAGCAAATTCTGTGCTGCTGGAATCGCCAGCTGCTCCTGGGGGGAGGTGTGCAAACTGACCTTGAGGCTGCTGATGTCGGGGGCAGGGCCTTCCAACAAGGCCCAGTGTCAAATGCTCCCTGAGACTTCTTGCCTAGGCACCACCTTTGCCTGTGGCCTGTTTAACCAAGTTCTCGGGCATCTAGGACTTATTGCCCCCTTGTGTCCGTTCCACTGCAGGTTATTAAAATGTTGGTTTATATGGTTTCTATAAAGCTGATTTAGCGATAGTCTGAGTCTTTCCCGTCTAAGGAGCCTACTGGGAAGGTGGCAATGTTTCCTGGCCATGGGACACAGTCCCTGTGGGGAGCTGCTTAGCCATTTAGCATTGATTCGATTTTTGGACTCCATGTGATAGGCTTGTGTTTTTTTTAATTTAAAGATATTAACACTTTTTTCACCGAAACTTATTTGGGGGTGGGGGGAAATATTTATACTTCTATATTTTTTTAGATACCCTGTATTTTAGCAGCTTAAAGTTGAATGCCTAAGTTTTCCCTGAATATGGGAAATAAAAGGATATATTTAGGATAAGCAAAAAACAAATAGCATGATGACAAAATAAATCACTGTGGTATTGGAAAGAGCATGGGCTTTAGAGTCATGTAGACCCGAGTTGAAATCCCAGGCCTCCCACGTTCTAGCACCTAAATGCTCTGGGCCTCAGTTTCTCATCTGTGAAATGAGGATGCGTGCCTTCTCTAGACCTCCCAGGCGTGGTGTTCCTTGTAATGAACAGCATTCAACTACAGATGAGTTCCTGAGACAGGAGGCTATTCCCAGTTCAGGCCAGGCCTAGGCTAAGAGTTCCAAGTGTTTGCTGACTTGAATTAAATTGATGTTGGGACACTGGGTTGTACCTTCATCATTTCCCATCTAAGTGTTGGTGACAGATTTTCTTGCCAAATAGACTGACAACTAACAGGACTCCAGGCTCTCACCAGTAAAATAGGAGAAATGGGGCCTCAGTGAGGGGCCTCAACAGGGTCTGAATTAATTCCAAATCGCTAGCGACCACATGAAATGGTGGGTTTGTTTCTTTACATAAACCTTTGCCAACTATGAACTTAACACTCAGACATGTTTATACAAAATAATGGCTACATGTGTCTAGAGCAGTGATGGCGAACCTATGACACGTGTGTCAGAGGTGACACGCGAACTCATTTTTTGGTTTATTTTTCTTTGTTAAATGGCATTTAAATATATAAAATAAATATCAAAAATATAAGTCTTTGTTTTACTATGGTTGCAAATATCAAAAAATTTCTATATGTGACATGGCACCAGAGTTAAGTTAGGGTTTTTCAAAATGCTGACACGCTGAGCTCAAAAGGTTCGCCATCACTGGTCTAGAGTCTAGAGACTCTAGACAAAAGCTCCACTCATATGCGAAGGGCTTTGGCCCTACAAACAGCAGTGAGGAAGGACTTTGCCGGCCTCTTGCCCCGACAGTGTTTGAGGGCCCCAGATTCCATACAGCATCAGCTCTTCAACCAGCCACTGTGGGACAGGGGAAGATGGTGGAATCTCCTCATCACTTACCTCTCCCATGAGGAGCATCTCCGAGTCAATGGGGCAAGAAGTATTAGTCAATTTCAAAACAGGGAAGGCCAGATCATTACTAAGTGATTGGCCACGCCCAGAATTCCTTCCTGAAGAGAGAAATGGGGTGCGGCCTTGGGGACAAGGCAGCCATTTTCAAATTTTTATTTTCAAATAAGGAATGCATTCACGTTGTTCAGAAGGTATATATAAATGTAAATGGACTGTAAACAGACACTTCACCAAAGAGCACATAAGTATGGCAAATAAGCACATTGGAGGCCATTCGGGCAATTTAAATTAAAATCATGGTCAACTATGAAAACCTGTGTAAATGAAAATACTGACAATACCAAGTGTGCTCTAGGGTGTGAAGCAACTGGATCACTCATACGTTGTGGGAGGGAACGGGGAAAGTTAGACTGACAACAAATAGGACTCCAGGCTCTCACTAGTAAAATGCGAGAAATGGGGCCTCAGTGAGGGGCCTCAGCAGGGTCAAGTTAGAGTCACTTTGAGGACAGTTTGGCGTTCCTTATGAAGGTACACGCACACGTATACTTGTACACAGCCCAGCAATTTTACTTCTGGGGAAGGGGGTATTGACCCTACAAAAATGAAGACATCTTCACACACACATGTACATAAACGTTTACAGCAGCTCTATCACAACTGCAAAAAACTGAAACAACCCACATGTTCTACAGCGAGTGCACAGACAACTTCGGGGCGTCTGTGTCACTGAATGCTCCTCTGTAAAAAAAGGGGCAAGCAGTGACACATGCAACAACTGGCATGAGTTTCAAAGGCATCATGTTAGTAAAGGAAGTCAGTCTCCGAAGATTTCGCATCGTGTTACCTTTATAAGCCTTCCTTGAAAAGACAACGCTAGAGTGATAACAGCAGCTATCGCCAGGTGTGGCCCGCAGGAGGGTGTGGCTGCAAAGGGGGTGTTGGTATCTTGAGTGTGGTGGTGGACACCTGGTGGTCACATCTATTAAAATTCCGAGAACTGTACCCCCCCCCCCATCAACTTTACTATGTAATTTTATATGAATTTTTTAAATACTAAAAAAATAGAAGGAAAGATGCATTTATCATCTGTAATCTCCGCCTAATCCCACATCCTTGCTCAGAGAAAACTATTATTACTAGTTTCTTTCAAAAGAGTTTCTTTACAACCTTCGCTTCCCTCTTTAATACAAAAAAGTGGCTTGTAATACATCCTGTTGTGAAACTTGCATTTTTCACTTGACAATTTCGTAAAGATCTTTTCATATTAGTGCATAGGGAAAATTCTCATTCTTTTTTAAAAAACTGTGTAATGTTTTGTTGTATGCTTGTTCCAGATAACCCCTTCATGACAGACATCTAATCTTTTACCACTACAAACATTAAAGCAATGAATGATTTTGTATACATGGAATTTCACATAGTAAATGTGCAGTGCAAAGTTATCTATAGAATATATTCCAAGAAATGCAATTGCTGGAATGCAAATGTAATGTTTATGGCTAACATGCCCTCCATAGAGGGTGTATGAATCTACACTCCCACCAGCAATGTTTACAATCAGAGAAGCCACTTTTGAGAGCTAAGAAAATTTCACTTGACAATTTTCACAAATTGTCAAATGAAAAATGCAATGTTTACAAAGAGAGAAAGTGAAAAACCATGGACTAAACTGCATCACAGTTGAAAAAGTGTTTGCTTCAGAAGTTAAATGCTAAGTAACCTTTTGCTCAATAAATTTCATTGAGTGTTGACCATGTTCTTAGCAGAGTGCTTGCTACAGATGAGGTGCAACAGAAAATGTAAGACACAGTTGTATCCCTCAAATAATGTGTACTATAGTAGGGGCAATAAGATGCATATAGAAACCCAGTGACAGTAAATGCAATCTGATGAGCGACAAAGACAGTATGTAATGGACAGGTTCAGTATGGGCCTACACTAGTTAGGAAAGGCACCCTAAGGGAAATGGGGATTGGGGAGAAGCACAAGGTAAGGTGGAAGGAGTGGGAGGATGTCCTAAATAGGGGAATGCCTAAGCCAACACAGGCACACAGCCCTGTTCTCACCTCCTCCAGGAAGCCCTCCCTGACCTCCAGGTCTCTGCTGTGCTCCTGCAACCCATCATATTTCACTTGATCTGTTTTAAGATCTAAAAGCTTCTCAAAGTTGGGGATTGAGTCTTATTCATCGCCACATACTTTTGGGAACATTTTCGTTTATAGACGTATATGTAATATCCAGCACTGCAACCCCTGGCTGTTGTCACAGTGCCTGGCACCCAGTAGGAATGCAGTCTGTGTTTGCCCAACTGCAGCCCTGGATTCAGTGGGGGGGGGACTGGTTTCTAGAATCATTATGTCACAGTCATAATGAAAGTTTGGAGTTAGACATTTTCAAACAACGCACCAAGATGTTATAATACCAGTCAATTGGCAAGGTTTCAGGACGTTGCTTGCCATTATGGCAACATATTTTTCCTGTCCCCTTGCCCAAAATAATGTAAAAATGTTAAGTGCCTCCATAAACCATTGAAGAAACGAAATCCCCTGGGATATGACCATTTGTTAATGATAGCAGTGGTCCCTGTTTTCCCAGATACAAGGAGGAGACTCTACTCATCATTCCTATAAACTGTCGTCACTAATTTTTCACAGGGCACCCAGGTTAAGAATTCACAAAACCACAGCATTCTAGACCTGCACTGAGCTAACACTCAGTCTTCATTCCTGCTACTGCTTCTACCTTAAAGAGGTGCATTTACCTAGAGCTGCTTAAAACAGTGCAAGTCTTACCTTTTCACTGAATTACAATCCTGCAAATACTTGAGCGGTTTTAGAACTGGATTTCCGGTTTTCGTGGTTGTGTTACGAGCTTTGGCGGTGTCTGCATTGGCAGCTGAGGGCCCTTGGTTCATAATCTGCGCTTTATTTGCCAAGTGTAGACACAACCCCGAAACTAGAATTGCCCAAAGGAAGGGGGGCTGGTCCCCCCGGCATTGTGTGATTTGCAGAGAGGAAATGAGTCTCCACAAGGCCAGCTTCTTCCCCTCACCCTATCTCCTGAATGCAGTTTTCCCAATAATTTAATAACAGTCACAGGGATATTAGATTAATTGGATTTTAATTCCGAATGACTGTGAAAGCAGAGAAATGAGTCACCAGCCCATACTAATGAGAAGATCTATTAAGGGCTCTTCTCTGATAGACACATACAGCAGGGTTATAAATATTTCATATCCAATTAATTGAATTTTGCCCCCTATATATGACACTGCCCTGAAACATCAATCAAACAGGACCAGAGAAAGAACGGAGGGAAGGAAGAAAAACGAAGAGCTGCTTGGGAATAACAACTACATGACTCCCGGCCTCCCCCTCCCTCCCAGCCCCTGAACCACTCCCCCCACCCAGAGAACCCCTGCCATTTGCACGGGGCCTGCAGCGGGGAGCTGGAAGCATTGACACCAACTGCAGCTGGTTCCATACGGCAGGGAAATTAATGTTAATTAATCAGACAGCAGTTTTATACAGGGCTGTGTGCAGAAGGTTATTCGAGTCCTGCTGCAAATAGATTTATAGGTGTAATTGCCATGTTGAATGACCCTCTGTAAATAGGCTCATTAAACTGGCCATCAGTCAAAAAGTCTAATTGAAGCCATGCAGTCGCCTGCAGTCGGGAGCATGTGGCTCTTGATAAACAGAGCTCGCCCATGGCAGCCGTGCTCTGGGAGGGTTCGATAGGGCTGCTGGCTGTCCTTCAGGCGGCCCAGCTGCCCCCTCCTCCAGTTCATTATCTCAAGGGGAGGCAGAAGTGTGCTTCCTGCCCAGCTTGCCCTCGGCCTCCCCGTGGGCCGCAGCAAAGCCCGTGGAAGTCTGCACGGCAGGCGGGAGTGCAAGCCAGTGCCTGGCAGGTGAACGGAATATCCTGAGAGGCATGAATGATCGCCTCATGCTCCATTAGCCGGCCAGGGTGGTCATGGCTGGGCAGGGCAGAGCGGCTGGGCCTGCACCTGCCCCATCCCTGCGCATCCCACGGCCAATTGCAAGCTCCTTGTCAAATTCCTGTACTCCTTTATTTTTATTCCATTACTCCCACGTATAAAGAATAAATACGAACCTTTTTCTTCTCCATAATATGAAAAAAGCAAGCAGTAGTGACACTTGGGAGTGAAAGCTTTCTGATGTGAATGGTGTGCTCTTCGGTCCTCTTTGTTGATGTTTATCACAGCATTTTCTATGAGTGAAGGATCAGAAACAACCTGCATGTCCATCAATAGGGGACTGGGTATTTAAATTGATATTTATAAACAATGCAATACTAAGTAAATATTAAAAACAGCTTTTAGGGACACCCGTATTTATTAATCCAGAAAACTGTCTCTTAAGCATGTTTATATGGGAAAAGCAGATTACAGAACAGCTACAGTGTGATCCCACATAGCATATCTTTATCTGCGGCAGAGAAAATGTAAGTTTTTAATTAGAGCTCATCTATTGCCTTTTATAATCTCCCATTTTTTAGTTACTGTGATAAAAAGAAAAAAAAACACTGAATCTCCTATCTTGATTAATTTTTTTTTAAATATATTTTATTGATTTTTTACAGAGAGGAAGGGAGAGAGATAGAGAGTCAGAAACATCGATGGGAGAGAAACATTGATCAGCTGCCTCCTGCACATCTCCCACTGGGGACGTGCCTGCAACCCAGGTACATGCCCTTGACCGGAATCGAACCCGGGACCCCTCAGTCCGCAGGCCGACGCTCCATCCACTGAGCCAAACCGGTTTCGGCTATCTTGATTAATTTTAATCCAATCTGATCATGTAAACAGTTCCTTCAGCCAATTCTGCCTCTCCTAGGGACACTTCTGTTTCTAGATGGCTCCCTGGGACAGTGAACTTTACATGTCAACTGTCCTGGGCCACTGGGTGCCCAGATATTTGGTCAAACATTATTCTGGGTTTGTCTGTAAGGATGTGTCTGGGTGAAATTAACATTTTTTAAAATATATTTTTATTGATTTCAGAGAGGAAAGGAGAGGGAGAGAAAGATAGAAACATCAATGATGAGAGAGAATCATTGATTGGCCTCCTGCACACCCGTACTGGGGATCGAGCCCTTGACCCAGGCAAGTGCCCCTGACCAGAATCGAACCTGGGACCCTTCAGTCCTCAGGCTGACACTCTATCCACTGAGCCAAACCATTGGCTGAAATTAACATTTTAATCCATGGACTGAGCAAAGCACAGTGGCCTTCCCAGTGTGGGTGGATTCAGCCAATCCAATGACGGCCCAACTAGATCAAAAGTTCTTGCCTGACTGACTTCGCACAGGCACCAGGCTTGTGCCTTCAGACTGGGACAGAATCGACACCCGTGGCTCTCCTGGGTCTCCGGCTTGCCAACTGGAGATCTGGGACTTCTCCACTTTCGTAATCATGTGAGCCAATTCCATAGACAGACAGACAGACAGACAGATAATCTCCTATGGGTTCTGTTTCTCTGGAAATCCTAATACACTGCCTTTGCCCTTTCTTGTCCCCAGGCAGTGCCTAGATGTGTGAGCCGAGGGCTGTGTGCTATGGTACAGAAAAGAGCCAGCTCTTTGACAGTCTTTTGAGTCTGGTCTCGGGGGCACTGTTCCCCAGTCCTCCCAGATGCTAAGCCAGCTTTGGAGGCTGCTGTTCTCATCCTCAACTTGCCTGGAGCCGGAGCTCCTTCCTGGGCGGACATGGGTTTCACAGGCCTCAGACCCCACATCTAAAGCCCCCCCCCCGCCCCGCCCCCAGTCTGCAGGCCCAGGGACCCACTTATGAAAGTGGCTGCGTTGTAAGACCCTGCCTGGGAAAGCTCCCAAAGCAGGCCTGCTGGACCTCCATCTAGTGTTCACCACACCTGGGAACTCGGAGACGCCAGGTAACAAACCTCAGCCCTTCCTTGGCCTGACTGTGCCCACCTCTCGATGGTTCCTTCAGCCGGTTCAGGTGGGTCAGGACTTCGGAGAGGGGCCTCATCGCAGGGTCATAAATAAGGAGTCCGGACAAAGGCCTCCTCCCGACTTCCATGTTTCCCTCCCTTAGGAAGCGCATCGCCCCATCGCAGGGCCTCCTTTTTTCTCCCTTAAGTTTCCTTCCCACCACCACTCAGGGCTGAAAAAGCAAGTCCGCTTTTTGCTTTCCCTACATCGTATCCTCCTTGTGCCTACAAGTGCCAAGAGTTGTGATGCGAAGGTCCACCAGGTTATATTGAAGAGAGGGAATTGAATTCCTTGGAAAATTCTTCCTTGAGACAACAGCCTGTTTACTTCCTGTTCTATAACCTATTTTTTCATGTCAGTTTTATTAAGATATAATTGATATGTAACATTAAAAGTGTCAGACTGTATTGATTTGATTCATTTGTAAATTATAAAATGATCACCACCACAAGTGTATTTGACTTCCTTATTGGCTTCTCCCTCTCACACAATTTTTCTCTCTCCTTTATGTAACACTTTTTCCTACTGACTCATGATTTATAAACTTTTCTTTCCTCCTTATTTCCTACTTCTGCTCCATCATCCTTCTTCTCATCTTTCTCCTACCTCCCTCCCTCCCTCCCCACATTCCTTCTTTCCTTTATCTTTACCCCTGCCCTCCCTCCCCTCTTCCTTCCTTCCCACCTTAATTTTTTTCTTCACTTCCTCCCTTGGACCTGCTTTGCTCCCTGCCCCATTTCTTCCTTCTTCCCATTCTCCTTTTAAGCTCTACCAGCTCCCCTTTAAAACTTTTCTTCCCTCCCTCTTTCTCTCTCATCCTATCTTCGCGTAGATTCTTCTCTACTTACTTCATTGGTT